>NW_016803657.1:8658083-8669091 GCF_001698545.2 Rhinopithecus bieti | reverse complement strand
AAAAAAAAAAAAAAAAAAAAAAAAAAAAAAAAAAAAAAAAAAAAAAAAAAATTCTTATTCTATAATTTCAACTTTTCTTATAATTGGTTGTTTTTAAATTGATTTTTCTTATGAACACTCAATTTAAAATTTTATTTTTAAAAAGACAAGAGTGTTACTATGTAGCAATTTAATTGAACTATGCACATAGCTATGTTTTGCCTCATTAACTATCTTAAAAATAAATATACATGTGTCTTACTTTAAAGACATTATACTTTAGTAATATTAGGCAGAGAAATTTGTCTGCACAGTCCTGTAATTGCAGAAAATAAAAGAAAATGTTATTATTTGAAATTGCTTTAAGTTTTGTTAAGTTTTCTACACCGAGAAAATATATCAATATGAAAGGATTTAACACGTAGTGAGCACTACAGATGTATTATTTCAGTTTTATTTTTTTTTTTTTTTTTTTTTTTGAGACGGAGTCTCGCTCTGTCGCCCAGGCTGGAGTGCAGTGGCTGGGTCTCAGCTCACTGCAAGCTCCGCCTCCCGGGTTTATGCCATTCTCCTGCCTCAGCCTCCCGAGTAGCTGGGACTACAGGCGCCCACCACCTCGCCCGGCTAGTTTTTTGTATTTTTTAGTAGAGACGGGGTTTCACCGGGTTAGCCAGGATGGTCTCGATCTCCTGACCTTGTGATCCGCCCGTCTCGGCCTCCCAAAGTGCTGGGATTACAGGCTTGAGCCACCGCGCCCGGCGCAGTGTTCATTTTTCTTTGACAATTCTATGAGGCATCACATCAATCATTTAGATTAAAAACTTGAGTTTCGGAAAGATACTTGGCTATTACATGGCCGATGGCAGTTTGACATTCGAATTCAGGTCTGTGTGGCTTCACAGAGTGGAAGGTGAAATTCTGTGTGCTTAGGAGAGGAAAATTCAAACGAGTGTCCAACAGAGATGGTCAGGATCTCAGCCAGAAGCTATGAGAAGGGGTCCCCCGGGTGGAGGGAAGAGTCTAGCCTCGCAGGCAAGGCAGGGAAGCAGAGGTTTGCTTCTGTCAAGAGGAGCCATCTGCCTGGAATTCACGTGGGAGTGACAGGAAATTAAGCTAACAAAAGGGGCTGAGTTGGCTTTGGGATTTCTTTTAGGGTTAACAGTTTATGTTTGGGGAAAGACTGGAATGATTTGTAATGGGAGAGAATGCCACAGAGGACACACAGGAGAATACACTGTATGAGACAGAACTGCCAGGATCCGGAGACCACTGGGACATTGAAAATGAAGACAGAGGGAGAGTTAGGGACAGCACTGAGATCAAAGAGGTAAACCCTAAACCAGGCACTCCCCCAGCAACAGATAAGCAGAGGAGGCCTCGGCTGGGGCCTGCAGGAGACAGTGGTCTGGAGAGGGCAGGGGGAGGAACAGCAGCAAAGTGGCAGGTGAACTCGGAGAGGGAAAGCAGCTGGGAAGCAGGTCGTGGGGAGGGAGAGACAGAGCACTTGCCGTCTCCTACCTATAGAATATATAGGTGAAACATTCACAATATATAATCTACCAAATTCATCATGGATGACTTATTGCAATGAAAACAATTATAATACTACATAGCGCCCCACTCCCCAAAAAAACCATAGCAAGGTACTTATTATGACATTGTATGACTTTGAAAAGCCTCCAACTTTCAGACTGTAGAAGTTTACTGCAATATTCTGAACAAATGGAAGCTCTACGGTAGTGCCCTTTAATAATTAAAAATATGCATCAAATGTTAAAATTGAATGATTTTTCTTTTTTTCCAGAAGGGCGAATGCTTCTGTATGGCTTCCCTGACACGCAGGTCTATTAAAAAAACAAAAACAAAAAAATTTCTGGACTTCCTTTTTTTCTCATGTACATTTTTAACCCCTGAAGTGCCAATGTTCAAATGAAGAATGAAAACATTTCTATGTCAATGCGTACTTGGAGAGCACATTCATATGTCATACTTTAATTTTATCCTTATAACAGCTTTGTAAGGTGGGCAGGGAAGGTCTGCTGCCATCATCATGTTTATTTTTCACATGAGGAAACTGAGTCTCAGACCTGTACAGACCCTTCACTGCCCTACAATGAGTGTAAGAGATGGAGCTCAAGGTTGGGAACTGTGGCGCTTAACCCAAGGCTACTTTCCCTTGCAATGTCTCTGACCACACAGAGTTGATCTCTGTGCTAGTTAGGAATTGGTGGAAAGAGTTTCCCCTAGGAGAAAGGAGGTGTGTGACATTGGGAGAGTCTCAAGGTCAAACCTACAAGGTCATGTGAGCCAGTGATTCTCAAACTCAACTGAACATCAGAGTCACTCAGGGAGACTGAGAATAAAAGATTGTTGGACTCGCCCTGAGATTCCGATTCTCTGCGTCTGCTACTGAGTTGAAGGGATGTGTATGCTTAAACAGTTTTCTGAAAGTTGAACAGTGTCTTGATATTTGATGACTTTAAGGAATTATTGTCATTTTTCAAAGTATGAAAATGATATTAAGAAAACATTTTTAAAGAGTGTCTTCTGAAGATACACCTGCAACATTTACTAATGAAATTATGTAAAGTCTGACTTGTGTTTAAAAATAATCCAGGAGTGGAGGTAGAGGGAAGGGGATAAATGAAACAGGCTGTGACAACTGAAGCCAGGTGGTGAGTGAGGAGTGGAGACAGGGACTTCCTCTGGCATTCTATTCATATTCGATACTATTCGTATCACTGTGAGAAAAGCTCCCCAGGAAATTCTGATGATCAGAATTTGATCATTGTTGGATCATTGATCTAATCCAACCACATAACTATAATTACAGAGTCTCCTTGTACATTGCCATGTCTGCGCTCACCTACATTCTAGCTGTATTGCTTGAGGTCACTCACCTGTTTGTCCTTCTCTGCAGTGGTGCTAAAATCAGGAAATAGTTTCACCAAAACAGGGCATTGGAATATAGACAAGTGTGAGTCATGAGCAGGGGACACTTCTGGGCCTCAGATTTCTCATCTGTGGTTTGTCTCAAACTCAGAGACAGGTTTTCAGATCCCCTCGAGTCCACTTTCTTTCCTTCTTTTACAGGAACTTTCTCTCTCAGGCAATTTTCTCCTTTTCTTTCTCAGGTGACTTTTGGCATTTCCTTTTTGAGCTTTACCTTAGAGTTGCGCTATGGTTTATTCAGGTGCAAATTGACCTCCATGTGTCCTGCTTGACACTTGAAAGCACTTTTAATTTGAAGACTCTTGTGCTTCTTACAATCTGGAAAATTCCCAGCGATGATCTCCTTAATTATGCCTCTCCGTCATTCTCTCTAATCCTCTGGAATTCTGACGAGATGAGATTAACTCCCTCCACCTACAGCTCTTGCTCCTTCAGATCTCTCGCTTTTATAAATCTTTTTTCCTTTCTACTCATTTTACTTTCCAGATGCATTTCTCAGCTTTCGACCAGATTTTTTTACGTTCTTGTTTTATTATTTCTGCCAGTCCTTTTTTGTTTTAGAGATGGAGTCTCGCTCTGTCGCCCAGGCTGGAGTGCAGTGGCACCATATTGGCTCATCGCAACCTCCGCCTCCTTGGTTCAAGCGTTTCTTCTGCCTCTGCCTCCAGAGTAGCTGGGATTACAGGCCTACACACCACCACGCCCGGCTAATTTTGTGGTATTTTTTTTTTTTTTAGATAGACTTTCGCTCTTGTTGCCCAGGCTCTAGTGCCATGGCGTGATCTCTGCTTACTGCAACCTCCACCTCCTGGGTTCAAGCAATTCTGCTGCCTCAGTCTCCCGAGTAGCTGGGATTACACGTTCGCACCACCATGCCGGGTTAATTTTGTATTTTTGGTAGACGGGGTTTCTCCATATTGGTCAAGCTGGTCTCGAACTCCCAGCCTCAGGTGATCTGCCCACCTCAGCCTCCCAAAGTGCTGGGATTACAGGCATGAGCCACCGTGCCTGGTCAATTGTGTGTTTTTAGTAGAGATGGCATTTTACCAGGTTGGACAGCTTGGTCTCAAACTTCTGACTTCAAGTGATCCTCCTGCTTCGGCCTTCTAAAGTGCTAGGATTACAGGCTTGAGCCACCATGCCTGGCCCCCCTTTTAAGTTTTAGAGTCAGGGGTATATATGCAGGTTTGCTACGTGGATTTATTGTGTGATGCTGAGGTTTGGGCCTTGATCAAACCCATCACCCAATGAGTGAACACAGTTCCCAGTAGGCAGTTCTCTCCTTGCCCCTTTCTCCCTCCCATGGGCCCTACTGTCCACCGTTTCCATCCCTATGTCCCTGTGTCCACAGTGTGCAGCTCCCACTTAGGGGAATATGTAGTATTTGGTTTTCTGTTTCTGTGTTAATTCAGTTAGGATATTTCTGCCAGTTCTTTTTCATAACTTCTTACCCCTTTTGATGCATGTTATTCCTGCATACATTTCTTCAAGTTTCCCAAACATGTTTATTTTAAAGCTCTTTTCAGAATGGTTGCTGATTCTGGTGGTCCCTTAGCATTTGCTGTGTTCACGTGCATGGGAATTTTTTCTTCACCAGCTCATCGTAAGTGGGAGATTCTCTCTCTACTGTATCTTTCTCAGTGTATCTTTCTGCTCACACCTCTGCTTAACAAAGGCACCTCGTCCATGTGGAGCCCTCGTCTAGGAACAAGCCGTGTTGCCATGGTGGAAGGCATCAGATGCAGTCACTCCCTGCGTGGCAGTTTCCGGCAGGAGGCCACACGCACGTTTTCTCTTCCCGGAGACACATGGGTTCGTGTCAGTTGTGCGGGCAGCTGCAGTTGGCAGCGGTTTCCTCTCCTCCCATGAGCACTTGTGGTCCCTACCATAGTCCCCACTGCCCAACAAGAGCCCTGCTCCTTGCAGGATCTGCCTTCTTTGGGTTCCAGACTCCAGCAGGGCTTTTCCTTCAGCTCCTTCTCACCATCATGCATCTCCAGCCCAACGCTGATCCTCAGTCATGCCCATGCTGTTTCATGTCTCCTACAATTTTATGTTTTCTCTTTTTATTTGTCATCTACCATTGGCATATATTTAGAGAAGGTGTGTGTGTGTGGTAAGGGTGCTTCAGAGTACGTGTTTATAAAACTATCTTAGCAGAAGTACTTAGGCCAAGTTTCTCGCTTCTTACAGAACTACTGCAAATGTTGAAAGCACTTGAAATAATGTCTAAGCTGCACTTTATTTTCAAAAGCAAGCAAAACCCTGTAATTTGGTAATTTTTATTTCCAGAGATACTAGTGGATAAAGAAAAGATTTTTCTTGGGAGAAGTCCCTGGATATTCCATTTATGGGTTTGCCATGAACAACACATTTATCAACACTTTGTTTTGTTTCTATGATTTTTACTGCTGGTAAATAGCACATTAATAGTATACTCTCCTTCATTTGGTATCTGTTTTTATTTGTTAAAATAAAATTTAATGGGAGTTTGCACTTCAAAATATTAGTTTCCTAGCAAAATTTATATATTCAGCTTATATTCTATATTATACGTATAATTTTCTAGCAGAAAAGGGCATAAGATGTAAAAAATAATAGTTGATATATTTGTACACTTTGTTCTTCTTAGGTGTATAAAGCTCCTCTTCTTTTCCCTAGTACTTTCTATATTACAGAACCTGTGAAAATGGGGAGGGAATTAGGTTTATTATATTTAGTTCATTTTAGCACCTGGTTTCCATAATGCCTCCTAAATACTTCTGGCCTTTGTTCTGTTAACGACAGCGAGATCACAGAGTCATATTAAAGTTGCTCAGTAGATCAAGGCCTCTATTTTAGGAATGAGGCAAGCATACTTCTTTCTTCTTCTAGACCCCTTGTTTAGAACTGTACCTTTTATTACCAAGAAAAAAGGTGAAAGGCTGGATGGAAAACCTCCACGACCTCCAGACTGTGGACTCTCTACCCTTGTAAAGACCACTCACCTGAGTAAAGTCTAGTCTCAGCTGCTGGGATCAGACTAGCTGTAGCAGCTGTGTCCTGGGCACCCCTAGCCCGCCCACCAGTACACAGCCATCTTCAATCTAGCCAATGAGCGTTTATTAAATATCCGCTAGGTACACAGAACTGTGCTCTCTGCTAGAAGCAGGACACAGAATCAAACATCAGTAAGATGGGTCCCCAACGCCAAGGGGAACAGAACTCGTGAGGAAAAAGGCACATTCAGAATTTCAAGTCAAAACAAAATTCAAGGGAGCCGCTAAAATCAAAGTGCCAAGTGTAAGGGATCGGGAAAACACGGGGAGATGGCGACAAAGAACTAGTGCAGTTTAGTTGATTGGTTTTCAAAGTGGGAAACCGAAACTGATGAAATGGGGCATTGGATGGAAAAATTCTGGAAGTGAGAGCACTTCCAGAGCAGCATGCAGCGACGCCTTGCAGGGCTAAGGATGCACAGAATGCGGAAAGGATGACAAGGAGGCAGGCAGGGCAGATGCCCTTTCACAAATCTATTCACAGCCTGATATTCTTTCATTATTTTCAGGATATATATGATCACATTTTAACTTAGTCTGCAACACATACTGAATAAAAATAAGATAATGCAAAGCAATTCTCCAACACAGTAAAAGGTAAGTGACCCATGTTTACGGTATAATCCCCTTCTAATACCTTCCACACACACACACACACACACACCATTTCATTTCTTTGCATTCAGTGTGTATTAGTCCATTCCATTTTTGCATTGCTATAAAGAAATACCTGAGACTAGGTAAATTTATAAAGAAAAGAGGTTTAATTGGCTCATGGTTCTGCAGGCTGTACAGGAAGCTTGGCTGGGGAGGCCTCAGGAAACTTACAATCATGGCAGAAGGCAAAGGGGAAGCAGACATGTCTTACCTGGCTGTAACAGGAGGAAGTGGGGGAAGGGAGGTACCACACACTTTTAAACAAGATTTAGTGAGAACTCCATCACCAGAACAGCACCAAAGGGGAAATCCACCCCATGATCCAATCCAATCACCTCCCCGCAGGCCCCACCTCCAACTTTGGGCATTACAATCTGACATGAGATTTGGCTTTGGGACAGAGATCTAAACCATATCACAGTGTAAATATGTTGTTTATGTATTTAAGATTTAGTTTTTTCCTTCCAGTGTCATCTTAGTTTATAAAATGCCAGAGAATACACTTAACCACAAACGTCTTTCTGGGTTGGTAAGATTATATATATTTTTTAAATAAGTAAGATTAAATTCCTATTTTAAGGGCTGTTTATAGCACTAATTTCTGTGTAAAAACTCACTTCCTGAAAGTTCTAACCTAAAATGTGACTAAATATTGGGAACATGGGAAAGTAATGAAGGAAGCAGAGTTGAAATATATATTTCTTCATTTTCCAATAAAGTAGCACATACTCCACTTATGAAAAACTAATCCTCTAGAATTTATCTTTTTTGCTTGTTTGTTTAAAAAACAAAATTAACAACACTGGCCTTTCTAGTGATGGGTTAAGCAAAGGAGAGTTTGGGTATTTAACTTTCTAGATCAACTAATTAGATTAACTTTCACGTGTATGGGCTACTGTAGAAGGCTGCCTGCCCTAGAACGTCTGCTATTAGGACCTTTATTAAATCCTTTTCCTTTACTTTTTTGCTAAAGACCATCCTCTAAATTGATATATCTACTAAAAGGACTTGTAAGATGATTTATACAATAATGACATTTTTCTAAATTTGATTAAATATGGAATTTATTGGCAGCTAGAAAATTAAATGACCTGTAGGGTACTAAATATAGTTGATATAGTTAAACATAGTTGATATATTTGTATCTTTTTTTTTAAATGTATTAATCTTTTTCCTGGTACTTATTATTTTCTAGAGCCTGTGAAAATTGGGGCAGGAAAAGGTTTATTTCAAGTGGCTGGTCTCAGAACCTGGTTTTCATATTTCGAAAACTTTTAAAGTAAGTGCAAAGTTTAATCAGAAATTCAAAAATATTATTACTTTCTGTCCTCACATTTATTTCTATTATGTGATACTTCTTCTTTTAAGAGAGAGTCTTGTTCTGTTGTCCTCTATTACCTAGTGCTTTTAGGTTTTATGTAGATTTTGGTTTCAGATGGGAGAAACTTATAAATATTAGTATATCAGTGCTGATAGAAACAGAAGCTGTAAAACTTTTGAATAGCGCAACTGAAAATAATATACATTTAAAAGGAAAACTAAAATTATAAAGTAAAACTTACATTTTAAAACTGACATAGATTAACAAGGTCTTTTTCAACCTCGCCCAGTGCAACTTCGTTTAGCTTCAGTCCGGTCCTTTATCGTGCATTTCAGTCTCACCATGTATAAAAGGGAATTACTAACAGAAAAGCCCATTATTTTATTTTTATACAGCATTTCTTGGATATCATTTAAATACAATTTTCAGATATACCAGAATCCAGTGGGGCAATGAGAATAGAGGATGGTAGCATGTCTGTCTTTTATTGTTCTAGGTGGTATTGAAATTGACATATGACTCAGAATATCATCCTGGAGTCCTGAACAAGGACAGTGAAATAATTCGTCAGCCTGAAAATTTTCATGTCCTAAACATATACCAGTTATGGGAGTGTTCATGATTTAAGAATCATAGGTATTCTATGAATTTCTGGTTGCTCTTAAACATTTGTCAATAAACCAATGTTGGTTGGGACCTACGGTGAACTGTAGTTTAGATATTGATATACCACTCATACATAATACAAATGGGGACTTTTAATGACAGTCAGAAAAACGAGAATAATTCACATTAATTTAGAGCCTTCTATGTGTTCTGCATCACTCAGTAGGTATTTCACATATGCTACATGTTTTTTATTACAAAAATAACACTGCAGAGAGCCCGTAACTGTTTTCCAGGAATCCTGAATCTTCTCTTTAGCGATGCTACACATACTTACTTTGGACATCAGCAATCTAACTGCCAGCTTTGCAAACTCATTCTTCAAGAGGCAAGTCACTCTTGGTAACAGCATCCTCGGGAATGAAGTTCCTGCAGTTGAGGTTCAGTTAACGCTGTGCCAGGGATCTGTGCAGCACGTGTAGAACCCAGTGAGAGTCCTTCGCTGTGTGGGCACGGGGATGCTCACACAGTAAAAACTCGAGTCTATCGAGAAGCACAGGAATTGAAAGGCATAAAGAAACCGAGTGCTACAACATGAAGATGCCATTTAGACACAGATGCTTTTCTGCACTTCACCACACTTTAAGAAAGAAGACTAGCGATCTATTGCATAATTCATTCCCCCATGGCACTGGTTCAACACCCCAGGCTCCTCTGCTGAGAAGCCTCCTTATGTAGCTGTACTGGACAAGTGCAGTAGAAAAGGCAGAACCCAGTGAGGATGACAGAATTCTCTAATTGTCTGCAAAAGAGGAAATCCAGTTGGTGGAGAGAAAAATTATTTCCACACTGGAAAAAAAAGTAATGACAAAAATAAAAAGGCTTTGTCAAATATAGTTCACTCTTCTCATTACTTGCCTTAGTGTTTCAAAGATAAACGCTTTTTTGTTACAACACATCACAGATAACGTAAGAACGCAACTTCGCCTGACTGAACACTGCATGGGGCGACTGCTGGGATGTGTTCTGCAGCCAAAACAAAGAGTGGGGGAGGGGAGGAGCAGTTACAAAAAAGACACCTAATTAAAAAAAAGGCCTACAATTCACAAAGCTTGCTACTGAAATTAATTTCAGGTTTCCACGTCCACGTACAGGTACAGGATTTAAAATGACGCTCACGCGGCACCTCTCAGGGCCAACAGGGGCGCATCAAAGCTTCCCTTCGACGTTTATTAACTCTGCAGTCCGTTCTCTACATCTGCGAAGGATTTGCAGATAACAATGTGTCTGAGAGAAGAGGCGTTTTCTAAGGAGACACACAAAGGCAGTGGGAACCTCCAACCTTACTCAGCGAGAGGAACACCGCACAGCAGTGTGGGGGCTCGAACACCCCGGGAGCAGCGGGGCGCGGTCCGGAAAACATGACACTTGAAATGCACACAAAGCCTAATAACGTATCCTCCTCGGAAGAAAACAGCTTGAAAAGGTCAGCTTCGAAGTAACCCCAGCAGGAAGGAATCACCCTGGAAGAAACACGCAGCAGCCCCAGGGCAATGCGCGGGTTGGAGGAGCAGCGAGCGCGGGGAGCGCAAGGCCCTTCGGAGGGCGCCGCACTCGCACTGCGCTCCGTACCTGTACCGCCACGCCCACCTGTCCCCTGCTGGGCCCAGCATCGCCCATTGAGACCCTGCACCACCCGTCGGGACCTAACCTAGCACCGCCCGTCCGGAACCAGCACCGCCCGTCCAGATCCAGCACCGCCCACTTGGATACGGCACCGCCCGTCCAGACCCAGACCCGCCCGTCCGGACCGAATCCAGTACCGCCCCTCGGACCCAGCGCCGCCCATTTAGACTCTGCACTGCCAGTCCGAACCGAACCTAACACAGTCCATCGAATCCACCGCCCGTCCAGACCCAGACCTGCCAGTCCGGACCGAACCCAGCACCGTCCATTGGACCCAGCACCGCCAGTGCGGACCCAGCACCGCCAGTCCAGATCCATCACCACCCATTTGGACCCAGTACCGCCCGTCCCCGCCCGTCCGGACCGAATCCAACACCGCCCATCGGACCCAGCACTGCCAGTCCGAACCGAATGTAGCACCGCCCATCGGACTCATCACTGCCCGTCCAGATCCAGCAACGCCCAGTTGGATCCAGCACCGCCCGTCCAGACACAGCACCACGCGTCCGGACTGAACATAGCACCATCCGTCGGACCCAGCACCGCCCATTTAGATCCAGCAGCGCGCGTCCGAACCGAACCTAGCACCGTTGGTCTGGACAGAACCCGGCACCGCCGCTCTGGACCTACCACCACCAGTCCAGACCGAACCCTAGCACCGCGTGGGGCCCGCCCTCGGGTGCCTCCCTCCCTGGCGGCCCCGGCAGCAGCACCTAGCGGAGCAGCCCGGAGGTGCGGCGGCGGCGCGCGGGCGGCGGCGCGCACGGCG
>NW_016803657.1:8549473-8657803 GCF_001698545.2 Rhinopithecus bieti | reverse complement strand
CCGCAGCCCCCGTCCCCTTGCCGCGGTGTATCCCGGGGTCGCGGGGGCTGGCGGGGCGCGGCAGTCACCTGTTCCCCTCTCTGGCCGCTCACCTGGTGGCTCACCTGGGCCGCCGCCCCCACCGCCGCGAGCGCGGCGCGGCCCCGGCCTGATCACCAGCGGCGCGGGGGGCGCGGCGGCGCGCGGGGCAGGCGCTCTCCACCTGCAGCCGGGTTCTGGCTCGCGGCGCCCCTTCGCCGTGGCCGGGATGGAACCTGTGAGGCGCGCTGTGCTTCGGGTTCACAAACTTGCAGGCTGCCAGCTGGGAGGGGAAAGTCAGTATCACAAAGTTCGGGAGCTGCGGTTTCCCTGATGGCACAGGCCCGGAATCGGACTCCCCCGAGGCAAGGCGTGCCTGCTCCACCTTTGGGGCTGCGAGGAAGGGCCCTCTGCGGTGGCCTCTGCCCGGAGGGAGGCGCCGGCCCCGGGCTGGCTCCCTGAGAGGAGGAGGAAATCACGCTCTCTCCTGGCCTGGTAACAATGGGGGTTGTTTATAACAAAGCTGCTGAAAGCGTTCCGAGCAGCTTTTAAAAAAGTGTGTGAGTCCAAGTCCGCCAGGAAGGGCTCTGTGGAGAGGGGAGGGAGGTGAAGGGTCAGGGAGCAACCCTGTAAATCGCTCCGCCAGGGTCGGTTCCGCGCTCTGTTCATTCGGTGGCTGCACAGACTTTAATAGCATAAAAAACGTTTCACTCAAGTTTTGTGCCTGTTTAGGAAATCATTTTAATAGCGTGTATTTTTGATTTGTTGTAATAGGTGATTTATAGTTAACACTTGCTATAAAATACTAGCTCCTAGGCAACAGAACGGGTTTGGCAAATTTGAACATTCTTATGAAATTTATTCCTTTTATCATTAAATTCCACTGTATATTTTTGAGAAAATTTGACTATTGCTTCTCTGATTTCTTGATTTTTTGCCAGTCATGGGAAGGACTCTATTTCTTCTGTCTTCGTCTGTGCCTGTGACTGCACTTGACGTGGGTAGCTAGCCATTTGTCTTAATCCTTAGTTGAATACTGACACACATCATTAGGCTCAGGTTGCCAATTTGAGCATAGATGTTATGTTAAGTTACTCCTGATTCATTCATCTCCTGTAATGATTTTACGAGTTAGGTTCTAGTAAGCGAGTTAGTATATGTACTTAAGTGTTCGTTCATAGACTAGTACATCTTTAGAAAGGGGGCATAATTTAGTTTCAGGATTATGCTTTCTTTCAGAATAATGAATTCATTTTCTTGTTATCACAAGTTAAAAAAATGACCATAAAACATTTTTTTGGTATGTAGTTTTTTTTGTTTGAATGGATTTTTTTTTTTTTTTTTTTGTGAGAGATTTTCAAGTTTGGTTTAAGGAATCTTTTTTCAGTTTAATAAAGAGAATTCAGCTTTTTGGGATTTTGAATTGAGTTAGCATTTTAAAAAAATCTCAAATCAGAAACATGGTTCATTGATTTAAATTCTATTTTAAGCACTCAGTTGAAACTTTCTTAGTGATATGACGAGTTATTAAAATTGGCCTGTCATTTGGAAAGCTATTTTTTCAGTTATACTGTAGGTGAAAGTTTGCTGTGTACATACATTGAAGCAAAACAAGAATTGAAGGACTTGGAAAAAAAGATGATGTGTTATTTCATTTACTATTTTTTCTCCCTGCTTATATCTGAACATTTCTATTTTAGAAATTATTTTCAGAATTGTATTAGAAGCCTTTCATAATGAAATGAATTGGTTTTTAAGAATGTCCGTATGTTGGTTTTTTAGGTTTTTCACTATATGGTGGCTGGCTCACACTTTCTATTTTGTTTTCTCCAGAACCTTCCTGTACTATTAAATTTATTCAGGTCCTAGTTAAGCTTTGCATTTAACATATTGTATCTTTTATTACGATGTAGGTAAACTTAATATGAGTAATTCAGCCAGTATTTCAAGGCCAACAGTTTCAATTTGCTATGTCTAAGCTGACGTGTGAATTTTTTTTTTTTAACCATCTAATGATTATTTTTAGTCTGTTTGGCCATCACAAGTTCAGTTTTTTAGTTTTCTGCAAGAACAGAGGCATTGTGCTGGTCCTTATCAGATGTTCAGTAGATGTTGAACAAATTCACTGCAGGAGTTGATTTGTAGAAATAAGATTTAAGTCTTGTATTTATTTACTTGGATAATCTTTTTATGCGTATGAGTATAGTTGTGGGTTTTCTTTTGTTTGTTTGTTTGTTTTTTTTCTGGTACAGTGATCAGTATCTATTTTCAAATTTTATAACTTCATTAATCATCTGTGATTGGTGATTTCAGGCAGCTTTGATAACCACTGATAATTTTGTGGTTTCTGTGTTTAGGAAGATGATAAACTTGGTTTTTTGGATTACATTCTTTTTTTAAGAAAATTAGAGTATGTTTTAACATCATCTTGGCTAAGTTTGCATTTTCCTTTGTATTCACATTTGTATGTAAAAGAAGGGCTTCCAAAGAATAAGCAGGCTGTCACTGGAGTATTTTTCAGGCTCTTTGTCACTTGGATCCTAGATTCATTTGGAATTTGTAAAATGAGAGTTGATTTAAACCTAATGTTATTTTATAACCAGGAGATTGATGCTAAGCTAACTTAATGTCTTGATTACTATGAAAAACTGTAGCCCACAGAAACTCCTTAAAGTATGTATAGTCCTTCCTTTGCTTATTTTTAATGTTATGGCTTGTTTTCTTTTAGGGATTCCTGGTTAATTATGACAGCAGAGTCCTTTTAATCTTTCCTGTCACCTCCTCAGAAGAGGGCTTCTCTGGTTATCTAAAGTTCTCCCTGTTGGTTTTAATGTACCATGACTTGTCATTGCCGTTGGTATGTCTGTCTCCCTCTCTTACTACATGAAGGCAAGAGTGTAGAATTTTCTTGAATAATTGTTCTGTGTATTGCATGGTAGGGGCTCAATAAATACTGTGTGGAAAGAATGTCAAATATGGCCTTCATGGTATGTACCTTTATTCATGAGAAAATATGGGATATATGCTTTCTAAAAATTTAGTGGAGTTTATTAGTCCAGTGAATATTTACATTTTCATGTCTTATTCTTAGTTTTGCAGGAAGCTTACACTTAAATGCAGAAATTATGCTAGGTAATTGACTGTTTAGCTTCATGAGATACTTCTTAAAGTCATTTATTTTTATTGAATTTATTGCCTTCTTCTTGCCCTAATGGTGAAAATAATCCAGAATTTATGTGGATACCTACATATGTTTTATTACAGGTGAATACATTACATTTTAATGCTCCGATTAATCAAGAAGTAATGTGGTGATTCATGTTTTCCAGAGATGTGTGTAAGAAATAACTTTGTCAGCAGAGGTAGGGTAGGAAGTCTTCAGGTGAAGTGGTAATAATTGCATAACTTATAGCCGTATCTATATTCCAGAGTAATATATAGCTTGTGACTATGCTTTATCATACAACTGAACTATATTTGAAACTTTTTTTTGTTTTGTTTTGTTTTTGAGTTGAAGTCTCACTCTCTCGCCCAGGCTGGAGTGCAATGGCGCGATCTCAGCTCACTGCAACTCCGCCTTCCAGGTTCAAGTGATTCTTGTGCCTCAGCTACCTGAGTAGCTGGCATTACAAGTATGTGCCACATCTGGCTACCTTTTGTATTTTTAGTAGAGACAGGGTTTTGCCATGTTGGCCAGGCTGGTCTCGAACTCCTAGCCTCAGGTGATCTGCCTGGCCTCCCAAAGTCCTGGGATTACAGGCGTGAGCCACTGTGCCTGGCTGTCAATGGTTGTATCTTTAAACATTGGTACTGCTGAAGATCTCTTTCTGGTGACTAATGTTATAATGAGATGGATGATTGCCATTTAGTATTTATAGGCATCTCTATTTTTTATTTTTGATAAGTTGAATCTCATTGGTGGTTATAACCTTTTAAAAATCTTTATTTCCTTTAATAACTGGTTAAGTTTTATGTTTGATTCGGTGTGTTCTTCTGAGTCTGAGGGACAACTCTTATCTAACAGTGTTGAGTCATCTTAAGTTGAAACTACATCTAGGCAAGTTTCAATTTGCTGTCCTCCTGCTAGTGAAAATTAATTTTATTTTTCATAATTTGTAGACCTCGTGGAAAATAAGTATAACTATAGACTTTTATAACACTATCAAACTGTGACTGTGGTTAAATTAATAGTGGCAGAATAGCAGAAATGGGTCTTTCATATTCTTGAGAAATAGGGATCATAAGTGATCAGATATGATACCAAATTGGTGGGAAGCTTAAGAAACGTTTATGCTTGTCGTTAAGGATTAGATTGAGCAATTGTAGTATATAAAGCATTATTTCTAGGTGTTGGTTAATATGGTGGCATAGACTAATTTGTTTATAAACAGTTTTACTGTAAAGACTTGAATTTTGGTGTAATGTCAGTATGTACTAATAAGTAATATAGCATTTATTTTGATATAAATATGTTTGTTTATTATAAATAAAATGTGTATGCAGATAGCAGTTATTGAACATATGAGACTGAACTTCTCAGTTGAAAATTATTTTCAGGTTAGATAGAGTCTTGATTTCTGCTGTTGTTCAAATGTTTGCTATTTCTGTTAGTTTTCTGGCTGATTGTATATAGGATATACCCATTCACCTTGTAGATACTGAAGACAGGGATCAAATGTATCTGTCTGACCTACATTTACACTTGTAAGTTGGATACTAAGCAGTGTGCCAAATCCCACAGACCCTTGAACCAGTTCTGGGTGTGTCAGAGTTGGCTAACACTGATGTGCTGATAGGGCCTGAAAATCTACTGGTGGGCTTCCAGTTCATGTCTCCGTATGTAGGAGTTCATAGCAGGTGTGTGCATGTTCTCAAAATTGCACCATCTTTATTCATGATTAGAAGACTTTTCTTAACATTTCTCATTGTGTGTAACTGGGCTAAAGCAGGCTGAGAAGGTGGTAAGGGAGATCTTTGCCCAGCTCAAGTCAGCTGGTTGAGATTTTATTCTAGCAACCATAAAAACATAAAATTCACTGATCATTTTGATGTATGTGATTGACCAAAACCATATTAGAATTTAATTTAGAAAGTGAATGTGCTTAATAAAGTGAAAATAAACATATAGAGAGGTGGTTCAAATATAAGCAGGAAGGTATTTTCCCAGTATGTTTCCAAAAGTAAAGAATAATTTGAAGTTTTATACTTTACAAATTTGTTCGTATATGTCATGAGTGAAACTTTTGAGGAATTGAAATGGAATAGTTTACTATGGCTGCAAAAGAGCCAAAATTTTTGTGCTTTTGCCCACAAGAAATTTAATGTTAAAATTGTGTGGCTTACAGAAAATAAGAAATGTCAATCTTGGTTGCACATGTTTACGTTTTGCTATGTTTTTAGGCTGAATATACACAACTTGCTTTACCTTGTGTCACTCCTTTCTAGTTACAGTGGCCATATGGAACCCTGTGAGTGCAAGTGGGCACTATTAATCATTATACCAGGACAATAGGCATAAACTGGAGTTGTCTCCTTTAACTCTAGGTATGAGCAGGGTGGACTTGCTGGCACTGTTTTTTCAGTTTCTGCAGTTTCAAACTTCCTGAAGTTTATTAGTGCCCGATTGACCTAGGCTGACAGGACAAGACCATTTTCACGGAATATTCAGACATTTTTTTGTGTGTTTTGAAAACCATCTTCCTCTTCGGTAGGGTGGAAGCAGGCGGAAAAGTACATATTGCAGCTGAGGCTAGCTCTAGTCTAGCTCTGCCACCGGACTACAGTAACAACAGCAGGCTAGGTTGTTTCCAAATGAGGAAGTCGTGCGTTTTGCCTCCTAAAACTCCACCTGAAAGTACTTTTGATTTTCAGAACAGAAGAAAGATTGACCCAACATTTAAGATCCGTGAAAAAAATGCTCATTTGTTACTGTTGTTTGGGGGGTGTTTTATTGGCTGAGTGGTGCAGTGGGCTGTTTTATTCAGAATCCTAGCAAGTTCTCTTGCTTGATTTCATACATGTTCTATTAAAGGAAAATCAGGCAGTTTCTGCTCTTTGCAAACTTAAAACTTTTGGTTCTTCCAAGAATTTACTTTCTCTTTATTCTTGTTTGCTCATAGTGGTACTTTCCATTGTGGCCTACTTATTATTCTAGTTCCTGATTTTTTATAGGAGAATCACCAAAAATTCAGTTATTTTTTTCACTGTTACCAGCTTTTGGTACTGAGATTTGAGATTGCCAGTTTCACCCGTCTTCTTTGGCTTTGGTTCTGTATATTAAGTAGAGAAAATGAAATGGGAGTAACAATATGATCACTCTCAGACACTATCCACTATTTTTAAAACATTATATTTTTAAAGTTTCATAACCTCTTATAAACATGCTTAGTATAAAATTCATAGATTGGGAAGATATCTTTCAAATATGTTATTTTAAATATTGTTATTGTTATCCAAATAAACTTCTGAGTGCTGCAGACTCCTAAATGCTCATGCAGTATACCATGATTTTACATAGGTTGCAAAGAACATTTGTTTTTCAATAATATGATTTTACGTGAACTTTTAAATGAGTTATTAGGTTACATTACATTACACTTTTTATGTTAATTGCATTGGCAGAAACCTGGAATTTTTTAAAAAATTGTTTTATTTCTGTAGGTTTTTGGAGAACAGGTAGTATCTGGTTACATGAGTAAGTTCTTTAGTGGTGATTTGTGAGATTTTAGTGCACCCATCACCCATGCAGTATACACTGAACCCAGTTAGTAGTCTTTTATCTCTCACCCCTTTCCCACCCTTTCCCCTGAGTCCCCGAAGTCCATCATGTCATTCTTACGCCTTTGTATTTTCATAAGTGCTCGCACTTAGGAGTGAGAACATACGGTATTTGGTTTTCCATTCTTCAGTTACTTCACTTAGAATAGTAGTCTCCAGTCCCATCCAGGTTGCTGTGCGTGCCATTTATTTGAATGATTTTTTGTTGTTGCTGTTGTAGGGTTTTTTTTTTTTGGAAGGGTATAAAACATGATAGATGGAACAGTGGAGATATATCTTGAATAACAAGTCACGGTGCATCGCGCCATGAAAACACCCCTCCTGCCACCCATGGAATGATTATTTTTAATCACCCATGGAATGATTATTTTTAAGAGACATTGGGAATAAAATCAGTTGTGTCAAGGATTCTAATTTGAGCTTACTTTATTTTCATTTCTGCTATCCTCCTTTGGAAGATTCTTATAAATACTTTTCATACTCTACATAGTGGAGTGGATTACATCCCTGTAATCCCAGCACTTTGGGAGGCCAAGGCAGGAGTATTCCTTGAACCCAAAAGTTTGTGACCAGTCTGGGCAACACAGTGAGATCCCGTCTCTACCAAAAAAAAAACTAACAAGCAGGGTGGCACATAACCTATGTTCCCAGCTTTTTGGGAGGCTGAGACAGGACGAAGCCCAGGAGGTCAAGGCTGCAGTGAGCTGTGAAGGAGCCACTGCACTCCACTGCAGCCTGGGTGACAGAGTGAGACCCTGTCTCAAAAAAAAAAATTGTCTGCTTTGCACTTTGAATGGTTCTTTTACTCACGTGTGATTTTGTTCCCTCATGTTGATTAGGAAAAATTGATTCACTGAGTTATGCAAATCTACTAAATGTTGACAAATTTCCTTAAAGAATATCAAAATGTTAACTTTTGTTAATATCACCACTGATCTCATCAGAAAAATTATAAATATAGGGAAGCTCTCAAACTCTCAGTAGTGGATACAAGTTTTTTTAGAATTTTCATTTCAGAGCTCAAATTTTATTGACATCCCTGTCATAGGTAGCACTTGGAGAAATAAGCTTGCTTTATTCATTTTTGACAAAATATCTGTCAAATATCCAAGCCTAAATAAGCACAGTTGTTCTTTCAAGTGAAAAAATGGTGTTCCATGAAAGAAGTGACTGATTCAATTCACAACTTAAACAATTGCTGAAATACTTTTTTTTGAGACAGCCATCAAGCTGTGGTATGCAGAAGTAGAAAGGCTTTATGTACGCCCATTTTGGCACATAATTGAACAAACAAACATGTACTCAGTTTTCAAGGAAATCAGTCTTTTTTTCTGTTGTATCAAAGACATTCTTAAGTGAAACTGGCTTTTTAAAGAAGTTCGCATAGCAGCAAAACATACATTTTGTATATAGCGCATTTTGATGCTACTGCCTTGATGTGGTGCTATGGTGCCATCAGCTATACTCATCATTGCTTTGACCATTCATGCAAATTCCAACAAAATGAGAAAGGTTAATACTGTCCAAGTATTATTAAGAAAATAGTTTTGATCTCACGGATGACCTGAAAGGGTCTCAGGGAACCTTGGGGATTCATGGACTGCAGTTTATGAGCTGCTGCCCTAGAATGTTTAGTGATGTGTTTTAGGGCTGATTTAAAAAATATGTGTGTTCTAAGGTAGATATTATGGTGTTTTCCAAGTAAGGCTATGATGTAAATGTATAATATCTTAAAATGTGAACATAGGGCTCATTATTATGGAAGGATACATTTCAACATAGTTATTTTACGCATTATGTATTTTCTGTATTTATAATGCCTCCTTTTAATTTTTAGTTATCAGTGCTAAGATGTACACATTTACATTTTTGTTACTTGAGAATACTGGCCACAAGCTATTAGCTAGAGTGATGACCATCAACTTTTATTACTTGAATTCACTTGGGATATGACCTAAGCCACACCTAGCTATGGGACATTTTCAAGTTCTGCTTATAGATCTTGTAGTTCAGGGAGCAGTGGCATCTCATGTATTCAGCACAATGTGGAGTTATGCTGTTGTTTAATGTGGCTTAGACCTTCCTTCTGGCACTTGTCTGCCCTTTCAGTCTCCGTCCCCCAAATATAAACTCTTGAGTTACGCCAACCATTGGCTGTCTAAGGACGCCTTTTTTCCTACTATGTTTAGTTGTGTTTTCCCTTAGCTTATTTCGTGAGAAACAGACACACAAACACAGACAGTATTTTATGTTCTAAGACCCATTATGCACATATGGGTTTTTAATACTTCAAAATAATATGTGGATATATTAAAAAAAAGTGTGATAAAAACAGAATGAGTACAGCATTTATATTTAAGATTAGCATCACTTAAGACTAGTTTTATTTCTACTTAGTGGCACCTTGTTTTGCACAAAATATATTGTGTTGTTAATTTATGGATGAGTGCAAATGCATTTTGAGTTTTCGAGTCACCAATTTAATGATTATAGTTAGCATTACTAAACTATTATGATGGTACACAATTTTTAACCATTTGGTGAAACATGCTTATTATGATGGTACACAATTTTTAACCATTTAGTAAATCATGCTTATTAGCAAACTTTGTTTTAGTTTATCAGGACAATTAATACAGATAAAAAAAATCCTAGTCGGTGAATATATGAATTTGTAATGATTCTTTTGTAAATCAGCTAAGCTTTTGCTTATTCAGGAGAAGTCTGCCAGGAGTACCATGGACAGTGTTTTTACTGCATTTAACGTTTAGGACCTCGAATATTTAAAATGTGTTTTAATTTAAGATTGGCAAAGGTGACTTCAGTGAGTTCATAGTACAATTAATGTGGTTTTTGTGCCAAACTTGCTGATATTAATTTATAAGAAATTTTATTACCTTCATGACATTGTTAGTTTTGAGAATATGAAGGACAGTGAAATTAAGACTAGTAAATCAGGAAAAACATTAAAAAAATTATATTTTATGGATTTTATTTTATTATTATCATACCTTTAAGTTCTAGGGTGACATGTGCATAAATGGCAGGTTTGTTACATATGTACACTTGTGCCATGTTGGTGTGCTGCAACCATCAACTCGTACAGCACCCATCAATTCGTTATTTAAATCACGTATAACTCCCAACTGATTCCTCCCCCTCCCCATTGATAGGGCCCCAGTGGTGATTTCCCTTCCCGAGTCCAAGTGATCTCATTGTTCAATTCCCACCTGCCCGTATGAGATGAGAACATGCGGTGTTTGGTTTTCAGTTTCTTTGTGGATAGTCTTGCTGAGAATTGATGGTCTTTCCAGCTGCGATCCATGATCCGCTCGACAAGGAAGCAAACTCATCCTTTTTGATGGCTTGCATAGTATCTATGGTTGTATACGGTGGCTGCCACATTTCTCTTAAGTCCAAGTCTGGTCAGCAGATGGACATTTGGGTTGATTCCAAGTCTTTGCTATTGTGAATAGTTATGGCTGATTTTTAAAGTATATTCTTGAACATGTGAGCTAGTATGTTTGCTTCACTATAGTAAGATACATTTAAAAAATATTTGCTTCTTTCCATTATTCAAATATGCTTATTTTAGAGCATTTGGAAAATACAAACAGAAATAAAGGTGACAAATTACCCAGTGTTCTACCATCTGAAGAAATGAGTTGCTTTTCAGGCTTTTTTTTTTTTTTTAACATTTTATTTTATTTTGGAAAAAAGTTTGTATATATGTTGAGCTTTATCTGCTTATTAGTTGTTTGCATCTTTAGTACTGAATCGTGTTTCTTAACCAACCATGCATCCGTCAGGAATCTAGTTTTTAAAATCATGTAAGTTATTCTGGTAGTAATTGTAATACATCACATGTAGTGAACACAAGTGATACATTCCTGACATTAGTGTAAATGCTTTGTGTATGTTATCTTTTTACGTTCTCCGAGCAGTCCTGTGAGGTATGTCTTTTTGCTGTTCCCATTTCTGGATGAAGAATCCAAGGCACAGGAAGATTAAATAACTTGCTTAAGGGTATGCAAAACTAGTAAGCCACAGAACAATGATTGGAACCCACATCCTCTGATTCTGGAACCTTCTCTTAACCACTGTGTTTGTAAAATCCAAAAATTTAAGATCACTGCAATGAAACCAGTGTTTGGAAGTTTTATAGGAAGATAATATCTAAGTAGAAAATTTAGAACATAATTTTCAGGAAGAACCACAAGCGTAATGTGATAAAACATCTCTTCTGTTTTATTTGGATCTTGTACTTACGTGCATATACATGTATCTCACACATAAATATGTGATGTATTGATTTTCATCTAGACTTTTTAAAGCCCTATTATAATTTTATCATTGTAATAGTAGATTCTGTGTTTTGTAGCCAAGGTGACACATGCCGTATTTTATTTTGTAACTATATACAAACCTTGTGTCTTATATAGCAACCAGAAATTGGAATATGAGTGAGGAGTTCAGTGAAGAAGTCTTGATAGCTTCACTGATTACTTTCTTAGGCCTTTGGGAAAGAAAGGAGGGCAAGACTTAGCCAGGGTTCAGGTGCCTTTTTGGCAGCATTGGCTGTGATGCTGCATTTGTGGAGATCCTCGTGCCTGCCCTCGCCATCTTGCCCTCTGCCTTAGTCCCTGTCCTCTTACCGGGCTTCCTCTTGGTGCTGCCCTGCCAGACTTTGCTCTGGATGTTGCCCTAGCCCTTCCCTGGTTTGTGCTTACAATTAAACAATAAACAAAATGTGTTTATTCTGTGACTCTTGGAGACTGTTTCTCCTTACGGCCATCACTCAGTTAATTTTGTGTCATAGACTTTTATTTACACATTAACTAGCAATTTTTCCCCAGATAACATTTGAATGTTAACAATCTTCAAGAGATTATCCTTTATTACTAACGGTTACTCAACATCTATTGAACAAATATTTGCATTTCAAGTGAAAAGGGGAGGATCTCAGATACAGTGGCCTCTTGTACCTTCTTACATCCTACAGCCTGTCTTCTCTGGTGATGAGCCTTTGTTTTTTCTTCTTGTAAGAAACAGTGAAGCTTGGCGTGTAGCCCTGGAGGACGTTTCTAGGTAGGAAGTTAGGAATATTTTTCTTTCATGAATCATGGGCACTCTGAATATTTGATTTTAAGAACCATGTGTTAGCCTGTCTGATTTTGTGATGAGAATAAACTAAGAACTACTCATTCTGCTAGTGTTGTAGGATGCTTAGATGCAGGTAACTTCAATTGTTCACCCGCTATATTTTCCTTATTTATATCGGTTTAATGTAGCATTTGCCTTTAGATTCTTGAGGCCAATGTTCTTGCATAAAATATAATTTAACTTCAAAAACTTTTTTTTTTTTAAACCAAGTGGCACCCAAGCACGAAGTGCTACCTGTTTATAATTTGTGTAGCTTCTGAACAGAAGCTTCTGATGAATCAGTAATGTTAACATTTTATTAGTGTAATGGCATTTTAGATGTTTTATTTTAGTATGTAATTACAAATGCATGTGATTGGTGTCACCAGCTTGATATTTGAGAATCACTTCAGATGTTACATTAAATGTAATGGAAATAATTGTTTTCATGAACTGATGCCTATGAACAGCAAACGTTTTGGAAATAGTTAAGTGCCTGTTTCATGGGCCGAGAAGCTTGGGAAATTCTGTTGCTTTTTTTTTTTTTCAATAATGGCTTAGCCCTGTTACAATTATGGACATTTAAACATTTTTCTTCAATTGTAGGGATTTATCTGAGGATAATGTACTTATTCATTCAGACTGGTATTTGTTGAGAGCCTGTTAGGAGTCAGACTTTGTCAGAGATGAAGGAATGAAGTAATCTGTGATCTCAAGGGAGGAAGTGAACGGTTATCTAATGAGCTTGCTGTGCCTTAAGAAGAGGGAGCGGTAACAGGCACCGAGATCTGGGGCTTGAGGTTGACTCGTAGCCCTCCCACTCAGTACATGTGTTCCTTTCTGTCTCCGTTTCCACGTTCGCTCACTGAGTGGTCACCCACTGTATGTGAGTTTTGCTGAGCATGCGACACTTAATTGACACATGGTCTTTTTCTCAAAAAGCTCCCATTTCAGTATGAGAGATAAATTGGGGAAAAATGGCAGTAGTATGGTAAATGCTCTGTTTGGGTGGTGGGAATCAGGCACATGTTTACAGACTGGAGTCTTTAGATGAAAAGGAATATTCTGTGGGGAAGGGGACCAGGATTCCTGCAGCAGAGATGTATCCTCTTTGTACCCACTGTGTGTACACACTGTGCTAGCACAGTGGTGCCGTGCTGAGCAAGAGGAGCGCTGCAGCTGCGGCAGAATCTCATTGTGGTGGAAGACAGGCACAGCAGGCAAGCAATGTGTTCAGTGCTGTGAGGAGGGGAGACCTGGTAGGTAGCTCTTGGGCAGTGGACCTTTCCAGGACTTGTCTAGTCAGGGAAGCTTTTAGGAAGTGATGTTCATTCTGAATCCTGAAAAATTTGTAGGAAATAGCTGGGCAAAGGGGTAAGGCTTGAGACCTTGTTTAAAAATAATTCAAATTGGTTGAATCTGTGCACAGACGTGTGTGAATACGCAGGCCCATTTTGTGGCTTGCAGATTGTACTATTCCTAGTTATTCACAGTCCTCCTTGTAAGAGGATTGTATGGCCTTTGCCCTTTTGACATCAAGTTTGACCATGTGACTTTCTTCGGCCAGTGACAGATACTGTTTCTGAGCAGAAGATTGGAGTCTGTTTCATGCTTCTGTCATTGCCTTTTTCTGTCATCCATGAATCAGTGTGTCCCATGCTGGGGCTCATTCTTGAACCGTAGTGCCAGAATGAAGATGACTAGATCAGAGCTCCAGCTACTCACAGAATGATGTTACCATGAGAAAGAAATACAGCTCTGTTGTAAGCTGCTAGGATCTTAGGGCCATGTGTTTTCATAGCATCATGTTGTGACTGAGAAGAATACTATATGTGTGTCTGTGTGTACAAGCAGGTGTACATACTAGTTGGTTTGGGGCTGAGGAGCCAGTTACCAGTTATGAAACCAAAGGTGTAAACCATGGTCAGTTCTTATGGGCCTTGTAAGCCAAGTTAAGAACATTCACGATGAAAGAACATGAGGAGGTTGACAGTTCGGATGGACCTCCCTGCCAGCTGAGTTTGTGGAGTAAAGGGGGGGAAGTTAAGAACATTCGAGATGAAAGAACGTGAGGAGGTTTGCAGTTCAGATGGACCTCCGTGGCAGCTGAGTCTGTGGAGTGAAGGAAGGGCACACTTGAAGGCGGGACCTTCAGGCCTTCTTGCGCTTGTGTCCGTGAGGTGAAGGCCTGAACTAAGGTAACAGGGAAGGAGAACATGAAACTGAAGGAGGTAAATTGGAATTTGGAGACCGATGAGGAGATTGCCTGAGAGAAAGGAAAGCAGTCCAGGGAAACCCCAGTTTTTTGCTTGGCTGCTTTGGGTAGGTGATGGTGCCATTAACCAGAATAAAAAATGTCAGTGATAGATTAGATTTGAGTGAGGAAACAAAAAGTTCTCTTTGAGATGTACCAAATTTGAGGTGCTTGTGGATTTCCCAGAGGCATCATCCTGCGTAGGCAGTTAAGAGGAAGAGAGCCAGGGGATTCAGGGTGATTGTGGTAGGTAGCAGGTAGCCAAGGCATAGAGGAAACTACAAGGAAAAAGTTGTGTGAAGAGAGACAAGAACCTAGGACAGAAAGCCTTATAACAAAATATCTTGTGGGCTGGGGAAGGGGAACTGCCTAAGTATACTGGAAGGGAATGGGCATAGAAGTCTAATACAGGAAAAAAATATATATACCGTACAATGATGTCAGAGAGAGGAAAGTTTAGAAAGTGTCACCTACTAAATTTGTCCTCCATGATCTTGCTTTAAAGTTTGTTAAATTGCATTTAATTTAATTTCTACTCTCTGATTTTGCTTTAACGTTTTTTCGGTATCCTCTTAAATGCCCCCTTTCCTAGCATTCTGTAAAGATTCCTATTCTTTGATCATCTGTGATGTCTGTAATATATCAGAGTGTTTCAATTTATGTTGCTAATTTTTTTTCTACTACTGGAAACATTTTTATAATTGTTATCTATTTTACTACTTCAAGAGCCCTCTGAATTCTCACCAATGCCTTTCTTCTGAGATCCCATTCCTCTGGGACTTTGCAGCTGCCCTTTCATTCCTTCTCTCTTACTTCTCTTCCTCTCTGTCCTTTCTTCCTGCCTTCCATTCGCTCATCTTTGGTCTTTTCTGTTCTGTTAAAAGGCACTCAGGTTTTATTTTTTAATTAAAAAAAACTTTGCTAAAGTTTTGTAACTCTTCATGTTTTATCTCATCATTCATTCAACAGACATTTCTACTCCAGCTTCCTGCAAGAATTGTCCCTTTCCCCTATCTGCTCCTGACTCATCTAACCCTTGCCTTTCTTGCTTCTATCCCCAAAACACTCCTAGAACTGCTTTTCTTGATAACCTTGAGCTCCTGATTACCAAAACCAGTTGCCCACTGTGGGACCATAAAAGGCTTTATTTACCGTCCCGTTTTTTTTCTTGGTAATGGTTAATGGTACTAACCTCTTTCTGGAGCTATTCTTTCCTTATCTCCTTTAGTTGATTCCATTTTGCTTGTCTCTCAGGACAGTGTGTATTGTAATGCTGGATTCTCGATGTTCTTCTACTCATTCTCTCAATTAAAAAACGCCCCGTAATTAACTATGGGGCCACAGTGCTGAGGTCAGGGAGGCACATTGATAATGACTCTAGCTGACATAGTATACTTAGCATTTATTGACTTCAAACTGTGTATGCTTATTTAGATATTTAAAAATTTGGCTGGCATTCCTGGGTCACAGGATCCTCTGCAAGATGGGTTGATGGAGGGCCTGATTTCATGGTAACTTCTATTTACTGTGCTGTCTTCCTTCCTCTCCTCTACTAGGATGTATTATTTCACATACTTGGTTTCATCTCACTATGTTGACGTATTGCTTTCATCACAGAATCTGGACTACATATTTCTAGGTGAAGTAATCTAGGTTATGGTTTGCCTATACTAAAATCCAGTATTGATTTCCAATTTTAGATGGGCAGTCAATTGAGAATATTGCTCAGGAAATGCTGGCTTTTGCTGTTTTTCAAGTCCTCTGCCTTGGTGGTTGTCTTTAGCATCTCCAGTGAAGTTTTATAAAAACACGTGAGCTTTTAGTCATTTGCTACTATCTGTAAATAAAGGTATAGAAAACAAAACTAAAACTGTGTTTGATTTTGGTGGCCAGTCTTGGAAGAGAGGAACTGAGGAAATACAATAGCTAATGAGTAGTGGCATAGGATAGGGGAGGAAAATAAATTGAATACTGGAGAGTCAGTAGGAATCAAGTGCACTTGGGGAGCTGACTTATTGGTAGCTGACAAAGTTGGGATTTGACTTATTGCTCCAGTATTCTCTCTCAGATTAGCCTATGTGAAAATATTACCCCCCCATCGTAAACGTGATTGATCTCTTTGCTTCTAGTCCATTCTCTACTCAAATGTTACATTAATTTCCCCAAGATTTCATCACCTAGAGGACTCCAGACTGCTAAAATGCCCCTTTAACAATTCCTGACCTCTTCACCCTACAATATGAGAAGAAAAAGTTGCTCTGGGGAAATCTACTTACAGTCAAGGGTGTGACAATATTCCTCACTGAATTAAGCACTAAGTATAAGAGAGTTGTTTTATTCCTAAGATTGACGAATGGGCATTAGTACATTGTTAATGTACTTAAAAGGGTATTGCACTAAACTTGAGCTCTTTGAGGGCAGAGACCAGGCTGTGTGGTCTTTCAGAGGAGGACACGATGTGCCCAGTGGATAATTGAAGAATGCATGCATTAAGAAATTAATGAAAGTGATCAGTAAGGGCATAACTGTCATACATAAACTCAGCACAGTAAATTTGAAACCTTTTATTTAAAGCTTTAAAAATGTGGCCCCTTGCTGGGCTTGTGTGAATTTCTTTAGAAATTGGATAACTTACAGCAAAAATTTATTACATATAAGTAGCTCATTGCAGATATTCATGATTTGGTAGTACAATGTAAGAAATAATAGATTTATTCTGAGAATATGCTGCTACTTTTCACCTGGTACTATAATCTGCTCATATAATTAGAACCTTTTGTGTTACCATTTCAATATCTGACTAAAAGAGAAACACCTTCTTGGGATAGTTACTGTTGAAGACTAATGTAAGCTTTTTCAGGTGGGCAGTAACTGACTTGTTCTACTCAAAGGGAAACTTAAGTTTTATAGCAAGAGATATGGAGAGCTTGTATTTATTAAGATTTAGGTGGGTAAAATTTAGTTCATGTGTTTTGAATGGAGTCTTTAGGGTAAATTTGAAGGTCTCCCTTTTGCCTCTGAATTCTGGCTATCCGGACATAGCCACTGTAAGGAGTTTTTAAGTGTGTCTTTCCCAGTTTTGCTCTGTGGACTCAAAAATGAAGAGAGAGTGTGTGTGTGTGTGAGTGTGTGTGTGTGTTTTGAGATGGGATCTTGCTGTGTTGCTCAGGCTGGTCTCTTAAATCCTGGACTCAGGCAATCCTCCTGCCTCCCAAAGAGCTGGGATTACAGGAATGCAACATTGTAGCACAGCTGTATTTGAATTTTATTTTACAAAAATTGGATCATAGAATATATACTTTTCTGTAACATGCTTTATTAAAGAAATTCTCCCATATTTATATAAAAGTATGTATAAATATAATTCTATCTTTTTAGTAGCTGTATAATCCATGTACTAGTCATTTTCTTAACTATTAATGAACACTATTTCTACAGTACACTGTTTCAGTAATACTGCTATGAACATTTTTATGCACATATCTTCCTGTACTTGCGTATTTCCATAAAATAGATTCCTATGAGTGGAATTTGAGTCAAAGGCTATACTTGTTGAAAATATTTATAAACTACCAAGTTATTCAAAAGGTAGGGGGCCCTCCAGTTTATATTGCCACTGTTGTGACTATGACCCTTTACCTAACACTGCATATTATAAATTAAACTTTTCAGTCTGATAGGTAAAAAGTAATGTGTCATTGGTTTTAAAATTCATAATTCCTTGTTCATTGTTGAGATTGAGCATTCTTTTCTTTTCTTTTGAGACAGGGGTCTCACTCTGTCACTCAGGCTGGACTGCGGTGGCCTGATCATAGCTCACTGTAGCCTCGACCTCCCAGGCTCAAATGATTCTCACGTCTCAGCCTCCTGAGTCGCTGGGGCTATGGGCATGTGCCACCATGCCCGGCTAATTTTTAAGAAATTTGTATAAAGATGTGGTCTCACTGTGTTGCCTACACTGGTCTTGAACTCTTGGGCTCAGTCTGCCTGCCTCGGCCTCCCAAAAATGCTGGGATTACAGGCATGAGCCACTGCACTTAGCAGGTCATCTTTCATGAATGTTTCTTGCCATCTTTATTTTCTTTCTATGCGAAGTGCCTGTTTTCCTGTAAAGAAATTTGTTTTATTTTCGTCAATTTTTGTGGAAAATCCTTTCTAAATAAACGTTTTGACATTTTACTGTGTTTATAAATAGTTTTCCTACTCAGACATTTTGGTCTTCTAATTTTATGATATTTTGCTATTAAATGAATATTTATTTTCTTTCTTTCTTTCTTTCTTTCTTTCTTTCTTTCTTTCTTTCTTGTCTTTCTTGTCTTTCTGTCTTGACAGAGTTTTGCTCTTGTTGCACAGGCTGGAATGCAATGGCACGATCTCGGGTCACTGGCACCTCTGCCTCCCAGGTTCAAGCGATTCTCCTGCTTCAGTCTCCCTAGTAGCTAGAGGTTACAGGCAGATAGTATTTTTAGTAGTGACAGGATTTCGCCATGTTGGTCAGGCTGGTTTCGAACTCCTGACCTCAGGTGATCCGTCTGCCTCGGCCTCCCAAAGTGCTGGGATTACAGGCGTGAGCCACCACGCCTGGCCTAAATGAGTATTTCTTATGGCTTTGTTTTCTTATTTTTAGGGGACTTGAAATTTAAAAAGAGCGAGTGAGCGCTTATTTTTTAAAACCCGAAATATCTTAGTGTCTTAGTCTGTTTTACACTGGTATAAAGAACTGCCCAAGACTGGGTAATTTTATAA
Organism: Rhinopithecus bieti; assembly: GCF_001698545.2. Taxonomy (NCBI): domain Eukaryota; kingdom Metazoa; phylum Chordata; class Mammalia; order Primates; family Cercopithecidae; genus Rhinopithecus; species Rhinopithecus bieti. The sequence goes on along the minus strand of NW_016803657.1, from coordinate 8,638,866 downwards.
AGGAAAGAAGTTTAGTTGACTCACAGTTCCACATGGCTGGGAGACCTCAGGAAACTTAACAATCATGATGGAAGGCAAAGGAGAAACAGGCACCTTCTTCACAAGGTGTCAGGAGAGAAGTGAGTGCAAGCAGGGGAAATGCCAGATGCTTATAAAACCATCAGATCTCCACTCACTGTCACAAGAACAACATGGGGGAAACTGCCTCCATGATCCAATCACTTCCCTCCCTTGACATATGGGGATTGCAATTGGAGATGAGATTTGGGTGGGGATACACAGCCAAACCATGTCAACTTGAGTTACAACTGATAGCTAGGACCCCATTTCTTTTACATTTAGTAGGTACCAGTTTATCAGAGCTTGGGCGGTCTTTTTTTTCCTTAAATGAGGTTCAAATCTGTTAAACTCTCTATCACTGGACTGCGTGGTATCGGAAGAAGCCTTGGATGTAGGTTTGTTAATGAGATCTTTAAATGTTGACTAGTTTAGGTGTTTTAAGTCCCTAATTTTTAATATGACTACAAAAATACTAAAACAATTTTACTTCAGTGACATATTGAGAAGTTTCTCAAAATGAACTATAGGGGTGTTTTTTTCTTTTTTTGGGATAAATGAACATAAACCAAACTCCCTGAAAACCAGTGCCTGAACTTTTAAAAGTTCAAAAATAAGCCATGAGCTTTGTAGAAATTAGCCTTACTGATAGTTGTAAATAGTTAAGGTTGTCTGATTACTTATTATTGACTTTTTATTTGTTGTGATGGCTTTTTTTTTTCAGTTTTTTCCACAAACATCACAGTAAATAAAATAATTGAAGATTGAAAAAAGAAATATTAAAAAAAAAAGTGTTTTGTTTTCTGGTGTATCTTAGAGAACCTTGTATGTGATTTGGGGGAGGAGTATAGGATGTCTAGGAAATGGCATTTTCAGGGGAGTATCTATTAGAAAAGTCATAATTAAAACTCTGAGTTAGTAGAAATCAAATATTGTTTAATTCATCAACTGAATCTGTATTAAGACATTCAATAATTGTATTATTGTTTTGCCAGTTTAGTTATTTGATTGATGCAAACCTGTCATCTCTACAATAAAAAAATAGTGAGGTATGTCTATACTCTGTCAGTTTAAGTTGTTTAATTTTGAAGATGAAAGTTAAATTTTAGAACCCTCTTCATTTGCTTTTTTACCTTAAGTGGGGGTAACTCTTAACTTCACGAAAACCAGTCTCCTCAAAGTCATCAAAGACTTGCATGCTGCCAAATCCAGTCACTTTTTTATCTTCTGATGCAGCAGCAGTTGATCCCATCTTCCATCAAATTCTTCCTTCACTTGGTCTTCCGGACTGGCCTGTTGCCCTGACCTCAGGGTCTGATCCCCGTACACCCTCTTTTCTCCACTTATTCCCTAGGTGAAATACTTCTTTTTTGTGGTTTTAAGTGCTAGTGTATTCCAAATTTACATCTCTAAGTGTGGCCCTTGTTCTGAACTTCAGCCCTATATAACCAGTCCCTCACTGGATAGCTCTACTTAGGTGCACTCTAGGCATCTCAGAGTAAGCCTGTCCAAAACTGAACTCTGATTTCCCACCACCGCACTCTTATCTGTTTCTTCTTCAGCCGTCTCCTAAGTCTTAGTGAACAGCAGCTCACTTTACCAGTTGCTCATGTCCACAGCCTGGCATTCTCTGGATTCCTTTCTTTCTTTCAGACCATGATCATATCTAATCTTAACAGCAGATTCTGTCAGCTCTACTTTCTTTCTTTTTTTTTTTTTTTTTGAGACGGAGTCTCGCTCTGTCACCCGAACTGGAGTGCAGTGGCCGGATCTCAGCTCACTGCAAGCTCCGCCTCCCGGGTTTACGCCATGCTCCTGCCTCAGCCTCCTGAGTAGCTGGGACTACAGGCGCCAGCCACCTCGCCCGGCTAGCTTTTGTATTTTTTAGTAGAGACGGGGTTTCACCGTGTTAGCCAGGATGGTCTCGAACTCCTGACCTCGTGATCCGCCCATCTCGGCCTCCCAAAGTGCTGGGATTACAGGCTTGAGCCACCGCGCCCGGCCAAAGCTCTACTTTCAAAATATTTTTATAATTTAACCACTTCTCACCATCTTTGCTTCTTACTACTGAATTAATCCAGGCTAACTTCATCTACCACCTGGGCTATTCCAGTAACCTCTTAGTCTTAATTTAATTTATTTCCGTTGTCTGCCTTTGCCCCTTACTATTTCCTACATAGACATATACTTCTAAACCTTAAGTTAAATAATGTTTCTATTCAGACTCCCCAATTTTTTTTAATCACTCAAAGTGTACCTTGACCTACAAATCTTACTCCTAATACCATTTTTTCGCTTATAGCAACAAGGAGTCTCCTTGCTATTTGTCAGTTATGCCAACCAGGATTCTGCCTGGGGTTTTAGTACTTGTTCCCTGGGCTTGGAGTGTTCTTTCCCTACAATTAGGCTTTGCTCAAGTATCCCAGAAGTCTTTCTTGATTTACCCTATGTGAAATTGTGAGAGTAGCACTTTGGTGAAACAAGAGCTCCTCCCTAAATGGCAAGCTTTTTGAATACCTTGGCTTGAGTTTGTTCGTAACTATCGTGGTCACATTTCTTTGACAACATGTTTCATGCCTAGCAGCGATTCAGACATTACAACCAGTCTCTTACTTCATTTGATTCCCACATCAGCAAAGGATATATTACTATTATTTACATTTCTTTTAGTTAAATAGCATCCAGAAAATTTAAGGAATTAAGAGTTATAGACATAGCAAAAGGGTTTTCTCTCTCGCTTTCTGCCTCCCCCAAGAAAACTACTGACGTGAAACTTCATATGAGTAGATACAGTTTATTTAACGGCTTTGCAGTATTCTGTTGTCCAAATAAATCGTATTCTATCTCTGTCCTTATCCAGAGATTAATAAATTGTATATACGTTTCCACTGTTACAAATATGGATTTAATGAACACTCTTGTCCATATTTTCTTCTGTATTGATGTAAAATTTTTAGGATGAATGCCTAGAAGTGGAATATTTAGATTCAGATTTTTTAGCTCCTGTGAAATTGATCACTGAAAAGGTTATACCAATTTATATTCCAAACTTCAGTTTTCACCCTCCTCAATATATTCAGATTTGTTGATATGCTCTAAAGTATTTGAAATAATAATTTCAATTTGTTACCCTGATTTCAGTAAGTGAGCATGTTTTTCATATGTTTATCTAGCCTTTACTTCCCTTTAATTGGATTTCTCTTTTTTACAGACTCAGCTGTGTATTAAACAGAATATTCATTTTGTATTCTTTATTGTATAGTACAATGATTACTGATTGTTTAGTCTGCCATGTTGCTGGAACCGGGTGTGTTCCACCCTTATTTTTATACAGCAGGATGGGACGCAGTGCTGCATAGTGGCTGAAAGTGTGACTTGTTTCACAATTGCCAGAGTATGAATTCTGGCCCACTGGTATTAGCTCTGTGAGCATGGTCAACTTACTTGATCTTTCTTAGGCCCATTTCTGTATCTGTAAGACAGGAACAGTAATAATACCTACCTTATGGGGTTGTTGTGAAAATTGGAGTAGATAATGCATAAAAAGTACTTAGCACAATGTTTAGCATAAGGCAGGCATTTATACTCTTTTTATTTGCAGTGCATTGTCATCATTACTATTTGTTCTTTTTCCTTTCCCTTGATTTTATATGTTTATCTTTATATCATGTAATGTAATTTGTGGGGGAGAAGAGATTTCTAGCAACATGTTTAGGTTTGGTATTGTATGTTCTAGGTTGATTCTGCATTCTTGTTTGTTGCTGTTTCTTATTTTGTGTTCAATTATAGCTAGAAATGATATTATCTTCTTCAAGAGTATCCTTATATGAGATATCTTGAACAGTGTGACGTTATAAAAACAGAATCAGTGATTTTGAGGTTTTTGTTTCATGGAACTTTATACATCTTACCATACCATATTCTGTATCCCTGTCTTTGAGTTCATGACTATTAGGGAATTTGTTCCACAATGTACTTTTTAGAAGTCTGTATGTGTATATGTTAGCCTAGGATATTTATTTAACAGTATAGAAGATTCTCAAAAACAAGAATTGAGAATATTATTCTAGTGAACAGAGTGTTTCCATAACATTAAATGAGAATCTGCTTCACTGATTGATTCTTTTCACCATAATACTCTTTTGCAAAGAGAATTAATTAAGAAAACTAATTGAACAGTGAGCTAGTTTCATCAGTGTCACTTTTCCTGTCGAGATTCTATGTTCCTTTTGTAAGTTACTACTGATAAGAATCCTCCTACACAGCTTGACCTCCTTTCAGAAGTCCCTGTGCTGATTTACACAGCTTACCTTTTTGTTTTTCTCATGCCTAGTACTAAGTGACATTCCAATCTGCTGTAGTCATTTGGTAATGCAAAGAGTGAAACTGGAAGGGTAGGCAGGAGGTACCGGTTGGCACCAAATACGCAGTTCAAGATCACTCATGATACCAGGGAGAGAATGTCAGATACTTGAACCAGAACAACATACTGTTTTAGTTTGTAAAATTCGAGTTATAAGGCAGTAATAGTCATGCTACTCTATCTCAAAATTATTTTGTTTCTCGTTTGTTCTTTTCACCTCTGCCCCAACCCTCTCTTTCATGGATGTGTTTTGTGTGAAATGTGAAAGGTCTTAAGATAGTGGAGGCTTGAAAAAACTGCCTGTGTTTTAAAATGTGCTTGTGTTTGTTTCCTAATGCAGTGCTTTGAAGATATTTTAGGTTTAGGTAAGTTGCTTTAAGTTTTGTTTTTCTTAATTGGAGTAGGTTGAGTGCTGTGAATTCAATTTTTAGTGTACTATAAAAAGAAAGTGGAAGCACTTTGATTGTAGGAAGTGTCTTTGAATCACTTGCTATAGTTTGAGTGTTTTCTTGGATGTGAAACTCACTGTAAATCCAAGTAAATGATGTTCGTACACCAATGTTGGTGTATATAATTCGGTACGTTATCTTCATTCAAATTTAGAACCTTATTATTTCACACACTTAAAGAAGAATCTTAGTTGCAGATTCAAGATGAAGATTATAAAACATTTTCTTGGGTTTTCTTTCAGTATTATAATTTTGTGGCTGAATTTAGGAACATGGTTATTTTCTGTAAACACCAAAACATTTTATAATTTTATGTATAGGTTGATTTGGGTAGATCAGTTTTATCATTGGAAATGATTTCAACTCTCAGAAATTGTATTTCAACAATATAATTTTTTTTTTTTTTTTTTTTTTGGTGACAAAGTCGCGCTCTGTCGCCCACAGCTGGAGCTGATCTCGGCTCATTGCAACTGAGGCAGATGATCTCTGCAGTTGATCTCTGCCTCCTGTGTTCCAGCGATTCTCCTGCCCCAGCCTCCTACTGGGGTTACATAAAGGCACCCGCCACAATGTCCAGCTAATTTCAACAATAGAATTTTAAATGTATATAGTGCCATTCTATTTTTTCTACAAAGTTTGATGGTTTTCGTTTTTCACACCATACATACAGATCTTTAATATATACTGTTATTTTTTGCTTTTGTATTTAGTTTTGCTAGAGATAGGTTTTTTATACGCTCACACATATACACAAACACACACCTTTCTTTTTTTAACTTTTAGGTTCAGGGGTACATCTGCAGGATGTGCAGGTTTGTTGCATAAGTAAATGTATGTCATAGGAATTTATTGTACTGATTATTTTATCAACCAGGTATTAAGCCTAGTATCCATTAGGTATTTTTTTCTCATCTTCTTTCTCCTTCCACCCTCCACCCTCCAATAGGTCCCAGTGTGTGTTGTTCGCCTCTGTGCACACCCACCTTTTAAATTAGTTCTGGTGTAAGTGTAGGCACTTGAGAATTTGCAGACAGGAAGTAATATTTATCAAGTGCCTTATTTGTGGTAGGTTCCTTTATATAGTGTGAATCACTTAGTAACCACCAAACCCCATGAAATAGTAGCCCCTCCACTTTACAGACAGGGAACTTGAGAGAGCTCAAGTGTTTTGCAGAGTCGTGTGGGTATTAAGTGAAAGTAAAATTAACTGGGATTTTACCCAATGTCTGGCTGTTTCCAAGGTTCTGCCTCACTTTCTTTTTGTGTGCCACTCTTGCTTGTTCAGTGTAGGAAGCTATGTTTGGCTTCTGATGTTAAATAATTCATTATCCATTTACAGAATCAAAGTTCTTGAGTTTTTGTAGAGCATTTTTAAAAAAATAGGTTTACTTTATTTTGCACTTAATAGTTTGTAATTATAACTGAATTATTTTCATATTACACATTTTTTAGCATGAAAATTTTCAAACACAAATGAAACTCATTCCCTAGACTTCACAGTTTTCAGTTTGTCTTTCGTAATTTTGTTGTTTTAGGTGCACTGTTTTTAAAGCAGATCCTAAAACCCGTCATATTATTTCTTCCCCACTTCAGTGTGCACCTAAAAAATTAACCATCGTACAATAATCTCATTAATAACATTAACCATAATTCTTTGTTATTATCTGTTATTTGGTTCATACTGAGATTTCCCTGTGTCTCTCAAGAATGTGGTTTTGCAGTTCATTTATTTGAATTGGGATCCAAGCAAGGGCCGCACATTATATTTACTTCTACATCTCTTTTAATCTAGAGCATTTATTTCATGCCATACACTTTGAAAATATTGGGCTACTTCTTCTGTAGAGCATCTCTATTCTAGACTTGCCTTTATCTTTTTCAGGGTAGTGGTGGTTTGACATGTTTTTCTAGCTTTAAAGGCTTGAATGGATTCAGGTCCAACTGTTGGACAAGGCTTTATAAGCAGTGCTGTGTATTTCATATTGAATCACATTAGAAGGTCAAATTGTGACAGCCCCTCTACCGTCAAGTTCCTTGTCACTGTTTCATGCAAAGATCTGTGTCTAAATCAGTTAGTGGCTACAAAATGGTGTTTTTCTAATTCCATTTTTTCTCTTTACATTTATTGGCTGGAATTCTTTAAAAGGTATGTGTAGACATAAATTCTAAGCTCCTCTATTGCTTATTTTCTAGAGTAAGGAGTTGGTTGCTTTAGTTACCTTCAGGCTAACATTGGTTTTGTTTTGTTGGTTTTCTCATTTTTCTTTGGTATAATGAACTGGTGGATTTTTATGTATTCCATGTTTCAGTCACTTGCAGTCATTTCTGCTGGTATTCAGATGGTCCGAAATTTGTCCAGCTGCAGTTTTTGGTTGGCTAGAGGGTTCTTTTGACATGAGTTAGTCTTTGAGAGCTTTCTTGTTTTCCAGCATAACAAGATGTCCCAAACTCATCTTGTACATTTTCTGAGCTAGACCTGGATTAAGCCATTTCACCAAGTAGCTGTGGTTTCTTTTAGTGGTAGTGAAGAGACTACAGTCTAGGTGCTAGAGATGTTCATTTTTACAGATTGTTGTTTGCTTCTGGGCCTTTTCAGTGGGAAAAACTAGGAGATATTTGTGTTTTGTGGGGAGAAAAATTTGTATATTTCTACTGATGTTTCCAGTTCAGAATGGCCTTGTATGGCTTTTACCTAATTTATTTAATTTTCTATCTCTTTTCTCTTACATTGAAAACCTTGTCACTGTATAAACACAACTACTTGTTGGCTTTATTGTGTCATATGGTTATTATTACAACATATTGCCAATATTATTACTAACAACAGGATTTCTGAATGGGGATTTTAAAAATTCTGCAAAATTTTTTGCAGATATTTGTCAGTAGAATACTCTGCTGGCAATTTAAAGTCAAAAGCTGTTGTCCAAAATTGCTCAGAAAAAAAATCATTTTTCTGTATGCTAGTATGACCAACTTGATAGAGAGTTAAGACTCATTCATTCCAGTTTCTTTTATGTTTTCAGTGATTGTCTTTTTTTGTTAAATGGTTACCTGGTTCCAGAGCTGAAACTGTGTAATAAAGTACATTTAGAAAAGCTTTGCTTCCATCTTGATTATGTTTTGGTTTGTCCATGCATGGAAGGCTTCTTTTTGAAGATATAACCAAGTACAGGTTGTGTGTTTGTTCCCTGTCTTTTCGTATAATAGATGCTTATGACACATGCTGTTGTGCGTTGTGCTTTTTTCACTTAACTATGTATCTTATGCATCATGCCATATCCCAGTATAAAAGTTTGGCAGTAACTCTTAGTGGCACCGTTTTATTCCACTCAATGAATATATGAGAATTTTTTCAACCAATTCCCCACTGCTGGATCATTTTTAAACATTTGCTCTTATAAACATTGCCACAGTGAATAGCCTTTTGCATTTCTTTCTTTCTTTCTTTCATCTTTGGTGTATATCCACAAAAGAATTGCTGTTTCAAAATGTACATGAGTATCTAATTTTACCAAATGTTGCCAGATTCTGCACCTTGGGTATAGACTTCTTTTCCTCGTCAGCCCCACAAAAGACTGTTTTCAAACCTTCAGATTTTGCCAGTTTGGGTGTTGAAAATGGCGTTTTACTATTAGCATTGTCTCTTTTATAGCTGTTTTATTGTGGGTGAGGTTGCTCATCTTTTTGCATATTTAAGGGCAGATTCACTACTTTGTATACCGCCTGAAGGGTTTTTTGGGTGCCCATTTTTCTATTGGGTTATTGGTTCTTTCTTCACAAATTTTAGAAACTCTTTATCTATTAAAGAAATTATATTTCTTTCTGTGAAACAAGTTGGAATTTTTTCCCCCCAGTGTGTTACTTGTCTTGGTACTTTACCTATTGTGTGCTTTTTGAATTGTTTGTGATATCAAAGTTTTATATTGTCAGACTTACTAACATTACTTTAATTGATTTTGGATTTCAAGTCATGGTTAGGAAGCTTTTCCTTATTTCTAAGTTTTCATGGAATTTATCCATTTTGTCTTGTACTTGTGTTGTTTCTTTTTTGTATTCCTTGACCATCTGAAATTTATCTTAATGTACAGTGTGATGTATGGATCCAGTTTTCTCTTTGCCATCTGTTTGTTTGTCCCAACACGTTTATGAAGAAGTTTGTCTTGACCACACTGATTTGAGACCCACCTAAAAGTCTAGAGTTTTTCTTTCCTTTATGTCAAGGTGGTGCCTTAAATAGAGATTTTTGTAGTTTTTTTAAGTATCTAGTAGGCTGACCCTTCGTATTTATAATTCTTCTTTTCTTGGATTGCCCTGGATTTCTTGCTTATTTTCCTCATAGTAAATAAAATCTTTTAAATTAGCTTGTTTAGTTCCAGGAAAAAAAGAGAAACACAACAAAACCACTGTGTTTTAAGTTACTATTTTCTTAAATTTATAAATTAAGTGTGTAACTTGAATTTTTTCAGAAGAAAATAAAAGGTTTTGTTAATATTACAAGATAAATTCTGTTCTGAAAAACAAACTTCAATGATATTAAGTGTAATTTGACTTCAGATTTGTCTTCATGTCCTTGATAACTGTAATTTTATGTTGAAATTGAGTTTAGTTGACACAGTTTTCAAGGTATTCTAGTTTACTTAAGTATTTGAAGTGACATGCAAGTCATAAATCAATCTTTTTTAAAACTCATTAAAATAAATACAGTTGTGATAAATTGTTTTTCATGTCCTTGACAATACTGATGTAGTTAGTTGGACAGTTGAATTACTTGTTGAAATGAGCCAAGTTGTGTCTTGCCTCCAGGAGTACCTTGGTAAATGTCTTCTTTCTTAAAATATTTTTAAAAATTATATATCAGAAGATAAGTTTGGTCTTACAAAACGAAGTAATAAGTCTGACCACGTTACTTAGTGAAAAAAGTAGATGAGTTCAGAACCCCCTCTGCATTACTGACCAAAAGTTAAATCTTTGTGAATTGAACTTATTCTTGCAGTTCAATCAGGTCCAGTCACCTTTCTTATTTAATTTAAAATGAGGATTCTCACCTTAGCTAGCATTAATTGACTTTGAGAGTACTAGAACAGCCTGGTTTATTCTAGACAGTAGGAAGATAGCTCATAGCTTTAACAACTGTGGTTGATTTTTCCCAGAGCTGGAATAACATCAGGAATTTTAGACTCCATTTGTCACTTAGCTACACCAAATAGTGACCTGCATGTTTAGGTAAGGGCCTGTATTATTTAAACCTCAAGATTGTAGTGGATAATGCAACACTCTTAGGGTAAAATTCTGCTTTAAACAAATTGTGTTCACTTGTGGTGCATTGTTACTTTTCTGAGAAATAAGTCGTAGTACAGTAGTCCCACCTATCCACTGGTTCACTTTCTGAGGTTACAGTTAGCCAGGATCAACTGTAGGTCGAACATACGAAATGGAAAATCCAAAAATAAACAACTAATATGTTTCGAATTGCATGGCAGTTTAAATAGTGTGATGAAATCTCTGGCTGTCCATCTATGTTCCACCTGGGATGTGAATCATCCCTTTGTCTGGCATCTTCACGCTGTATATGCTGCCTGCCTGTTAGTCACTTATAGCTGCCTCATTTATCAGATAGACTGTCGCGCTGTCACAGAACTTGTATTCAAGTAATACTTATTTTACTTAACAGCCACAAAATGCAAGAGGGGTGATGCTGACATATTGTTATAACTGTTCTTATTTATTATTGTTAATCTCTTACTGTATTTAGTTTATAAACTTAATTATAGCTTTGTGTGTATAGGGGGAAAAATCCCATAGTATATATAGAACTTTGTGCCATAGCAGACATCCAGTGGGGTGGGGGGTGGGTCTTGGAGCATATTCCCTACAGGTAAGGGGGAACTACTATATACATCATGGTTGGAAGGCTTTTAACTAGAAAAGTGAAGTATAATTCTTTATGTGTACATACTCTTAGGTACTATTAAAGTGGTAATTAAGTCTTGACCTACTCTTAATTTACTATAGTATTTGGCTAGAAATTGGATAATTCACTCTTTTATAGAAAGAACTATAGTCAGTGGATAGCCATGTATTTGAAAAAAGTAACATACTGATGAAAAATGTAGTACCTGCTGTACTATGCTAGGTCCTTTTGTGCATACTGTCTCATTTAATTCTCCGCTGTAACATGGAGAAGTTGGTACTATTATCTCCATTTTTATAGAAGAGGTAACTGAGGCTGAATACCAAACAAGGCTAAAACAAACTTTTAGTTTGTGAAAAAGAAGTGTTTTAATGTCATACATATCAAGTAGTAGTTTAACCAAATATATTTATTAAGCCTGTTTTATGTTTGAGGGAAATTGGGTGCATACAAAGGACTATTATGAGCTTTTGTACATATTTATAAAATTGTGTATAGTTTTGTTGTCATATGGCATATATTTATATATTTTAATGTATAATTTTTGAAGCATGACTTTGTAAGAAAGATGTTTACTACACAGTAAACAGTTTAAAAGCAATGTTAACCTAGTTATTTATACTCACTGTACAAAACTGAACTATTCATGGAAATGTTTGCTATGATTATGGTAAGATGGAAGAGGAAGCTATCTTGAGGCTTCAAAGCTGTGTAATTCCATTCGTAGGAACCAGCGTGGCTTACTAAAGACAGCGTTGTCATTTCCTGTGAGAGAGCGAGCGAGAGATAGGATGGGAGTGGGGATAATTGATACTAGAGAGTGAGAGAGAGGCTTACCAGGTTTGTAGTTCAGGGAAGTGCCTTAGTGATAATGTATCTGGACTGTATCAAGGACTTCAATAATGTTTTTCACCATGTTGTTGTGTTTAAGGACTGGAAAAATAATTAGATGAATTAGAAACCAGTTGATTAGTTGTACTCGAAGACTGTTGTTTAACAGATTTTTGCCAAGCTGGAGAAATGTTATTTGGTAAACTAACATGAAAATGACTTGGGAATTTTAATTTTACTGGAAACTCTTGTGAATCAGCAATATTATGTGGTCACTAAAAAACTAGATTAATCTGAAGTTGCATTAATTACAGGTATAGTATGTAGAATTAGTGTACTTGCCACTGGTCAGACCATATCTGGAGTTCTGTGATCAAGTCTGAGAACTCTTTTAGGCTAGGAGGAGGGAACATGAGGGGGTTCGGAGGAGAACTGGTCAATATAGGGTGTGGATTTGAAATTATGTCACAGGAAGGAGAAAAGTTGAAGAAACTAGAATTAGAACGTCATTCTGCAAGAGGTTCTAGACTTGTTCTGAATTCATGGTTTTCACCTGGAACAATTTTGTTCCCCCAGGGGCCATATAAAAGTGTCTGGAGACATTTTTGGTTATTACACCTGAGGGTGTGATGCTACTGGTACCTCCTGCATAGAGGCCAGGATGCTTGCAAAGTCTCACAGTGTGCAGGAGAGCCCCCATAAGAAAGAATGATTCAGCCCCGAATGTCAGTAGTGCTGAGGTTGAGAAACCCCTTTCTCAATCTAAACTGGTTTAGCTGTGACCCCTAGTAAGAAAAAAATTTTAATTTGCCTTGCAGCCCAGGAATAACTGAATTTAAAATTTTGTGAGACAGTATTTGCCCTGTTTTCTTACCCCAGAGTGCATTGTACCTGGTAGAAATCATCTGCCCTGATCCGTTTCATGTATAAATAGAAAAAAAATGATGATCGAGAAGCCGTGGTTTGAATATAGGTCTAAATGATACCAGTGGGTGAAACTGAGCCCAGTTTATCAAGCTGTGTGAGAAAGATTTTGCTTTAAATAAAAGGCAGGACTTTCTAGCTAACTAGCTATACCAAGAAAGAATATATTGCTTGGCTAGATAGTTCCCTGTCACTAGATTTTTTTCAGGGGGTTCTTAAGTTGAAGTCTATGAGTGTGATTCATGGGGACTTTGAACTTGGATGAGAGGAGGATTACATTTGTATTTCCAATAAATACGGCTTTATTAACCTCTGATGATAATGTAGCATTTTCTTCTCTCATGAGTTTATTATACTCATTACTTCAAAATCTGAGCTGTATGAACCTGAACCAACTATAGATCTTATGTAATATGTTAATAAAGAAGCACTTATATTACTGCATTATAGGTTTTACAGATATTTTAGTTATGTTTTAATGTAGTTCTTTGAGAACCAACTCATAGCCTTCACTAGATGTCCAAACAGTGCATGGCAAAATCAGTTACACCCCTAGACTAGATAGTTGGCTTTGGGGTTTTGTGTTATGTACATGTGTACAAATGTAGTATTTAAAGATTTCGATTGAGTTATAAACGTAATCTTTAATCACAGATGTGATAATTGCTTTTTTTGTCGTGTGGGTTTAAAATGTTTTTAATTGATTATCTTTCAAATTCCCAGTGTATATCTGTACGGGTTGTTATTTAAAATAAACAGTTAAGAATTTTAAGAGTACTGTAGGGAAAACTTTTGACTTTTTGATCCCCCTTCCATAATGCTGACTAAGAGTTTGAGTAGATTTCTAATTCCAGTGAAGTCTAGCAGCAGAGCACTGATTTCACTTGCTTTGAAAGTTGGCAGGGTTATGGCTTACAAATGTGTAGCTGCTGTGAGCAGATGATTGTTAAGTAGATAATGTTGGCAGTTGTAACTGGGGCAATTTTAAAAGTATGTTGGCTTGTTGGTTTTCACAGCAGGCTGTGTTTTCTGGCAGAGAATTTTGTTTTATTTATAACATTTAGATGTTTGGGTACTGGATGGATTTTTGTTAGAGTTCATAAGGGAGATCTGTGCAATCGTGTGCTTTCTCTTTGTTTTGTTAGTTTTTTTAAGACCAGAAATATTTTGTTCTTTGCTTGGAAGATGACCTTTTCCCACTTTCAGTGAACTTGGTCTTTCTCAGATTTGATGAATAAGCATTAAGATGTACTTCTAGTACAGTGGTTGGTTCACATTACACAGTTGTGCATTGCTGTGTGTTAAGCTTATGCCTTTATTTTCAGACAAAAATATAATGAAGCCATTTGATTTTAAAGACCAAATGCACACATGAAGGTATAAATTCTTTTTCTAGAATTGGATTGTGTTTGCTAAGTTGTTCTCAGTTGCTTGTATGCCAGTTTACATTGCCAGCAGCAGAATAATAGTGCCCTGTGGAAGTCCATACTTTACTGTTCTCATTTTATAGGTGAGCAAACCAAGGTTAAAGACAAAGCAAATTGATTGAATTTTTAGAGAAAATTATTTTGTGGTTGGGAAGGTCAGAAAATTCTAAGGTAATGGAATTAGTGCTAATAGAAAACTGGGTTTTGGCTGGGCGCGGTGGCTCAAGCCTGTAATCCCAGCACTTTGGGAGGCCGAGACGGGTGGATCACGAGGTCAGGAGATTGAGACCATCCTGGCTAAAACGGTGAAACCTCTTCTGTACTAAAAAATACAAAAAACTAGCCGGGCGAGGTGGCGGGCGCCTGTAGTCCCAGCTACTCAGGAGGCTGAGGCAGGAGAATGGCGTGAACTTGGGAGGCGGAGCTTGCAGTGAGCTGAGATCAGGCCACTGCACTCCAGCCTGGGCGACAAGGCGAAACTCCGTTTCAAAAAAAAAAAATAGAAAACTGGGTTTCTAGGAGCTTTATAGGAATGAGGAGTGGGAGGAAAGGGCTAGGAAGGAAGTTTCTTGGGAATGAATATAGTTGAAAGAATGTTAGATTAGCCTGGTGAAGAAATTTTATGGCTGTTCTTTTTTTTTTTTTTTTTTTTTTTCACATTCTTCCAGGTGTATTTTTTGTCTTGTAAAATTTTAGGTAATGAAATGCATTTCATTTCAGTGTTCTTGAAGTATTAGTATTTAAAAATAGTGTTCATAGAAAATATTTCAAAAGCCCATATTCAAGTATTTCTTCTATCCTCTGCCTAAAGCTGTTAACACCTTAATGTTAAGTAGGTCAAATGGCTATTGCCATCAGGTTGTTTTGTGTACTAGCAACTGGTGTGTGTTGAAGGCACAGCTGTATTTTTTTTAACCTTTGCACATATTTCGTAGACACTAGCATAACAAATAAATTGGTTGTGTGTGTGTGTGTAATAAAGTGGACAGTCCATCAGTTTCCTCCATGGGAAGTAGGAATTGGTGATCTGTTTGAAGTTAGCATTGTTTTGCTACAGGCTAGGATATGGGTTTCATGTAAGTGCTAAACATAGAAGAAAAGTAAATTGTGCATGGTTGACCTATTCAAGTTTTAGAATGAATGATTCTGATTAGCTTTATCAAGAGGAGGTTTAGGATTGTCCTGGTGAATTTCTACTGGCTTGGAGAATACAGCCAGTTGATTGTCTATTTTATTAACGAAATACTGATATTTAAAAGAAAATTTCCATCTTTATTTCTTGTATTGACTCTAGTAATTTCACTATGCAGCTTGGTTTTTGTTGTTGTTGTTGTTAAGTTTTGGATCATTGTATTCTTTTGATAAGGATGAAAATAATTTTGTTTTGGAGTTGACCTAAAGTAGCTTTTCTGTTTCAGTAATCATTGGTGATAATATTTCTCAGGGAAAAGTTTATATCAAGGTAAATATTTACCAAAGAAACTTGCTTTCCTGGCAGGAGAAATAACCATTAAGGAAAGGAAACATGATTATTATATTTTTTCCTTCCCTTTGAATTAAATTATTGAAACATATTGAGATGAGCATTGTACACTGACTGTAATGATACAGTGATCATAGGCAGTTATTATCTTACCTATTCTAGATAGAAACTTCTTTCTGAAAACATACTGCTTTTGAAGTAAGCTCTTCATTTAGGTATTGAGTACCTGTAGCAGTGCTTTTTTTTTTCTTTTTTAAGAAAACTTTGTAAGATTATAACTAGGATGGCTGCAACATATTAGATTGTTAATTCTGCCCTTAAGACTTTATGGCTGTTTATTATAAATTTAAGTTTCACATTCCAGAGTTCTTATCAATTGAGAACAGACAACCACAGCTGGCAGAATTAAATCTTGTTCTTGGGCATCTTGACTCACTTTTGTTTTTATGGTTATATGCAGAGCATTGTATTGGATCCTGAGGGAGGACCTTGAATAATGAATAAAAGAGATTTCCTTGTACCAGAAAAGCGATATTCTAGTGGGAGAGACTGTAAAGAGGAAAACTTCTGATTGTTGAGCACTTACCTGTGTGTCGGGTAGCATGAGTTGCTTTATATATTTTGTTTAATCCTCAAAACAAGCTTGTTGTTTTCATTTTATAAGTGTAGAGATTTGAGTTCACGTAGACTTTAACTCACTCAGGGATATGGCTGTTGTGTTGAAATGTGAACCTGTTAATGTCCTGTTGCAGCCCCCCAGATTTTTCCGAGCACTGTAGGACAGACAGATGTCTAGATGTGGTAGATGAGGTTGATTAGGCACTGTGTGGGGCGAGGGCCGCCTCGGAGTCCCTGGTGAGCAGTAAGCATACTTGTATTTGAATGCCAGGCCTGTCTAGGTAAGTGATGGTCTCAAGTCACCAACAATTTCTTTCTCTCATTTAACCATTCATTCGTTTCTTCTGGAACTTTCTTGTACCTGTTGTAAGATCAAAGAAAAATAATTGGTGTCAAACTCCCAGCAGAGCATGGTGATGTAGGCAGGTCTGGGGCCAGTTAATGCTGGCTGTCCCTCATCCCTGCTGCTGGGCAAGCTAGGTGATGGCGGCCAGTGTACTTCTTTGGACCTCCCCTCCTCTCCTCAGCCCTCTCCACCTTTCCACCCCTCCTCTCCCCTTCCTTCATGTCCAGTTTTCAGGTTTAGGAACTTGATTTTATCCATTTGACTAGTTTTGATAAGATTCTGTGGAATTACTCACACCAGCCAAACATGATTGGCAAAATAATTGAGCAGAATGTTAATCTGTTTATTAAGGGAATATTCTGGGAACAGATATTAATACATTCTTGTGTGATGTCAAACTAAATTAATAGTTATTTATTAACATGTAGTGCAAATGAAATATAATAAAACGTCGTTTACATAGGCTTTATTTAGGCTTGGTAGAACCTGGAACATTGTTTCCAGGAATACTCTTACTTTTCTATACACAGGAATGCTACTGCTTGATGAGGATACCAGTATCTCCTTACTCCTTTGGGTTTCTTTTTTTCTCTTTGATCTCTTAACATTTTATGTAAGGTAAGTAGCTGGGCCACATTGGTAATAAAGATTTTATGTTTGCAGTTTCCTTTTTTACAATGAAGGGCAATAATTTATATGTAAGGAATTTTCATGAGGTTGACTAAGTGGATTCTCCTCTTTTCCCTGTTTGTCTTTATCAATTCATTCTGGATTCTTTCCTTTGTGTTGCTGATGTTAATGGGCATTCCCTCTCACCCTTGCCAGCCACAGATGATGCTTCTGTTTTTCTTTTGGTTCTTTAATATCTGGTAATTTGGAATTATTTGTTGACAATTCTCAGGGAAACTGGTGCTTTTATATTTCTTGTCATCCTTTGCTACATCTAGCCTGTTTTATTCTGATCACAACTGATGTAAAACTATTTTGTTAGCAAAATGCTCGAGTACTGTGGAGATTAATTGCTTTTTTGCTTTAATTTCTTGTGTAAGGGTGAGCCTTTGGAGAAGCCTGGGGATAGTTTTGCCAATGAATATTTTAGAGACTATTAGATTTAATATAAAGATGGTTTCAGGGTGGTAGTATGCAAGTATCAGAATCCTGGGTTAAAAATACGGGTCCCATGATAAAATCTTAAATTTATACAGCTAAATTTGTATAGGAATTTTTGTTTTCTAAAGTGCTGTTTTAGGAGTCTGTGGAAGGGGGTAGCGGAAGATGCTTGAATGATTCCACGAGGTACAGCCAGCAGATGTGGGGAGAACGAAGGTGAAGGGAAGCTGGGGAGGCAGTGCATAGGACGTGGTCAGCACAGTACCTGGCACAGAGCAGTGAGTGTGGGCTGTCATTAATATTACCTAAGACTGACAGGTTTATAGTTTAGGAGCATGTTTTGCATGTATTTTTAGTTATAAAGGTTTTTTTCTTTTTCTTTTTTTTAGATGAAGTCTTGCTCTGTCGCCCAGGCTGGAGTGCAGTGGTGCGATCCTGGCTCACTGCAACCTCCACCTCCTGGGTTCAAGCAATTCTCCTGTCTCAGCCTCCTGAGTAGCTGCGATTACAGGGGCCTGCCACCATGCCCAGCTAATTTTTGTATTTTTCATAGAGACAGGATTTCACCATCTTGGTCAGGCTGGTCTCGAACTCCTGACCTCAGGTGAGGATCGCCCACCTCGGCCTCCCAGAGTGCTAGGATTATAGGCATGAGCCACCGTGCCCAGCAGTTATAAAGGTTTTAGGGTTGCCAGACTAAAATAGAGATGGAGACATTTAAAAGGATGTCAGCGTTGCTTTGTTACTTGACCCAGACCAGACTAAGAGGCTGTTGATAAAATTTCTGAGAGATGAGCACGACTCTACTCATGAAGCTCCCATTTTGCCAACTCTTTAAGCTTTCTCAGGTCTCACACCCAAAACTGTGGCCGTCCTTTACTCCAGAATCTATGGGTAAGTGTCATTTTTGAACATACATGCTCATTTATTTAGTATTTTCTCCTGGTATAGTGGGGAGCAAGACACTCTGAGCAAGCACAGTAAAGTTTCAGGGCTAGAAATGTGTCTTACTGTCTCATTTTTTGTTTTGATTTTCATAAATTTGTATAGTTGTTAACCCTATTCTAATACAGGTTAAGTGTCTCTAACTTGAAAACCTGAAGTATGACATGCTCCAAAATCTGAAACGTTTTGAGTGCCAACGTGACACTCAAAGGAGAAATGCCTATTGCAGCATTTCACATCTCAGATTCTCAGATCAGACTTGCTGAATTGTATGATGCAAATATTGCAAAATCTGCAAATGCTCAAAATCCAAAATAGTTCTGGTGCCAAGCATTTTGAATAAGGTGTTCTCAACCTGTATCCCGTTTCTCCTATTTTTCTTCAAATAAATACTTCTTAATTCATACTTATTAGTCAGAAAGAGGCTAGTGGGTTGGGGAAAAGTAAAGAAAGGCTTCATTCAGTGTGATGGGCTTTGAGGACCGCAGTAATGGTTTGACTTCTGAGAAAATGAAAGCCATTGCAAAATGTAAAACCAAGGAATGATGTGTTCTGACTTAGTTTGAACAGCACTTTGGTTGGATTCTGGGTGTATTTTGGTGGATCAGATGTGGAGGGTGAGAGAAAGAAGAACCAAGAATGACTTCAGTTGAACAACTGAATCTTTAATCTTACTTGAGACAGTAAAAGTGACCTAGTAGTTAGAAATATTCTTTGAAATTTTTGTTGGGAGTTGTGCTTTTTCTGTGTGCAAGGAAATAATGGGAAAGAACATCCCACAGTTGTGAGCGTCAGCCCACATTGTAGTAGATGATACCTATGGAGGGGATACCTTTGGCTGAAATTCCAGTGTGGTTTTTCTCTAGAAGTAAGGTTTTGAGACAAATCTAAAATGCATTCATTGATTATAGGCAAGTAGTTCATTTAGAAAATTAGTTACAATTATTAGGTTGGTGCAAAAGTAATTGTGCTTTTGCCATTGAAAATAATGAAATAATTTTCAATTATTTTCAATAATGAAATAATTTTCAATAATGAAATAATTGAAAACCCACAATTTTGCGTCAACATAATATATTCTTAAAAATTAAGAGTTTTCATTTATTCACATTAATGGTTGGGATCAACATTTCCCTCTTGTTAAAAGGAACTTTTTCATTTAGGCTTTTGACCCTTGGAGCTGGAAAGGGACCTCACGGGCAGTACAGGCATGGACTTTGGAGTCTGGTGGATCTGGGTCTTAACTCTGGATCTGCCACATACCAGCTCAAGCACTGAACTCAACTCTATGAGTTTGCACGACTAGATCTTGAAATAGGGTTAAATAATAGTTTCTTTTGAGCTGCATTCTTATAAATATTGTGTGTCATGGTGTGCCTACCACTTGCCGAGGACTCAATAGATGTTAGCTGTTGATAACATCATCTATTTGACAGCCATTATTTCATACCTGAGACAGGTGAGGCAAAGAGAAATTGTAAGTAACTTGTCCAAACTCAGAAATGAAACTTGAAGACTAAAAACCCATCTCTCTAAGTTAGTCTCAGATACTTATGATAAAGAAGCATTTTTTAAAAAAGTGATAAACAGACTTTCTCATTTATTATTACAAAAGTAAATCCTTTTCAGAGTGTTGTTTTCCAAAAATGTACCATTTTGTTTTCTTTTAGGATTTGGAGTTCCATGGAGTGATGAGATTTTATTTTCAAGATAAAGCTGCTGGAAACTTTGCAACAAAATGTATTCGGGTCTCTAGTACTGCCACCACTCAAGATGTAATTGAAACGCTCGCAGAGAAATTTCGACCTGATATGCGGATGCTGTCCTCTCCCAAGTATTCACTCTATGAAGTGCATGTCAGCGGAGGTCAGTGTATACAGGAAGGGTTTGCTAGAGGCGTGACCTGACCTGTGAAGAGACAGCTCGTCCAGGGGCATTGTGGTCATGTCACAGGTTTACTGCTCATCTCCATCTTTCTTTTTTGCTGGGTAGGAGAGTAGTTGGCAGGCTGAGAAAACTGTTTTATGTCTGGGAATTGTTCTTATAAATCCCTGGCACATATATCTGTTGGAAGTTAGAATGAATATATTAATTTTGCATATGCTTATTTCTCCAAAGATAAGTAGCGTTACATTTATCCAGCATATCTGGGTGTCACATACAGTGTGTAGTATGCTACCTGCTTTTTGAGAATGTTTTATATGGCTCTTATGTAGATATTATATTATTATAATTGTAACACAGTTAAATATGTGGGTATGAGTCATCAATCTTGCTGTACTATTTTTGCCTTCTGAAGCAATATATTTTCATTATTCTTTGGGTATAATTTAGGGTATGTATCTTAAAGAAACCTTATGTATTTAGTAATTTCTACTTGTGCTAACATTAGAAATTTCTGAAAATATCTTACATAGCAATATCAAATGACAACTAAAATTAGACTGATTAAGAAATGTGAAAATTTGGGTGAGTGCCATGGGTTGTGCCTGTAATCCTGGCACTTGGGGAGGCTGAGATGGGAAGATGGCTGGAGGCAATATAGTGAGGCCCGTCTCCACAAAAAAATTAAAAAATAAGTTAGCTGGCATCATGGCACATGCCGATAGTCCCAGCTGCATGGGAGGCTGAGGTAGGAGGAGCACCTGAGCCCAGGAGTTTGAGACTTCCGTGAACTAGGATCGCGCCACTGCACTCCACCCTGGGTGACAGAGCGCCACCTTGTCTCTAAAAAATTAATAAAACGAAAAGTAGAAATTTTTAAATGTTCTCATTGGTGTTTTGGAAATGTTGAGTAACCTGTTTTAGTGAAATACAAATTATAGTTGGTGCAGCAAATAAATGATTTATGTATGCCACAAACCTAATTTGAATACCTCTTTTAAGTTCCATTCGCAGATCTTTTTTGAACATTTTTTTTACTTAAAAAATACTGCTTTATTTGTACATATGAAATTAGACTAAAGTGTTTGTAATTTGTGGGATTTTCAGGTGTGACTAAATCCTTTTTCCTCAGTAGTATGTAAGTCAGGCCAGTTTTGCGTTATTGTTGTTCAGTTTTTTTCTTAAGGTTATGAGGATATTACTTTCATCATTAATGCCAAAGCTAAATTTGACAGTAGAGGGTGTTCTCCATTTTGGATGATTTTTCTGAATCTGAGTTTTTCCTTTACCTTAGAATCTTTGTAAATAGGTTACAAAGAATAAAATCTCTGTCACTTCCACCTTTTTTTCTTTTTAGTCTGTGCTGTTCAGTTAGTTGAATACTGTCAAGTGTGAAGGCTTTGAATAATACGTAAGATTGGAGTTTGAGATCTAAAAATTGGATGATTTTGATTTTTTAAAGAAAAGGGTGAAAACAAAAAGATAGTTAAAGAAGGAAAATGGTGTCTTCCCCACTCCCTCAGGTACCCTTCCACACCTTTGGGCATAAAGTGCTGATTTTTTCACCAGTGCCTCAGGTATGAGAAAAGCCCTAGCATGCAGGTTCTCAGTCTTCTCTGGGCTACAGAACCCTTAGCGTCTCAGTAGTTTTTTAATAATGGCACCACTAGGCCAAAGGAAATACCTGATAGTCCATTTCATTAAGTCGTTAGATTCAGATAGGTTAGTGTTTAACAGTGAACAATTAGGTAGATTTTGAAAAATAGTGCACATAAAATGATGGAAAACTAAAGCTTTCATTTTCTTCTTAATCACAGCTGCTGTCTGCTGGGACAGTTGTGCCTCTTGGGCCTTTCCAAGCTCCTCAGACCCCAGGAGCCCTCACTTCTTGTCCATGTTGATTTTCAGACAGTGCTGCTTGTTTATTACAGTGTTATGGAAAACCCAGCTTTGTATGTATGTGATGCCGACAGAAGAGATGCTGTGCAGTTTACTGTGGTCCCGGAGCCACGTGAACCAGTTCTTTTTTTTTTTTTTTTTGAGATGGAGTCTCGCTCTGTCGCCCAGGCTGGAGTGCAGTGGCACGATCTTGATTCACTGCAAGCTCCGTCTCCTGGGTTCAGGCTGTTCTCCTGCCTCAGCCTCCCGAGGAGCTGGGACTACAGGCGCCCACCACCACGCCCAGCTAATTTTTTGTACTTTACTTAGTAGAGACAGGGTTTCACCATGTTAGCCAGAATGGTTTCGATCTCCTGACCTCGTGAGCCACCGTGCCCGACCTACCCGAACCAGTTATTTTGGTGTCTGGCACATGCACCTTGTTTCTCTTGAATATTTAAATGCTTCTCAGTGCTCAGGGATCGCCTCAGCACGTTTGCCTACCGCAGCCCTAGTGAGGTAAAGCCCCAGCCCCAAACCTTCAGCCACAGGGAAGCTCTGCATCTATTCTTTTTATATAGTACAAGTCTTTGTGTGAATTCAATAGGAAACATAAGAAAGGATCATGCTACTTTAAAAACGTGTATGAAACCACTAAGGCAGAAGAGATCTTAAATGCATAAAGATACAGTAGGACCCAGTTCCCTCTTTATCTTCACTGCTCACCCACATGCGCTTTAGAATATCTCAGCCCTCTTGCTTTACTTTTATGATTTATACATAATTGTTAATGTTAGTTCTCTAAAAGTTGTGCTCTGAAGGATTTTCATCTAGTAAAAATTGTGCAACAAGAACAATTTGTTAATTTTGGTTTATGAAAGGAATTCAGACTTACTCTTCTATCCCTAATTTGTTACTCTGGTTTTCATTTCCAGTTGATAATTACCAGCCTCCTTTTAGCATATCCTGTATATAATTACCTGGATAATCTTTGTCAACACTATTAGCGGTAGAACTATCAGTATCATCATTGTTGTCATCATTATGGTGTCATTTTTTATGGGGAGGGTGGTGTTAGTAAACTTGCTCATTTAAAATTTAAATTTTTGACATAGCATTGAAAGTGCTTTTTCAAATTAATAGTTATCTTCCCCTGTGTGAGGCTGTAGTAAGACCCTTGTGCCCTCACCATGTTGTTCTGCCTATCTTTCTGACAGTTTTCTGGAACAACTTATCCTTTCCTTCAAGGGCTGACCTGGTCACATAGTCTCTGGGCATCATTTCGTTGAATAACCTAACCAAAGTGATCCTTTGTTTGTACTGCCTCACCTAGTGTTTTTATTGTAATATATTATTACTAATACAGGAGAGTACTGTTTTCCAGAGATACTTAGTATCTGTAAAGGTCCCTTAAAAAAACACATTTAAAACTAGGATCAAAGCTGGATGTGGTAGCATGTACCTATAGTCACAGCTACTCAAGAGGCTGAGGTGGGAGGGCTACTTAAAATCAAGAGTTTGAGATCTGCCTGGGCTACATAGTGAGACCCTCATCTGGAATCAATTTTTATAGTAAATGGTGACAACGTTTGGAGACCTTTGTTAGAAAAACAAAGTCTGTCTCATATTTATCACTTACTGCTTCAAATATGGACTAATTGAAAAAGACTTCATCTTGGGCTGTCTTTCTTGACTTTCTGTGTGACTGTTGGGATGTGATTATGAAGAGCACTTTGAGTTTAGGACTTGAACCAGTATTTCTCAGAACTTCTTCCAGTCCTTGGAAAATCACATCTTTCTCTGGCGAGGAGTCTGTGTTATCTTCATCCTTATCAGTTGTCTCTTTAGTTATTAATTGGTCTGTCTGATCCTCATTTATCACTGGCCAAGTTTGTGCTTGATGGAGTTTTTACTATCACTTTAATCAGCATCGTACAATCTTTTTTTTTTGAGACAGGGTCTCACTTTGTCACCCAGAGTGGAGTGCAGTGGTGCCATCACAGTTCACTGTGGCCTCAACCTCTTGGAATCAAGCGATTCTCCCACCTCAGCCCTCTGAGTAGCTGGGACTACAAGCACACAGCACCACACCCGGCTAATTTCTTCTTCTTTTCTTTTCTTCTTTTTTTTTTTTTTTGTCTTTTCTTTTTGGTGGAGATGGGGTCTCGCCATGTTGCCCAGGCTGGTCTCATACTCTTGAGCTCAATCGATCTACCCACCTTGGCCTCCCAAAGTGCTGGTATTCTAGGTGTGAGCCCAGCCAGCATCGTGCAGTTCTGTCCTTTTCTGCAAAGTATAGCAGTTTGCAGTTTGTGTGACAGGGCATTGTCACATGCATTCTGACCTTGAGATGATGTGACTGATAGGGTGTTGGGAAGTAGGCAGAGCTGGACAGCAGGGAGTGATGTTTGGATAGGGAGTCAGTGATTTTATTTTATGGTGAATTTTACTTTTCTTACTCAACCCTGAAAGTGCCAGGTCTTGTGTTACTGACATTTAGGTTACAGAGCATTCCTGTGACATGTTTCTGAAAGAGGCATTTCTAAAAAATCTCAAATTCTGCCAAATTGTACACTAAAAGATAGAGACTTTATGATAAAGATTTGGGTAGGTCACTCAATACCTGTTTAAATTTGTAGCAGTGGCTCAAAGAACAGTTGAAGGTTTGAGCAGAGTGAATGGATTTCTCCAAGTGACAAGGAGAATTCCTGAGGAGTGTAGCCTGACTTGTGTGTGGGGCTTGCAGCCTCAGATCTGTTGCCAGCTCCTGCTTCCTTAGTCTTCTCCACCCTGGGATGGGTGTCTTGGCCAGTAGGAGCAGGTCCATCCTTCAGTGCTGCCTTTCTTCCACAGCTTCCAGCGACTGTAGGCCTCTGTGAGGTGGTCAGGTTGTGTGAGGCTCTCGCGGAGACCCTCTGGAGTACCATGTTCCTGATAAGTGTGCCTGGGAGGCTTGCTAATGAAAGAAATAATATACCAAATATAGTACTTTATATAAGAAAAGTGGTGGTAACTCTATGGTGGAAGAAGAGGTAAGTGTTGAAGTGGGCAAATTTTGGAGACAAGGATCAGATGCACAGAGATAGGAAGAATAGTGCAGTCATCACTTCCAAGACCAGTGGGGGCTGCTGCCATCGCTTCATGTAGAGTACAACATTA
Organism: Rhinopithecus bieti; assembly: GCF_001698545.2. Taxonomy (NCBI): domain Eukaryota; kingdom Metazoa; phylum Chordata; class Mammalia; order Primates; family Cercopithecidae; genus Rhinopithecus; species Rhinopithecus bieti. The sequence continues at coordinate 8,613,481 of NW_016803657.1, read as the reverse complement.
ATGTGATGAGAACAATCTCATAGAATTAGTGGAACTTCTGTGTGGTATTAACATTCTATCCTTATTTTCCAGTTGCATATGAGATCATTTGATTCACAGAAATAAGCTTTTAGCAAAAACCATGTATACTTTTTTCTTATTTCATGTATATTTCTCATATTTTCCCAGTTAGATCTAAATGAGGGAATTGCCTGTGTTCAGGTCTGGCACTGGATATGTGATAAACATACAGTAGCAACAAAATATCGAATTAATTAAAACTAATGATTTTACATTTTGAACAATACATTTCAATCTGCAAGTAGGTACTTTGTCTGTAAAATTAAATGTACATCAGAATGCTTGTATTAGCTAGTTCCATGAAATAACCATAGCTTATTCTTTTTTTCATTTCATGTTTTGAAGAAGAAAGAAGATTGGACATAGATGAGAAACCTCTAGTTGTACAATTGAATTGGAACAAAGATGACCGGGAAGGCAGATTTGTTCTTAAGAATGAGAATGACGCCATTCCTCCTAAGGTAGGAACCCTCAGTATTTTATGCCGGTCTTGGTCCAGGTCCAGGTCTGACAGATAAACAGGAGACTGATGTTTTGTTACAGGAGTTCCTTCTCTTTTTTAGCCTTTTACCCTCCTCGCAGAAAATAATTTAAAAGAATCCTTTTTCTCCCTACTTTATCCTTTAACTCAACTAGTAATTCCAGATACTGTTTCTCACCTTTTCAAAGAATATTGATGTAAACTTGTTACCGCGAGATTTAATGATCAGGCGATCAGCTCCAGTTGATTTTTTTTTTTCAAAATATAAAATCAGAATTGTTCTAATAAGGATCAAAAGGGAAATGTTTTTATATCTATTTGTGACTTTTTGATGGGCAACCTTTGGTTTCATTTAAAGCCTTTTGTATTGTGCAGGGTTTAGGAAGTTAGTAAAACTTTCTGTGAATGATGGAATAGAATTGATTCTAAAACTTTCTAGGTGGTAGGGATATCGGAATTCTGATGCTGCTGTGTTTATTTTGTGGGCTAAATCAAGTGGCCCCCCATCTTTATACAAGAATCAATTATGGACAAATGATAGCAAATGCAAAAGGTTAAGAATATTTTACAAAAAATCTTGCCATTTAATTCCCGCCGAGGCCTCCCCCCAGCCCCCGCCCTGCCCCCCAACAGATTGGGAAGCACTTAATCACTTTTAGCAGCATAAATGTTTCATTTTGTGTGATGTCACTGTTCCATGTTGAAGAGTCATGGAGATGTACAAAATGTATTCTTGACCTTGTTTGTTACTGTGTTTAGTGACGTGTTACATTTTCAGCAAATCCAAAAAAAGTTAAGAACGCATGTCCATTGTTAATGCTATACGTGATTTATTTCATTTCTACTCCACAATTTCAGCAGATGCTATTTCATTCTGTAGATTTTGCTATGGACCACAAACCCTCATTGACATATATTGGAACTCCTAAGACCAGTGCAGTGCTCCAAGTATCTATGAATCAAACGGCAATGTTCACATGATTTTCTTCCCTAACTTATAGAGCAGAAGGCAGTTTTGTTTCCTATCACAATAGCCGTTCTTTTCCTTGTTTTTCATAGTTATTTTCTTAAGTTATCCATAAATATAATGCATCTCTGTCATCTGCTAGCAGGCCATTGTTCAAGGTTAAAATACAAATTAAGAAGAAGCAAGCAAATAAATCAGATCTGGAAACGAAGTTAGAGATTTTTGCACAAACGTAATACTTACAACTGTTTCATAAAAGCCAATTTATTATGGTTACTCTTAACATTTCCTTTAAAGTTAAAAACTGCTATAGACGATTTGTCTATTATTTACTCTTTGTTTTTATAATTTTGTTTAGGTTTCTTTTATTCAGGTTACTTTATGTAAATTACTTGGAGTTTTACTGAAAATCACATTTCATCATTTCTACCCCAGTTTTCTGACTGGCTTTGATTTTTGTTTCTTAGCTTGCTTGCTCGTTAGTTTTAAAATGAGATAAAATATAGATTCGGTGAAGTGCACAGTTCTTGAATGTGCAGTTCAATTGATTTTGATAAATACACCCATGTAACTGTCAGCTGAATCAAGATAAAGACCATTCTCGTTACTCCAGACCTTCCTCTGTTTCAGTAGCTTTGCTCACATGTTCAGCAGCATGTGAGATGAAGTTAGCTAAGTCGTAGGCAGTTTTATGTGATTCTGTGTAGTAGTCAATATGGTGATAATGTTACTTTCATCAGAAGGCTCAAAGTAATGGACCTGAAAAGCAGGAAAAAGAAGGAGTTATCCAGAACTTCAAGAGAACTCTGTCAAAGAAAGAAAAGAAGGAAAAAAAGAAGAGAGAAAAAGAGGCATTGCGACAGGCGTCTGATAAAGATGATAGACCTTTCCAAGGGGAGGACGTGTAAGTCAGTTTTGGAAATATTTCCCTGTCTTTGTGCTCCAAATCAGATGTTTTTATTGCACCAAAATTGTTAAATTTTCAGATAAATTATGAAAAGGATGAGTATCAGTCAGGAAATGTATTTGGGTATATACTCCTAGTTCTTCTGTGTGGAGGGAGGATAGAGGGTCTTACCTAAGCAGGGTTCATTGCTGGCAATGCCTGTCTTGCTATGCTTGGGGAGAATCTCTGCACTCACAATCTTGCTAATCTTAAGTAAAGTCTTGTTAACTTTATTATTTTTCTTTTTCATCTTCAGCTGGGTTTTTTCCTCATTTCTGTGGTTTTGGCCATGAGGCAGCAGTTGTCTCTTATGTACCTCAGATACACTTAATGCCTAGTCAGAGGCTGACAAGGTGAAAAGCAGATTTTCCCTTTTAAGCTTCAGATCACCAGCTAGTTCTCTCCACTCCCACCTCCCATTTCTTATTTTGTCACACCAGTTCCATTGTAGATGGTTACCTATTTAAGTGTTTGAGGATCTGACACAGAGCTGAGGGAATAAGTTAAATCATTGCATTTTCACTATAACAAAAAGAGACATTAGGAGAAACTAGACTTTCCCCTTAATGTGGAGTTTCTAGTTCCTGTTTTCACCCTCAGCAGTTTTTGGCTTTTTAGTTAGTACATTTGGTTATCATATGCCTATTCTTAGGCAGCTTGCTGTTGCCTTGGTCTTGATTGCATGGTATTCTATACATTACTTTTGTGTAAATCAAATAATGTATGTTCTTTTTAGAAAGTCAGAATATATAGATTTGCCAAAAAGGGTAAAGAACTTAAAGAATTCACCTGTCATCACATGAACCCAAAGAGAATCATCATCTAGTTTGTTTGTTCTCTATAAATGTTTCTATTTCATAGGCTTGTCTGTAGAGTCTTTAAACAGAAATGTAACCACAGTTTCTTCAACTGGATTTTCACTTGATATTTTCCCACTAAGATGTTTATATTTCACAAAACATTTTAAATGATTATACAGTATTATATAGTTCTTCCATAATTTATGTAACTAGTCCATTTTTGGTGTACTTATAGATTGTTTATAGTGGTTCTTTGTTTTGTTTTTAAATAAATGTTCCAGTGAATATCCTTGTTCTACGACTTAGGGAATTCATCTGATGACTTTTTCAGGGTGCATTCTAGAAGAATGGTTGGGTAACAGGGTTTGGATACTGTCAGGTGTTCTGAACCCATCGGCAGACTGTCCCGTACTGTCATGGAGCCCAGGAGACTTCTCTTTTCTTTACACCTGCAACTCTTAGGTGTCACAGAACAGTCTATTACCTCTACAGTATATAATACCTTCCATAATTTGAATTTGTTATCATTAATAAGGAAACATCTTTCCACGTAGTTATTAACCATTTATATTCTTTTGTTGGAGTGGCCTGTCCAAGCCTTTTTCCCATTTTAAAATTGATTCTAAGTGTTCTGTACGTATTGAGGATATTAACCATTTGTCAGTGAATAAGGTATACTTTATAGTGGAATTTGAGCCTATGTTGTGTTGCATCAAAGGGGGTTTAGATATGAATTTACTAGGCAGTGATGCCTATGTAAACACTTGAGTCTAGTATTACATAATAAGGCTTTATTAAATGCAGTTATGCAAGAGAAAAAAATATACGAAGATACATTGCTCATACATGAAAAATATCAAAGGAGAATTTAAAACTTAGGCTAGGTTCATGCCTGTAGCCTCAGCTACTCAGGAGGCTAAGGTGGGAGGATTGCCTGAGCCTGGGAGATGGAGGTTGCAGTGAGCAGTGACTGTGCCACTGCACTCCAGCCTGGGCTACAGAGCAAGACCCTGTCTCAAAATAAACCAAAACCTGCCAAATGCTTCTACTTTGTGACTTGCTCTGTTTATCATCCTATTTATGGGGTGATACATTATTTGACTTAAAATAAGTTAAGTTGTTCAACTTGATTAAAAGCTTAACTATTTTAATTCAATTATTTTATGATTAAAATTATATCTTTGAAGTATATTTACCAAAATGTAGTTAAGTATGTCAATTACCTAGTGGTGTTTTCAGCTTATTCAGTACATTTGACTCCTTCACAGAAACTGTTGGAGCAATTTCCTTTTTGAAAATTTAACTTCAAGGAAGTTAATGTTTTTTAAATCCTTTAGGTGTTAAAAAAAAATCATTCCATTCAGTTAATTTGGGCTTTTCAAAATTTGCTGTAATTTTTTCTTTTCTTTTCTTTTTTTTTTTTTTGAGATAGAGTTTTGCTCTTGTTGCCCAGGCTGGAATGCGATGGCACGATCTTGGCTCACTGCAACCTCCACCTCTCGGGTTCAAGTGATTCTCCTGCCTCAGCCTCCCAAGTAACTGGGATTACAGGCATTTGTCACCACGCTTGGCTAATTTTGTTTTTTTAGTAGAGACGGGATTTCTCCATGTTGGTCAGGCTGGTCTTAAACTCAACCTCGGGTGATCCGCCCACATCAGCCTCCCGAAGTATTGGGAATACAGGAGTGAGCCATCACACCCAGCCTAAATTTGCTAAAATGTTAAGACAGAGTTTTGTAAAATTAAAGTATATTCAGTCCTATATTTCTTTCTTGTGGTTGGAAGGTCATGGTATAATATTGGTCTGTTTGAGGGTAACACTGGTGGAAGTTACTGAAATGTATTATCAATATATTTTTCTTTTAGCATTATTCATGAATAAACTCACTATTAATGTAAACTTTTAATGATAGATTTCTGTGTAGTTCAGTATATTCGTTTGTATTGAGAGAAACTGTATTCTTTATCATTAATAATTGACATGTGGTAAATAGTACATAACAGACCTATTAGGATACAGATGTAGCCAAATAGCAGCTGCCATTTTGATTTTTGTACGACTGCAATGTGTCTATTTCCAATAAGAAAACAGTGATTAAAATATTGTTGGCATTTTTTTTCTTACAGTGAAAATTCTCGACTGGCTGCTGAGGTTTACAAAGACATGCCTGAAACCAGCTTTACTCGAACCATTTCTAATCCTGAGGTGGTTATGAAACGACGGAGGCAACAAAAATTGGAAAAGAGAATGCAGGAATTTCGGAGCTCAGATGGGCGGCCTGATTCAGGTACAAACTTGGTATTTTTCTCTGTTCTACCTGTTGCAAAGAGCATTGTTTAATTACACTATACGTGCATGAGACCTGCTTTAATTAAAGCAATGAGTGAAGTAACCTTTTCCTAACAAATGTGTACCATATACTTCTGGTACAAAATCAGCCTACCCTATGTACAAGAGTTCTGTTCACATAGGGATATGTTTAGTTTCATACTTTCCCCCAGTACAGCTCTTTAAAAAAAAAAAAAGCTAGAAAATTTCAAGTATATACAAAAAAAGAGAAAGATACAATAAACTCCCGTGTACGGCCCACCGAGGTTTCTTCTGTACTCCAAAATACATTGCCTCCATGTTCAAACTATTATTGGGAAGCAAATCCTTAACTTCTCATTCTTTCAACTATAAATATTTTAGTATATTTTCCTGAAGGATAAAGATTCCTTAAAAAGCAAAACAAAATATAACCACAGTATCATTATCAATATAAAATAATTGGTAATAATTCCTTAATAGTATCAAATAACTAGTCATTGTTTAAATTTTCCTGATTGCCTCAGATAATTCTTTCATTTGGGATGGGATCTAAATGAGACGTAACACATTGAATGCACGGTCACTTGCTTCTGCGTCCATCGCAGACGCTGCTCAGGACTCTTTCTCCTGAGCATATTTCAGCCTAGTGTCCAGAGACCCACCATCTGGGGGGAGCATTGGCCCACCCTAGCGTTCGTTCTTATTTTGACCCTTAGCACCCTATAACTGAGTCCTAATTACATACTTCACAGGACTTGTTGTGCCAGTGATTCAAAAAAGATCTCAGAGAGTACGGGACTTCTTGGTTCCATAAATATTTTAATAGATTATATTTGAGATGTGAATGATTCCTTGTTTATATATATTTTTCTTGTTCTGTCAAGAATTTGAAATAATTTCTAAATATATGCACCGAAAAAAACACAAGAAAATAAGGAGTTTGGAAGAAAATATAAAGAAGAAGAGTAGTAAAAAGTTTTTAAAAGACAAGAGGAATGCTTAGCAATGGCTACATGTGCTAACCACATGCCAGACCTGAAGGCACTTTGTATACTGTAAGAATGAGTTTGATATTATTACTGAAATGAATTTCTGAATTTATTCTATGGTTCCTTTAAAGAATATTCCAGTATGGGCTAGAGGTAGTGAGTCATGGTAAACATAGCTAGCTTGGAGTGTCAATTTTTATATCTAACTTTAAAAAATATTTGTTTTAATGAAATATGCTTTAATGTGGTTAGAATGTAACATTTACATATATATATATATTTTTTTTTACGATGAAATAGGAAGTTTTGTATATCACTTAGCTTATGTCCCCAGATTCCCCATGTATTTTGCACTGCCATTGGGGTATTTTGATGGAAAATTTGATACAGTTTGTTAATAAGCTGTTGATGAGTTTTAAGCTAGGGGTTTAGAAAGCTTTCATTGTAGCCTGAGCTTTCTATCTGGAGAGATTACTGTGGAAGCAGAGTGGAAGATGGATTTGAGAGAATTCTGATTAGAAGCAGGCATGCCCATTAAAATTATTGCTTTGCCCATATAAGGAATAAGGGGCCTCTGAGCTGTGTCATTGACAGCAGGACTATAAAGGGAGAAAGGTCTGAAGAAATATTGAAGAGGTAGAATTATCAGGAACTGGCAATAGACTGGATTTTACTGAGGAGGGGAGGCATTCAGGATGGCCCCTCTGCTTTTGATTGGAAAGATGTTGATGGACTGTAGAGTGAAAGAACGTTTGGGGGTGGAAGGTAGGTTTTGGTTATGTGTGTCACATGAAGTGCTGGTGGGATATGGGATATATTTTAGGCCAGTGTTTCAGTAGCACATGGTGATTAGGGTTTGGGAGTGATCAGTGTCGTTAGTGTATAGGTGATTCAGAAACTTAAGGGAAAGCCATTGATAAGAGGAATCAGCAAAGAAAACAGGAAAAACTGCAAAGAATTAGGAGGAGAAATAGCAGAACATCTAAGTACAGCTTGTCTATTAAAGGGGTGATTGGGGGTAGAAGGAGCATTTTTTATATGTAGACTCTGAGGAAACTTAACTAAATATTGATAACAAAAAATGACCCTTTATGGTTAATACTAAGGAAGCCAAAAGTATTAATGAAGTCTAAGGTTTTTATTTGTTAGTTTTAACAAATAACTTGCTCTGAAAAAATATATCCTTACAGCCTACTGCAGCTATCAGCTTAGCTATCAGGTTGATTCTTCAGTGTGGGCTGGAGACAAGGGCAGCTGTGAATACTCCTTCTCTAAGAGTGACAACTGTGTCTGTTATTTTTCTCTCTTTTACCCCAAGGATTAGTTTCTCAAGTTCTGATGACAGAACCTACATGTCCCCCTTAATTTGGTTCTGTTAAACTCACCTCACAGCTGATCAGGCATCATAATTCGTAACAAGCTTTGCCCCTGAACTTTGTATTTTTTGACACTTAGTTATATTTGCTTCATGATGGCTTCAAAATGTAGTTGACCCCAAAATACCCTACATATCTCAATTAATTCATTTGTGTCACAAATATTCTACTACCATTTATTGTTATGGTTTTTTTTTCACTGATAAATTAACAAAATTGTGAGATAAGTTTTAGTTGATTCTTCCTCTTCTTGGGCTTTTTAGTGCACAGTCTTAGGAGTAGCAGGGCACTGTGAAGTGAAGAAGCACATGGAGCTGGGGTCAGGGTACAGTTGGAACCACTGCACAAACCAAGAGCCACAGTTTCTTCATCTTCAAAACGGGACACTAACCAAAATCATATAGATGTTAACTGCAGTCTACCTAATTGTTTATTCATCCTATTGTACATATTTGTTTTTGTGACTTTCTTGAGGCCAGTATTTGGATGTGGAGTGTAATTAAATAAGGAGTGTACTTTCTGGTGTCATGGAAAACACACAGTTTAAATGGACTCCTCTCCTGTTGCTGATCTCCCTATCTTCACCCAAAAGGCAGGATCCTCTTTGGAAAGCACAAGTGACATTTTGCCCACCTCCTTAGACACATGCACGCAGACACACAGTCATACAGGTGCACTCTCTCTTGCGCGCGCGCACACACACACAGACACTCATACACACAGAACTTAAACCCTTCCAGTGGCTCTCATTTAACTGGAATAATTCAAACTCATGATGTGATCATGGTCTGAGAAGTCCTGTAGGATCTGGTCTCAGCTGGTTTCTGACCTCATCTGCCCCTTTTCCCCTCGCTCTGTCCGTACTGGCCAGTGAACCCAACCAGACTTACCCCAACCCTGGGCCTTAGCAGTTGCTGGTCCTCTGCTGAGACAAAGCCCTTCCTTTAGATTTTCACATGGTTACTTCTGTCTCGTTGTTCAGGTCTGAGTTCAAATGTTTATTCTTCAGAGTTTTTGGCCAGTCATCCAAGCTTAGGATGCTCTCAGTCATGTTCTTTCTCACAACCTTTTATATTTCACAATGTATGTCACTATTTGAAAGGTATTTATTTGTTTTCTTGTTAGTCTGCTTCCTCTGCATCCTGCCTCCCAACCACAGAGTGTAAGCTGTTGAGGCGGGAACATCATCTGACCTGCTTATGGCTGTTCCTCTGCATTGGAACAGGGGAGCTGCTGGGCAGTGTGAGCGTGCACGTGGTAAAGATGTGCTGCAACCTGTGATTCCCCTGGCCTGGCCTAGCAGGTCCATATTCCAATACTACTGTGGACTAGTTGGTTTCTTAAAAGACCAACATGATTTTACTGTGAGCTAAGTTATCAAAATGCAATTCGTGCCAGACTTGTTGAAAAAGAGAGTATGAGAAATATTCAGTAGCTGAAATAACTGCATTAGAATTAAAAAGTAATAGAATCATGGAAGTTAAGAATTTGCTTCAAGAAACCCACAGATTTTCTAATCTAGCTCTCTTAAATTACAGGTGAGAAAATTGAGAGTTAAAGAAGCTGGAGTGCATACCTAGGGGCACACTGTCTTAATGGGACTGTGGAGCCTATCTTAATTTCTTCCCTCAGTATCCTTTCATCTAGACTTCAGATTTCAGGGCATATTAATCTTGGACCATAGGTAGAAAGCAGATTATGACACCAAAAGTGACAATATTATGACATATACATGTAGATTTCCATTAAAAAGAAACACAAAAGAAAATGTCAGGATATCCAAATTGCTCTGCTGTAGTTGGTTTTCTTTTTTTCCCCTAAATAAGTTCACAACTATAAAGGACATTGTAGTTTGTAGTGCCTGGAAGTAAAAATAGAACTTTGCTCTGTTGGCAAATCTCTCATGAAAAATATTTGGCCTCGAGCACCTGAGATCTCCTGGTTCCTACTTCACTTTTTAAAAATGAATTTATTTAGTGGGTTAATATTTAACTTTATCTGGGTTTTTAGTTTGTTTCAGATTGATGATCAGGAAGTAGGAAAATGGGAGAAATAGGTATATAATAATATGTAGGTAAGGAAATGGGAAAGCAGTTGAATAAAGAGCAGGACCATAGAGAAATTCTGGAATTCCTTCCTTTTCTTTCCTCACTATAGTGGAAATCAGTTCATTGTTATAAAAACTTTGGCTTGAAGAGAGAAGATGAAAATGATCTTTGTCATACTGGATTGTTCATGGTTTCTAAATGTCACTAGATCAACTAGTTACTGCTATTATATGTTATCTAACAGGAAATGAAAAAAATCGTTATTAGGCAGATTGTCTTTGTACTCATTATAGCTAGAATGCAGGTACCTTTTTCTCAAGTGACTGTAAATGTTAGCTACCTCTGTTATTGGCATAAAGTAGGTTGTACTCAAAGATGTCAAAATGTTTTTTCAGGTGGAACATTGAGAATTTATGCAGATAGTTTAAAACCAAATATTCCCTACAAGACAATCCTGCTGTCTACTACAGATCCTGCAGACTTTGCTGTGGCTGAAGCTTTAGAGAAGTATGGTCTGGAAAAAGAAAACCCTAAGGATTACTGCATCGCCCGGGTAAGGAACTTGATCAAATCAGTAGCTCTTTCTACTTTGCATTTAAATGGAAGGTTTTCTTTAAATCAAATTAAACCTAGATTTTCACTCCACCATGTCATTTAGAATCTGATAAATTACAAATCATGTGCTAAATGTATATTTTTAAAAAGCAGTCTCCCTTCCATTACAAAAGTAATATATGTTTCTATTATAAAATAAGAAAATATTAAAAGGCAAATTAAAGAAAATAAAATTACCCCAAAAGCAACTGACCACATATATGTGTGGTTCTAATTCTTGTCTCTTTTCTGTTCCATTGATACATATGTCTATCTTTTTACCAATACCAAGCTGCCTTAATTACTGTAGATTTATAAGTCTTAAAATTGTGTAAAGTATGTGCCAGTTTTGTTCATTATTTTAAAAAATTGCTTTGTTTATTCTCGGTTGTTTGTGTTTCTGATAAATTTTAGAGTCAGCTTGTCAGTGTCTACCCAGACAGAACCTTCTGGGATTGTGATTGGGTTTGCATTACCTCTGTAGATGAACTTTGAGAGACTTCTCATCTTAATAATATTTAGTCTTCCAATTTGTGAGCAGAATGTATCTCTTTATTTACTTAGTGGTTTAAATTCTCTCAGCAGTGTTTCATGGTATTCAGGGTGGAGGTCTTGTGCCTCTCTTGTTAGCTACAGGTAGAATTAAATAAAAGGGCTTGTTGTTTGAGTTTTATAACTTTTATCTTCTTGCTCAGAAGCTAAGAAGTTACATTGAGTTGGAAAAACTAGTGATTTTGTAACTTAGGAATATAGCCCAACTTTTAGCGGACAGTAGATGGGAAATCATGTTTTTCTCACATTGAAATGACAATAAAGGAATACAAATTTGTTCAAATGCACAGGAACAAAGAGAATGAGAGAAGAGATGACGAGATTAGAGTAGTCTGTGGAATCTGGCAGGTGTGAATGAGAGGTCTCTAACTTGCCAGAGCAGAGAAGTCTTGCTGGGAGGATGTGGAGACAAGCAGGCAAGTGTGTCCCAGCTGCAGGAAGACTCAGGAATTAGAGGCTTTGAAACTTTCTCAGGGCTGAAAAGAAGAAATTGGGCTGAAAGTTTCTATAAGAAGTGGCAGACTCCACCAGATTCACTTCCTTACCCTAAGTGCTGAAGGCTAGAGTAAAACTAATGGGAGATGAGTGGGTGTTGAATGGAGTCCTTGGATTTGGAGGTAACAGGACTAGCACAAGGTGACAAGGGTCTTCACTGAAAACAGGAGGATGAAGTGAAAGACTGTACCCAGAATACTGATGTCTAGAAGATTTATGGATCACTCTCAGAAGGCACTTGTTGAAAGAAAGATTTGTATGTAAATGGACCTTTGGAAATTCTGGTCTAATAACATCACTCTGAGACTTAGCAACAGTAACCCTTGCCCACATATATAGGCTTTACATTCAGCTTTCATGGGACTTGCTGTCAAATGTCGATAGCCAAGGTTCAACAGACATTTGAAAAAAGTACCTTTAAAATGGGGACAAATCAACACAAACATTAAGAAAACTGGAGCTAAAAGGGAGAAACTAGAGAGAGCAGATGGAAGTTTGACAACACTTGAGACTCACAGAGATAAAGAAAGTAGTGCATCCATGAAATAAGACTAGAATGCCAGAAAAAGAAACAGAGAAAGAGCTCTTAGAAATTTTAGTAAGTAAATAAGAGATAGAGGGGGAAAATATTAATAAGATAGATGGAAAATAAGGAAATCTACCTAAGTACAGATCAAAGAGAAAAAGAAGTAAAACAGACAAGATATTTAGATTATTAGTGTAGAATATCTAACATATACTAAAGGGGGATCAATCAGAGAAAACCAAAGGAAGCCGGGCATGGTGGCTCACTCCTGTAATCCCAGCACTTTGAGGTCAGGGGTTTGAGACAAGGCTGGTCAACACCGCGAAACTGTCTCTGCTAAAAATACAAAAAAAAAAAAAAAGAACCTGGCATGGTGGCGTGCACTTGAAATCCCAGCTACTTGGGAGGTTGAGGCAGGGCAATTACTTGAACCCGGGAGGTTGCAGTGAGCCGAGATCTTGCCATTGCATTCCAGCCTGGGCAACGGAGCGAGACTGTCTCAAAAAAAAAAAAAAAGGAAAGAAAACCAAAGGAAATGGAGAGACGGAAATTATCAAGGAAATACTGCTAGAATCTCTCTCAGAACTGAAGGAGTTTAGTTTCTAGGTTGAAAAGGCCCACTGAATAATGGTACAATTGCTTTGACAAAGACCCAAACCAAAGCTTATTATTTTGAAATTGCAGAAAACTAGTGTTAAAAAGAATGATTCAAAAGAAAACGATTCAAGTTACATGTAAAGGTTTTAGCAGTAAGACTGGTGCTAGACTTCTCAACAGTAACTATGGAATCTGACATGCCATGTACTTTCAAATGCAGAGTGAAATGATTTCCAATCCAGACTGTCAACCAAGTGTTAGGTGGATGGAATAAAGACATTTCAGAACATGCAAGACAAAAATTTACCTCACATGTGCCCTATCTCAAAAAAGTGCTGGAGGACATTGTCCAGCAGAATGATGGAGTAGGCCAAGAAAGAGAGAGAGGGAGAATTCAAGAATAGAATCTGTCAGGAGAAGGGAATTCCCAAAGATGGTGGGGAAGGAAAGTCCAGAAGATTCCTCTGCAGTAGTCCTGAACGGCACACACTCGAGATTGGAGATAATGTCCAAAACTGAAGGTAGATAGCAGTAAGGACACATTGTTTAGAAATATGGTGGTAAATATTAGTTGTGACATCTAAAATAAACAAAAATCCAGTACATTCCTGAGGATATTTCTATGAGCATTTATTTTTGCAGTATTCTGTGCATAGCAATAAAAGAGCACACAACAAGCCCAGCACTAAGGAGTGCTTCTGCCACTCAGTGACATGTTGCTCTGCAACGTCGATTAGATCTCTACCGGTTGACCTGGAGATATATACAGGCACACACCTCGGTGATGTTGCAGGTTTGGTGCCAGACTGCCACAGTAAATCTGGCATCACAATAAAGTGAGTCACACAAGTTTTTTGGTTTCCCAACACATATAAAACTTATGCTTTTAGTATATTGTAGTCTATTAAGTGTGCAGTAGCATTGTGTTTAAGAAAAAATGTACCTACCTTAATTTAAAAATACTTTACTGCTTAAACAATGCTAACAATCATCTGAGCCTTCAGCAAGTTGTAATCTTTTTGCTGGTGCAGGGGCTTGCCTGGATGTTGATGGCCGCTGAGTGACCAGGGTGGTGGTTGCTGAAGGTTAGGTTGGCTGTGGCAACTCCCTAAAATACAACAAATGAAGTTTGCTGCATTGATTGACTCTTCTTTTCACAAAGTATTTCTCTGTAGCATACCGTACTGTTTGATAACATTTTATGTACAGTAAAATTTCTTTCAGAATTGAAGTCAGCCCTCCCAACCCCTGCCACTGCTTTATCAACTAAGTTTATATAATATTTGAAATCCTTTGTTTTCCTTTTAACAGCGTTCACAGCATCTTCACCAGGAGTTGATTCCATAAGAAACTACTTTCTTTGCTTATTCCTAAGAGGCAACTCCTTGTTTGTTCAAGTTTTACCATGAGATTGCAGCATTTCAGTCACATCTTCAGACCCCATTTATAATCTTAGTTCTCTTCCTGTTTTCACCTCATCTTCATTTACTTCCTTCACTCAAGTCTGGAACAGCTCCAAATCATCTATAGGATTTGAATCAATTTCTTCCAAACTCCTGTCAGTATTGATATTTTTCCTTATTCCATGAATCATGAATGTTCTAACGGCATCTAGAATGGTGAATACTTTCCAGGTTTGCACCTCAGATTTATCAGAGAATCACTATCTATGGTAGCTATAGCCTCATGAAATGTTATTTCTTAAATAATAAGACTCGAAAATCAAAATCACTCCTTGTTCCATGGGCTGCAGAGTGGGTGTTGCTTTAGTAAGCATGAAAACAATGTTAATCTTGTAACTCTCCACCAGAGCCTGGGTGAGTAGGTGCCTTGTCAGTGAGCAGTAATATTTTCAAAGGGTTCTTCTTTTTTTTTTTCTTCTTTCCTCGGAGCAGTAGGTCCCAACAGTGGGCTCAAAATAGTAAACCATGCTGTAAATAGATGTGTTGACATCTGGGATTTGTTGTTCATTTATAGAGCACAGGCAGAGTTGATTTGTATAATTCTTAAAAGCTCCAGAATTTTTAGAAAGGTAAGTGAGCGTTGGCCTCACCTTGAAGTCACCAGCTGCATTTGCCCCTAACAAAAGAATCAGCCTGTTCTTTGAAGCTTCGAAGCCAGGCATTGCCTTCTCCTCTCTAGCTAGAGAGTTCTAGATGGCTGCTTTTTCCAATAGAAGGCTGTTTCATCTTCACTGAAAATCTGTTGTTTAGTGTAGTGACCTTCATTAATGATCTTAACTAGATCTTCTGGAGAACTTGCTGCAGCTTCTCCATCAGCTGCTTCACCTTGCACTTTTATTTTATGGAGATGGCTTCATTTCTTAAACCTCACCAATCAACCTGTGCTAGCTTCAGACTTCTCTCTTCTCACCTCTCTCAGCCTTCATAGAATTGAAGAGTTAGGGCCTTGCTCTAAAGTAGAATTGGCTGTAATGTTGTGGCTGATTTGGTCATTTATCCAGACCATTCAGACTTTCTCCATATGAGCAATAAGGCTGTTTCTCTTTCTCACCATTCATGTGTTCATCGGAGTAGCACTTTTAATTTCCTTTAAGAAGTTTTCCTTTGCATTAATCACTTGACTGGCACCAAGAAGCCTAGCTTTCTGCCTGTCTTTGCTTTCAACATGTCTTCCTCACTATGTTTAATAAATTTTTAGCTTTTGATTTAAAGTGAGAGACGTGCAGCTTTTCCTTTCACGTAGAGGCCATTTTAGGGTATTAATTGGCCTAATTTCAATATTACTATGTCTCATAGAATAGGGAGGGCCAAGGAGAGGCGGAGATGGGGAGTGGAACATTCAGAACACACACATTTATCAGTTAAGCTTGCCATCTTACATGGGTGCAGTTCATGGCACCCAAAAACACTAGTAATATCAAAGATCACAGATCACCATGACAGATTTAATAATAATAATGAAAAAGTTTGAAGTAATGTGAGAATTAATACAATGTACACACAGACACATGGTGTTGGAAAGATGGCACCAGTAGGCGTGCTCAACGCAGGCTTGCCAAAAACCTTCATCTTGTATTTGTTTTTTCTTGAAAGAGCAATATCCTTGAGGCATAATAAAGCAGCAAGGTTTGCCTGTACATTTACCAATACCCGGTCATCATAACAAAACCAGATAACACAGTGCTGTGGATATGTTTACATGAGCAAAGAGAAAGGTAAATGCATAGAAAAGATACTCTCTTTCAAACTGAGTGAGGGAAAGAGGGAGGCAAAGGCTTTTAAAATGTGTTAAATGATTAAGATCTGAATCGCATAAAATAAATGCATAAAGATAATTATTGAAAGTATGGTCACAAAAATATAGTTATCTCACAGTAGTTTTTTTTTTCTTGTGCTTTTTCTGTATTTGTATTTTTTTTACAGTGAACTTGTGTTATTCAGAATCAGAAAGAAATACAGCCAAGCTCATTTCGTTGTGGGGAAGGGAGAAGATAGATGAGCATGGGTATTTGGTAATTTGATGCACCTTTTTATTTCTTTGGCCTTTATTTAGTAGGAAGCAAGAAATAATATTGATAAAATTGAAGGAAAATGGTTGTCTCAGAAGTGAGATTTTAAAATTTATACTTCTAAATGAGAATCCATAGATAAAGAAACACTGTCATGAACTAGAGTTCTTCCATACTCTGTGGGGCGTTGATGGGGTGAGGTTGTTTAGTCAAGGTAATTGTGCATTCTCTCTGAAGGAGAAGTTCTGCCATATTTTGTGGGCTGTTGATGGGGTAAGGTTATAAGATTGTACAGTCAAGGTAATTGTACATTGTCTCTGAAGAAAAAATACCTGAGCTAGAGGACGTTGTGGTGTGTTGCCCTGACAGTTACTTGAAGTACAGGAGAGCTCTGTTATAATACTGGGCCTTATACGATAATCACTTATCTGTTCACAAGAATTATGTAGCAAGCATGATTGTATATATAGGACACATAATTTACGTATAGAATAATTAAGTCCATGGATATGATGGGTTTTTTAAGTGTTCCTTATACTTACAATTGATTAGCAACTGCTGTACAATGTTTCCTAAGTCAGAATACTATTAGTAAAACAGCAATGTACATAGGGTCTGTACTACTGAACAGAGGCCTGATGCTTTCTGATCTGTGTCCCTCATCTGTTGTGTGAACATTGAGGGCAGAAACTTGAAACCCCGTCTCTACTAAAAATACAAAAATTAACTGGGCATGGTGGCGGGCACCTGTCATCTCAGCTACTTGGGAGGCTGAGGCAGGAGAATCACTTGAACCCCCGGGAGGCAGAGGTTGCGGTGAGCCAAGATCACACCACTGCACTCCAGCCTGGGTGACAGAGCGAGGCTCTATTAAAAAAAAAAAAAAGTCTAGTGTTGCATCTGATACATAGTGTTGCTCCAGTATTTGCCAAGGGAATGTTTATGTTGATTAGTGTATATAAGTCTATTTAATAATAAACTGTTCTATAAAATTGCATCTGATAAACTTTGTAACATCTGTTTCCTTTCAGTAATTTTGGCTCATTTTACTGATGAGAATGAGAAAGTGAAGGAGCACCTTAATCGGGGTTTTCCAGTTATAAAAGCCTATCTTGGGATTTTATTGACAGTCCCTTATGAAATCATTTGATAATTTCCTATCTTGGGATTTTACTGACAGTCCCTTGTGAAATCATTTGATAATTTCCTTTGAGTGTTTCTTCTGGTTTTGGTTTTCTGTTCTATTATTTCCTAACCAGTTTTCTTCTACAAGATTAGGCAGTACAAATCAGGAGGTAATTATTGTTTTGCCTTGAAATTCTTTATCTTCTCAGCTCGCCTTTTCATTTTTTTATTTTTATTTTTGGAGATGGAGTCTCGCTCTGTCACCCAGGCTGGAGTGCAATGGCATGATCTCGGCGCACTGCAACTTCCGCCTCTTGGGTTCAAGCCATTCTCCTGCCTCAGCCTTCTGAACAGCTGAGGGACTACAAGCGCACGCTGCCATCCCTGGCTAATTTTTTGTATTTTTTAGTAGAGACGAGGTTTCACTGTGTTGCCCAGGCTCGTCTCGAACCCCTGAGCTCAGGCAGTCCACCCGCCTTGGCCTCCCAAAGTGCTAGGATTATAGGCGTGAGCCGCTGCGCCTCGCCCAGCTCGCCATTTTATAAATTGTAGCTGTTTTCATATTCTTTATTCATTATTTTATCTGTTTAATTATTCAATAAATTTTCTCCTTGTTAGTATTATCCTGGGATAAGAAGAAGCTGCCCTTAGAGTTTATAATAAAGGGAGACAGAAAGACTAAGAAATAGAAATAGAAAAACAGGGAGCTTTTCTATTAGAATGAAAATCATTGAATGCTTTCTAGAGAAGTTGTACTTAAGCTGAAGGATGAATGAATGTTATTAGACCTGAAAGTTGGGGCAGGAGGGGTCATGGAAGCATGATATATGTCACCGAGTGTGACAATTCTGGTTCCATGTGACTTGGCTCTAAATGTTTGATAACGATGGAGACTAAAGAGATGAGTGAAGGTCAGATCCTGAAGTAGTATGTGTTCTGAGCCAAGATACTGAATTTAATATGAAACACTATGAAGAAAGATTAATTTATGATAAGGTATGTTATAGTCTATTTGTCTTTTTAAGGTAATTGAAGCAGTGTAGAGAGAAATTATGGGGTTCTGTAAAAGAGTCTAACCCATTTGGTATGTGAGCGTGAGGATACATTTGGGTGGTGAGGTCTGTTAAGATAACATCATTACATTAATTACAGGTTGCAAGTAATGTTCACATGCCAGTGACTTGGCCTTCTTTTCTTATTCTCTCTAATCCTGTTTTGGTTCGTGTTAGCAGGCTGTTAGAGTGAAGATGAAGCACCAGGCCGAAGTCTAGAAGAATACTGGACAACCGTCATCTCCCACTCTCCTCCATATTACAGTGTTTTGGGGGCTTTCTTAGATGATTAAAAAAACTGTTTGGCTCTAGTAAAAACATAATAAAAAAGTAATACAGCATTATGAATTTTTAAGAGTTCAGTGAATACAGTATATTGAAGCAGGTGGTTAAAAGCATTTGTTGAATGAATGACTACTTGCCCTGTAATATATCTAAATGGTCTGATTAAAATTTTATCATAAAGAGATTATTTACAAGAAAATGAAAACTATTCTGGCTTGTTGTGTGGTGGTTATCCTAAGAGATCACATATTGTATGAACCCACTTTATAAAAACAATTGTTTGAATGTGAAAAGGTGGTTTAAGGACTAGAGAGATTGAAATTTGCAATAGTGAAGAAATTATGCAGAAGTTAACCATTACATACTGCCTTTCCATATAAAAGGTTGTAAAAAAAAAAAAAAATTCAGTCTAGCTCTTTTTAGGGACCAGGTGATTAAAAGCAGCCAAATCAGCTGGCTTAGCTTTTTATTGTAGACTATTACCTTTCACTTTTATTGATGATTATTTAGATGATGAGTGAGAATTGTTTCTAGTGCTTGATTAATATAATTCTACAGTGACATTTTATTCATTCAAAAGCAGTAAGTGTATTCTTTTAAGTAGTTACCAACCTAGTTACTTTGGCACATTCACAGTTAATTATTTTTGTTTTTTTAGGTTATGCTTCCTCCTGGAGCCCAGCATTCTGATGAAAAGGGTGCTAAAGAAATTATTCTTGATGATGATGAGTGTCCTTTACAAATCTTCAGGGAATGGCCAAGTGACAAAGGTAGTAACCTTATTAAAGGATTACTTACACCAGATTCCTACACGATATACCAGGTGTTCACCTTACCGCATGATGTAGGAGATGTGTACATAAATATTTTTGGATGGCCTTGTTGTTGTTGTTGCTGTTGAGACAGAGTCTTGCTCTTGTTACCCAGGCTGGAGTCTAATGGCGCGATCTCGGCTCACTGCAACCTCCACCTCCCGGGTTCAAGCAATTCTCCTGCCTCAGCCTCCCAAGTAGCTGGGATTACAGGCGCCCGCCCCCATGCCTGGCTAATTTTGTATTTTTAGTAGAGACGGGGTTTCTCCATGTGGATGGCTTTTTGCTGTAGAGCTTTCTGCCTCCTTCATTTACTTGCTTGATGATTCTTAAGTGATGCTGTTGTCCCTAAGACCATACTTAGCTTATCTGAGTCTCATGTGTTAGATACTGAACAAATGGTGATACTGCAGGTAAATCACACATCTTATGGAGAAACTAGAATATTAGCACTACAGCAAGAAGCGGAAGGTTATTGGTATCTACCAGTAGTAGATAACACATTTCATGCTGACCACATTAACTGTGTGATGTTTGAACAAATTTGTTATAATAGAGAAAATGACTTCTGTAACCCTATAGATTGTCCAGTGATTTAGTCATTTCAGATAATGAATACACACTTAGCACTACTGAAACAATTTTCCCTAATTATTTCAAAGCAGTCAAAGTTTAAAGCTGTGTTTTTAAGAAAATATGGTTTTCTTTCAAATTCACGTCGTAAGTTAACTGTTAACTCTGTAGAGGGCCTTGCATTAATAACGAGATAAAAATATATTGCCATTTAATCGTGTCAATATGGAATGTAGATTGGTAGTTTTAAAACACTAAAAAAACTTTCTCAGCAAGCAAATTTCTGTCCTCCTTAAAACACTTGGTTAGTACTTTTTAAAAACAGTATAAAGTTAAAATTTTATTAAAGGCAAATTGCTTTAATTCTTTAAGTTTAATTTAATAATCAGGTCAACTAAAAATACACATACTTATTTTGTTAGTAATAGAATTGTTGTTTTATTTCAGTAGGCTTTTGTGGGAACAGGTGGTATTTGGTTACATGAATAAGTGTTTTTTGTGGTGATTTCTGAGATTTTGGTGTACTTACCACCCTAAAAGTACATTTTCATATGTGTATTTGTGTGTGAATGTGGTTTTTATATATATGAATGTATTTACCGATCATAGAGTTGTTTACTAATGTAAGCATTTATTCTTAAACTGATGTGTTGTTTTTCAAGCTTATGATGTCTTTAGGTAGCTGTTAATTTAGAATACTCTTTGGAAATTGCTTGCTAGAGCTTTTCAAACACACCAAGAGGCTAATATTTCCTCTGTTGAGTAAAAGTATAAATTGGGTAAGCTTTACTCAGTGATTCCTTGGCAGATGTTGCTAAATTACATGCATCTTCTTGAGAAAGCTTTGCACAGTTGACTGCCAGTCAGCTGGCCATCCTGACCAACCTGAGTCTGCCTGATGATTTCCCATGCTGCTGTTCTAGGGATTTTAGTCTTTCAGTTGAAGAGGAGGCCACCAGACCACATCCCAAAGAAAACCAAGAAACATTTGGAAGGCAAGACACCCAAGGGAAAGGAGAGAGCTGACGGGTCTGGCTATGGCTCCGCCCTTCCTCCGGAGAAGCTGCCCTATTTAGTAGAGTTAAGCCCAGGTGAGAAAGATGGTCACACCAGCATATATTATTAATGTGCATTTTTAGCTTTAAATCTTTGTACTTTCTAATGCATCTTCAGGTAGTCTTCTGTTGGCTGACTTAACATTTTTAGCCATTATTTTTTTTAAAAAAGGTAACTCTCATAAGATAACATTTATTTCTTTAAAACTTAAGGTTATAAAATATGTATATATTTACATAAAATGGTTCACATGGACAAAATGAGTATTAAGAAACAAAATTTAACTACTGTATAGACAATTTTAAATTATTTTAATCCCTTAATTTTTTTTCCCAAGATAACTTTAGTAAAATAGTTAATCTACTAACATTGACAAAGTGATATTTACCCCTTTTAGGAGCAGATTTCATAAAGGTGTGTGTGTCTGTGTGTCTAACTGTTGTTTCTGATGCATGGACAATATCTAAAAAGAATATCTTTAAATTATATATCTAAGAAACCCATCTTAGTAAGAGGAAGGCTGTTTGATTTTAAAACAACAGACTACATTTATTTTTACAAGTCACTCTTAAGTGTTTTGTTTGTAGAACTCTAATACGCCAAAGCTGTTGTTTCAAGTTAGCCATTGAGTAGAGAAATACATAGGCGTTCTTAAGAAAGTGTTTTTACACACACATTGCCACGTAGAGTGTATATTGCACATATGTATGCTGTACATGACATTTATCATTCAGTTAACATTACTTCATTTCTTATTTCATTATTAAATGCTGTTATGTGACTTGCATTATACAATACTGTGAAGATAGAGTGTTGCACCCGCATCCCAAGCTGCATTGAAAGAAAGCCCAATTTAGTAATCACAAATTAGCAGAAAATTGAACCAGTTATGTGTATGATATATGGCTCCATGAACGTGAATTACATTTTTTATTCTTTGAGAGTTTATTTTTATTTGCAAGATTTCTTTAGTTTCTTACAGTTAGGTTATTTTAATTAACTAATGATTAGATACGATATTTGTTGTCCAGCAGTCTCATGGTAGAGTAGGTTATATAAATACAGGAGGTGATGGTATCATTTTGATGCCACAGTTAGTGGCAGTGTGGCTTTAGGTAGTAGCTTTTATACTTACTTATGCTTCAGGACTTTAAAAAAATTAATTGATTAGCTATTTGTGAGGAATATTTGGTGTTGCTAACCTCAGTTTTCTGGGTGGAAAGTTTATTTAAATTATCTCACTGTAGTTTGGAAACACATCCAGTTATTGTTGTGTGTCTATAATGTGTGTGCGAGCATTGGTGTTTGGTTATCTGAGATAATGAATGGCAACTGTGAAGCAGCCATTAGTTTTGAACTTAAAATTTTAGGCTCTTTTTTGGGTATTGGGTCTGCCCTTTAAATTTTGTATTAAATTCTAGAAACTAATGATTGTTCTCCAAATCCAAATTTTTGAGGATTTAAGAGTGTTAAGTCCTTAGATAAATTGATAAATAGCAGCTGACAGAATAATTTTCAAATGAGTAATGGACAGTTGATTTGGTAGATAGCAGAAACTGGATGAGAATTCACTCACTGGCTCGTGCATTTGATGAATAGTTACTGACACTTGTTGTGTGTCAGACTGCGTTCTGGGCCTTGGAGGCAGAGCACCAAAACACATCAAAGCCCTTCACCTTGGGAAGTTCTCTTCTAGTGAGAATTGTTATTTCGACTGCTTTCATACGTATAGTCTCTCAGGTAATCAAATATATAGAATATTTTTTTGTAGGTATGGAGTAGATCACAGTTCTGTACTACTTTTCACCAAATACTGGCAACAGCATTTGTTACATGGTTATTAGTACACTGCATTCCTCATGGCTCTCTGCTGCCTTCAGTCAGCATTCATTAACCCTTCTACTTTAGGCAAAGCAATGGATACAAAAGGATTAAGTTGGTTCCTGCCTTCAGGTAATTCACACAGCGGGAGGGAATCACACACAGTGCCATGTGACAAGTGACTCTGCCTCTAGTCCCGACTTCTCGTGAGCCCTGTGCTTATGGGATAGCTTAACTTGTTCCACAAATGTCTGAAGTTCAGGTCTGGTACCACTATTTTAAGGGTGACCTAGGGGTTAGTGGCAAGCCTGAATGCAAGGCCAGGGTCTTCCCTGCACCAAAGCCATGTTCTTTCACTAAGTCATGATGTCGTTTAGTCAGCATGCTGAATGAAATTGACCTCTTTGCCATTTATGAGAAAATAATATTCATCCATAATGATTTGTTATGAATGGATAAGTACTGTATTTCCCCTGGGCACATTGTCAGCCAAGCATTATATCCTCAATGCTGAGGTTCTGCTGGGTGTGGTTAGGAGTTTTTGAGATGTGGTCATGAGCTCAACATTGTCTTTTGGAGGAATGGGGAGCAAATATGTTATTTCGTTCTTTGCTTTGGATTTGAATGTGTTCTTTAAACAGAAGAAATCAGCCCAGTGGGGTGGTAGCCCTTTATATGATTAACTCACTGTTGCTGTCCTGCTGCTTGGTGACTCACCTGTTGTCCTGTGGTTTCCCTTAACAGTCTGCATTGGTTTCTAAAACACTGACTGGGGCACTAGTATAGTTTTGTCCTCACAAAAGCTGATGGGTGAAGTGTACCTTTTCTTCCTTTGAAATGTGTCTCACTGAAGTTCACCCTCTGCGTCTCTTCTCCTCCTTCCCTATTCCGCGTGTTCTGCATGGTCTCTGTCCTGCTGATGCTGCCTTCACCTGGGTCCTGGCATGTGTCTTAATCCCAGGGAGAAGGAATCACTTTGCCTACTACAACTATCACACTTATGAAGGTAATGCTATGCTTACTACTACTTTTGTAACTAAAGCACTAACAGAACCTCATGGGCAAAATAGTGTTGAATGACCAAATATGTATCAGTTTTAGTTGATATAAATAAACTATTTTAAGAAATTTGATGTACTGTCATTTTATTTGTACCTAGTAAGTGTTCCATATGTAGAACTCATTTCATTTACTGGAAGCTTATTTTGCGTCTTTATTTTACCAGGTTCACCCTGGGAAGGAACTGAAAGCAAAAGCAGCACTGGCTGTGGAGGGATGCTGGGGAGTAAAGACAGCGTGCCGTTTCAAAGCACTCCTTGGGTGGTGCTCAGCCAGTCTGCCTCCCTTCATTTGTAGACTAGGAAAACTTTCTGGTAGCAGTGCTGTTACTGTCTGTTGTGGGGTTACTTAGATTTGTCCCTGCTCTTCAAGGTGCTCCAGATTTGTTGTCATTATCTGTGGAGAAGAAAGAGACTCAGGCACTTTGGGCAGAAATTGACTATTTGTAGAATACTCTTTGAGGAAGGGGAGAAAATTTGGGATTTTTGTTTTTGGCAACAGTTTTGTACGTTACTCCCTGTGAGATAACTGTCCTTCTAATGAGGAGAGGGAATGGGCTGTTGCACTCTCCCTTTTCTCCCCAGCTCAAACCAAACATCCCTTTATCCACTAAATCCTGTGGCCACTCATTTAGGTTCTTCAAAATCTGTAACAGCTTTAACTATGGTTTCCTATTATTACTGTGAAGTAATAAGAAAAGAGAGCCTAGGAAGGATGTTTATTTCTAATCTATCTGTTGACAGATTTCTATTACCATAGTGAGGTGAGGAAAAGGGAGAGATGGAGAAAGCGGCTTCTTTTTCTCCCTTTCTCTGTTTGGAAATCCGTTGATGTAGAAAGGTGTGTGATGTCTCTTTATTGTCTCATAGGAGACCTGTCAGAAGCATTCAGAATTTGGAAGACTATGGATGGGGATTTTTCTTTCATCTCTAAACACATAATTTAATGTTCTGTTTTTTAACTTTGCATTGAAATGTTCTTGTTTCACACATGATTACTTATTTACTGCTTTTGCTTTCTTTATTTGTGTCATTTCTCTGTGACTGTATTGCATTCAGTTTTCTTTATTTTTATATGAGGATTCACTGCTGACACATCAAGTCTTTATTGATTGCTAACTATGGATCATATGTGGAGTGATCAGTGCCAGGGTAAAAAAGATTTTTTTTTTTTAAACCTAGCCACCAGGGAGCTCAGAGATAAGGGAGATAAGTAGATGGAAATCATCATAAAATACGGTTAGTGGTACAATTAATATAACAGAAATGGGGTGCTCCGGGAGTAGATAAGAGGGACACATTTTTCTTAACCAAGGGGGTTCATTAGAACTGCCTTTGGTGGTTAAAACACACAAAATAGTAAACTGGAGGATTTGGACTCAGCAGGTTGGGAAGAGAACTAACTATGTCCAGGAAAAGCCCCAGATGATTTTAATGTCTTGTTCAGATCAGGACTTTATTGGAACAATTAGAGTTGAAAATAAATGTTTCAACACGATGTGAAGCAGCACAGATGATGAATCAATTTTGTAATGGGTTTTAGGCATCAGTGTCTCTCAGGTACTTCAGTCTCATCTTACCTTCACTCGGTGTCACAGATTACGGAGTATTTCAGAAATAGAAAATTTTGTCATTAGAATGTAACTTTGTATACCCTAAAATTAACATCAGTTCTAACAGAACCTGCATTTTTATGGAGTATTTTGTCTGTGAGAGTTTAGTGGCACCACTGCTGAGAGATTGTAGCAGTCTGAAACTCTGTGCACGCTCATACTCTCCGAACTGTTTAACCTGTGAAGCTCTCGAAGCTTACATTCCTAATCGCAGTGACTAGAGATTTTAACAGGTAATGGAATCAGTGGGTTTGAAAGTTATAAGGCACTCATAAAGCAGATCAGGGAGACTCTTACTGGTTTGGCCTTTTCCTAAGCTTTGGTGGGTGATGTGCTTGCCACACCAGACTGCCATGGCTGTGGTGCAGGCGCTAAGCTCTGCAGTTACATCATCATTCACGGGCTCTGGAAGGCACGTTTTCTCATATGTCAACTCTGAAATCAGGATACCTCATTTTTAGTTAAGGTAATGAAGTGACATTGTCCTCATCTGGGATACAGTAGGTGAAGAATGAGAAAACATGTCTAGATGTATTGGGACTAGAGGGCTTTGGCAGAGCAGCTTCCTCCTCCTCCTCACCCCTTCCCTGTCGTGGAAACACATGCTCATATAAATTAAACATTCCAACAGTTCATAAAGGTATAAAATGACAACAAGAAAAAAAAAAGCCACAAAACCCAGTCTTCCTTCTATGTCAGTTCTACTCCAGGGAGCTAACCACTTTTAACTGTAATTCTTAATCAGTAATGGACAGAGTTATTTGGGGAGATTTTTCAAGGACACATGCTTAGGCCTCATCCCCAGGGCTTTTGATCCAGGAGGTCTGGGGAGAGCCATGAGAACTGTACATTTAAAAACCTCCATCAGTGATTTAGCTATGCCCTCAACCTGTACCATGTTGTGTGCCGTAAGGGCAGCAAGAATGCTGCAGGAGAAGATCTGGTCTGAAGGGAAGGCCCGTGTGTCTTCGATGAGCTTCATTTTGCTAATACAGTTGCTCCTCAGAATCATTAACAAAAATCCAGAGCAGTGGTAGAGAAGACTTTATTTAATGTAATAAGAATGTGGTGGAATTAATGCCAGAAACTGATACGTTTATTTCTTATTTTGAATTTTCTGTATCCAATTTGTTAAATTGTGTTACATAAGTTTGGAGAATTCTTTGAAAAGAAATCCTGAGAAATGAGAACTGTAATGCCTGAGATAACTTTTTGTTTGTTTGAAATAACATGACAATAATATTAGACTTTGCAAATACAGTTGTCTTCCTTCTCTTCTTGCAGATGGTTCTGACTCTAGAGATAAGCCAAAGCTTTACCGCCTTCAGTTAAGTGTTACTGAAGTTGGTACAGAAAAATTGGATGACAGCTCTATCCAGGTACGTAGTCTGAGCTTCCTGCTGCAACTCTGACATTCCAGGAGGCATGACGTATTGTACAGAGCCTGCCACATAGTAGTGAAAGAAGGAATTAGAATTACAGACTACATTGTACTTAAATATAAATAATTTATCTACTCTGGGTCACTTTAGTGTGAAAACAGCAGAATGTGAGTTTATGTTCAAGCTCCACCTCTAGAAATTTGGGCTGGTGATGACAGTGCTCTGAAACTGCTTCCTTTTCTCTCAAAGATGGTGATGATAATTTTATAGGTCTATTTCAGGATTACAGGATGTAACTATGCAAAAGTGCTTATCACTGGGTCTGACACACATAGCGGTAAGCATTCGGTAAATTCTAAATTCTAATTAAATTTAGCTTAATACTGTTCTCAAGTACTTAAAACAGAGCTTAACACATTCTTTGAATAAATGAAGTCAGGATTTGTCACTTCTTTGAAGTTGAATTCAGGCAAATCACCCTTGCTCTGTACTTATTTCTCAGTTTGTAAGATGATAGGTTCAGATTGTTAATGTAATTTTTAGTTCTGTCATTTCTTCTTTCTTAGCACAGCATTAAAAATGATAAAATAGATAGGAATCTTTAATCATAATGATCTGTATAGATTTGTCCATTAACCATCCAACAAATACTGGTTAAGATGACTGTATGCTTTTTTTTTTTTTTTTTGGGAGACAGTCTCGCTCTGTCACCTGGCTGGAGTGCTGTGGCACGATCTCGGCTCACTGTAACCTCTGACTTCCTGATTCAAGCAGTTCTCCTGCCTCAGCCTCCTGAGTAGCTGAGGTTACAGGCACGCACCACCACGCCTGGCTAATTTTTGTATTTTTAGTAGACGGGGTTTCACCATGTTGGCCAGGATAGTCTTGATCTCCTGACCTCATGATCCGTCCATCCTGGCCTCCCAAAGTGCTGGGATTACAGGCATGAGCCACCGCGCCTGGCCGACTATATGCCTTTTAATGCAAAGTTACAGTATGCCTTAAGTCACTGGATAATAAAAATGAAAAGTCTGATTGTTTTGACTTTTTTTTTTTAATTATTTTTATGCTATTGAGGGAAATCCACTTTAAAAGGCATTAAAAATCCAGAGCTTATTATGTTATATTTATCATAAAAGGGATACTCACGGTTTTAAAATTCTGTGTTTAAATGCTGTGAACTTCATGAAAGGAGTTTCTTTGGTTTCCTTCTGTTTCCAGTTGTTTGGCCCAGGAATTCAGCCCCATCACTGTGACCTCACCAACATGGATGGAGTGGTCACTGTGACGCCCAGAAGTATGGACGCAGAAACCTATGTGGAAGGCCAGCGCATCTCGGAAACCACCATGCTGCAGAGTGGCATGAAAGTGCAGTTTGGGGCATCCCATGTATTTAAGTTTGTGGACCCCAGTCAGGATCATGCTCTTGCAAAAAGATCTGTGGATGGAGGCCTGATGGTTAAGGGCCCGAGACATAAACCTGGGTAAATAGATTAACCTTAAGATTTAAAATGTTTTGATTATACTTAAAGTAATTCAGATTATTCATAGATAACTTGGCTTTTTATTTTTTGTTTCAATTTTTAAAAAAATATCAAAGTGAAGTTTGTGATTTCGGTTCGTTGTTAACGGGTTGGTTTTAGAGGAAAGAAGAAAGGTCTTGACTTTGTCATAATTGGAAGTTCTCACTGGTTTTAAATTGTTTATATTTAAACTTTGGTTTTTTAGCCAACATACTAAAACAATACCTTTTGTTTTGTGAAAAAAACATGGTGTTCTTTGTAATTATTCAGTGTAACTAAGATTATAAAATTTTTTGAAGTATTCTTTTCTGTGACTGATAATGAAACACATTAAGATCTCTCAAGGAATTCAGAATCTTTTAGCTCCACCTAGTGCTTTTCTGAAGACTTGCATGTGGGATTAGTACGGGAAAACAGAAAGCCTTTCTTAATGACTAGTAAAATTTTTTTGTAGTTAGGGAATATGACTTCTCCTTTGGTTTTACTTTTTAAAACATACTGTTAAGCCGCTTCATTATCTATTTTTCAGTCATGCTGCTTAAAACAACTGAAAACTTCCCTAGAGTGTAGGCTTTCTTCCTGAAGCACAAACATAAACCCACGTGGTCTTCCCTGCTTGGCCTTTCCCATTGTTTTGTTCCACGTATGCCTTTGATTAGCCACCTAGACCTTACACACTGGGCCACATATGACTATTTAGAATTAATGTCTTTCTCCAAGGTGAATACTTGGTGGGTTATCACATATATTTATTTGTAAAGTTCACAGCTGAAGTGGGCAGATCACCTGAGGTCAGGAGTTTGAGACCAGCCTGGCCAACATGGTGAAACCCCATCTCTACAAAAAATACAAAAATTAGCCAGGCGTGGTGGCACTTGTCTGTAATACCAGTTACTCGGGAGGCTAAGTGAGACAGGAGAATCACTTGAACTCAGGAGGCGGAGGTTGCTGTGAGCCAAAATCGCGCTACTGCACTCCAGCCTGGGTAACAGAGTGAGACTTCATCTCAAAAAAGAAAAACAAAAAAGATCCTGTGAATGTTGAGTATGTATCAGTAAAGAAAGTTCATAAGGTGTTTTTTTAATTCTGTAAATTTGTGTGCTGAAAATAGAGCAATTTCTTAAAAATCTTTGAACATTTGGCCTGTTAGTTCTTCCTTGTGTATTAAAAAGATACTCTGCCTGTCATTGGAATGTTATTAAGTCAGTGTGTTTCTTGTTTTATCCCATCAGAATTGTTCAGGAGACAACTTTTGATTTGGGAGGAGATATTCATAGTGGGACAGCATTACCGACAAGCAAGGTAGGTAATTACGGATTACCTGATAGAAGTGTGCTTGCTATAGGACACCATGGATGAATACAGTAGTTTCCCCTTATTTGTGGGGGATGCATTCCAGGACCACCAGTCGATGCCTGGAACCATGAATAGTACAGAGCCCTATGGATACTATGTTGTTTTCCTGTATGTGTGTACCTGTGATAAAGTTTAATTTATGAAATAAGCACACTAAGACATTAACAACAATAACTAAAGATAAAATGGAACAATATCTATTATAACAATATACTCAAATAAGACATGTTAATTTGGTCTCTATCTCCTCTCTCAAAATATCTTATTGTATTGTACTCACCTGTTTTCGGACTGCAGCTTATCTCACGTAACTGAACTGTAGAAAGTGAAACTGCAGATAAGGGGGACTCCTGTAAACTGGTAATATGTACACTTACAAAACATCTTTGTGAAAACAGACTTCACAGTGGCCCCAAATGTGGGTTGTTCTAATTTGCTGTGTTGTTTGTTAGTGATACATGAAAGAAAGAAAGCAGACCATTCTTTTCTCTAAAGCCAGGATGAAGCAGAGTCTCTATTTTGCTAGGCTTTCTCCTGCGTAGTTAGCCTGACTCAGTCAGAGCACCCTTAACACACTCCTGCTTTTATGAGCCTCAATTCAGTTGCTAAATCCTGTTCATCAGTTAACCTCAGACACTTTGCTTCCATAATGACCCCTTGTCTCTGGAATAATCAGTTCATTTCCTTTCTCATTTTCATTCTCTATTGGTGGATAACAAACCACTCTAAAACGTAGTGGCTAAACAGCAACCATTTTATTTGTTTACCATTATGCAATCTGGTTTGAGCTCACCTGGGCAGTTTGTTTGCTGGTCTTGCTGGTGGTGACTGGTGTGACCACCTTCACCTAGGAGATCAGTTGGTGGCCAGTGGCTGGAGTGCAGGGCCCACTGACCCACTCTCTGTGCCATCTCACGTCCTCTCCATGGGACCGTTTGTCCCACTGGGGCAACCAGAAGTCATAGTGTTGTGGTACCTCACAAGAACCACGGAGCTGCCAGGCCTTCTTGAATGTTAGGCCCAGAACTGACACAACCCCGTTTCCTCCACCTTTCATTGGTTAAAGCAAATATGGGCCCAGTCCAGATTCAGGAGGAAGGCACTACTCAAGGTGTGATTCACTGAATGCCATGTGCCACAAACTCCTATGATCCTGGAGTGTTCTCATCAGAATCAAAACATGTTACAGTGTCTTCTCTTTTAGAAAACTCTTTATACCCCTCCAGTTTTGACCCCATTTTTCTACTCCTGTTTGCTACACAGCTTCTTGAAAAAAAAATTCATCTATGCTTGCTCCCTCCACTTCCAAACTATTATGTTCTTTCCTCTGCTCCTGTTCATTCTTGCCCCTCCCTCCATAGGGACTGTCTGTCAGGGGGCCTGATGACCTCCCAAGTCCCAAATCTGGCACATATTTTGCCCTGTCTTACTTGTTGCAGGAGTTTTTAGCTAGGCCACTACCACGTACTTGATGCACTTTCTTCTTTTGGCTTCTAGAGTATCACCCTCCTGTAAACTACCTAGTAGTGGTTTATCCTTGGTTTGATTTGTTGGTACCTCTTCCTCTAATGCTTCACTCCTAAAGTTTGGAGGGCCAAGGTTTCAGATGTAGGGCACCAATCTGTTCTCTTTCTGCATCTTTGTTAGGTGAGCTTACCCTGATGCCTGAGTTTAAATACCATCTAATGTTGATTATCCACTGATGTGTACATTTGGTTCTAAACTCTCTAGACTCATATCTCTCTCTCTCTTTTTTTCTTCCTGAGACAGAGTTCACTCTGTCTCCCAGGTTGGAGTGCAGTGGCATAATCTCAGCTCACTGCAACCATTGGCTCCCAGGTTCAAGTGATTCTCCTGCCTCAGCCTCCTGTGTAGCGGAGATTACAGGCACCAGCCACCATGCTTGGCTAATTCTTGTATTTTTAGCAGAGATGGGGTTTCACCATATTGTCCAGGCTGGTCTTGAGCTCCTGAGCTCAGGCAGTCTGCCTGCCTAGGCCTCCCAAAATGCTAGGATTACAGGCCTGAGCCACCACACCCAGCCCTGACTCATATCTCTAAAGATTTACTTGACGTATCCACTTGCATATCCTGTACATATTTCACATTAAACCTAGCTAAGAGAAAACTAGATTTTCTTTCTTAACAAACTTTCCCTGATCCTTCCCCACCTTAGAAGACGATACTACCATCTGCAGTGCAACAGAAACCTCTTCCCTGTTCCCAGTTGGTCCTTTCCTTCTCTTAGCCTCTGCATGCAGGGGTTCGTTCCTCTGCCTCCCTGGCTTAGGCTGTAGCCATCACATGGCAGGAGGTCCACACGGCCCCAAGAGCAGCCTCTTCCATTCTACCCAGTGCACATTAGAAAATGTAAATTAGATTTCGAGTTACTGTTCTGCTTTCGAAGCCCCTGGTGGCTTCTCACCCCTCCTGTCAGTCTTCACCCTGGCTTGCTCAGCCCTGATGCCCTGAGCCTGCCTCCCTCTCAGTGTGGCTCTGCTGCTCACTCAGGCCGCCCAGGGCTTCCATTCTGTGCCCCTGCCTGCCTCTCTCCTCCCATTGGAAGCCTTTCTTGTGCTAGTGGTTGTGCTTTTGTCCTTGCTTTTCACACTCTGGCCCCTTCTTGTCTCAGACCTCAGCTTAAAGCCACATTCCTGAAGAGGTTGTCCCTGAGCATCCTGTCACTGTCACAACACCTGATGTAAGTTATTTATGCAGTCTTTATTACCATCCAGTGCTTGCTCTGTTTGTTGACTGACTGTAGAATGTGAACTCTGCAAGTGGTGCTCCTGTTTCATACGTCATTGCTGTGTTTCTATTGCACTTTTCTTAAAAAATGCCTGCTGTGTAGAAGACTCTTGGGAACCATCTCATGAATAATTGAATGAGCCGAAGAGAACTGTCTATAAAAATTTTCGTTTCTTAAAAAAATGTGTAGTCCACAAAGAAGACTTGGTAAATAGAGGAAAAAAGTAGAAATGAAAATCCTTCATCCACAATTTATAGTTGACCTTTGGTAGTAACGTCGTGAGGGGTCCTTTTCTGAACTCCGGTATGTGTCTGTATGTTCATGTATGCATTTTAACACGATTGGATATGTTTGTCTCCACACACATCTTTCTTCAGCTGTTACTCTGTGAGCATTTTTTCAGTACTTAAAAGTCACTTAAAAAACACATGAAAACCATTCTGTAGTATGTAAGCACATAAACATGCTGTAACTTCTTTATCCATTGCCCTGTTACTAGTCATTTATAATAATTTTTTAATAGTGTAAATAGTATTGCCATCCATCGACCAGCAATTGTGTTTCTATAAATCTGTCTTATGGGCTGAATGTGGTGGCTCATGCCTGTAATCCCAGCACTTTGGGAGGCCGAGACGGGCGGACCACGAGGTCAGGAGATCGAGACCATCCTGGCTACCACGGTGAAACCCCGTCTCTACTGAAAATACAGAAAATTAGCCAGGCATGATGGCGGGCGCCTGTAGTCCCAGCTACTCGGGAGGCTGAGGCAGGAGAATGGCGGGAACCTGGGAGGCGGAGCTTGCCGTGAGCCGAGATCCGGCCACTGCACCCCAGCCTGGGCGACAGAGCGAGACTCCGTCTCAAAAAAAAAAAAATCTCTCTTATGGAAGGATTCATTGTGTGTGAATCTATGCGTTTTTACAGGCACAATTGTCTTGTCGCTGTGTATGATGAACATTTGAAATGACGTAATAAAGCGTTGGTTTAATGAAGTAGGAGGAACAGACAAGAAAACGCTCTACAGCCATTGCAGGTTTCTCATATAAGAGCAGGTGATATTCTACGATGCTTGTAACATCTGAAAAAGTGTTTTATCAAGAGGCTTGTATAATTCCATTTATGGAAAATATGAAAAGCTGGAAAGATACGTAAAATACAGTAATAATTGCTAGGTGGTAAGAGAAACATAGTTTTTTATTTACTAGTGCTCAGTTTCTATAGTAAGCAGATGTAATAAGAAATTTTACATGAAATTTTATTCTACAGTGAATTTCATTGTATAAAATTTTTTGTTTCCTGGTGATTTTCTTAATGTAGGTAACTCATCCTTTTGTCTGCCTACAAATTCCATACAAATGGTTAGAATTGTATACTTTTTAGAAGTATTTAAATATGCTGGATTGGGTTACCATATAATATGTGTTTTCCCTGGTGTTAAGGGCAAGAAACAATCCAGTTTCTGTACTGAATTCATTAGGTATTGAGCTGTAAGGAGTAGGATTTCTAAATCTGTTCTGAAAAATAATACACTTTAAAAAGACCCTGCCTCTTCATATTATACATATTTTCTTATCTCTTATCCTGATTTTAAAATAACTTGTTGGAATCAAATTACTATTAATGTACTTTTGGAAAAATCATTGTGTGTTTGTGCCAGCTTTACATGCCTGTGTTTTAAAGGCAAGTCCTAGTGGGCACTCCCTGTGGACATAGTGTCCCCAGCATTGCTCTGTTATTTCCTGGTCTGTGTTCTTGCCTGCCCTGCTTGGCAGCCCCGTATCAGATCTCTGCTTGCGACACTGAGTGTCAGGCTTGGTTGGTCTGCGTGGGCTTCTAAACGCACTGTGCTTTCTCTCCATGTAGAGCACCACTAGGCTGGACAGCGACAGAGTGTCATCTGCCTCTAGCACAGCCGAGCGGGGAATGGTGAAGCCGATGATCAGAGTAGAGCAGCAGCCAGATTATCGCAGGCAAGAAAGCAGGTAGGAAGTACATCATTTTTAAATGGTAAAAGTATTCCTAAAGAAGAGTTGGGATAAAGATTGTTGAATTTATAAAGGTTCAGCTGACATTTTTAGAAAGTTAGCAATAATATTTTAAGGGCATTTCCTTTCTTTGTTATTGAATTGAAAGAAATGCTTTACCAATAGCTATATCCCTCACTTACATGCCACAGTGCTATCAAATTGAAATAAGAGGCACACTGAATTAAAATGTTGCCATTTAAAATTTACTACTTTGTAAAACATAGAGAAAGGGAGTTTTATAGGATTTTAATATTTGATGATTTTATATCTAGAAAATCTGGTCATTTCTCCCATTTCTAGAAGAAATCTTCATCTGTTTAAAAATACGTAAGGCCAAAAATGATTTTGAAACAGATTTTAAGAATGATCAATGCCATATTATATCTTGTGCTCTGATGTGATGTGTCTGCCTGTGGAGATAGATTGAGGATGAATTATTATTTTTTTTTTCTGACGTTGTTCTTGCCTGATTTTTCTGGGCAGAGAACTGTCTTGTTATTTCCTTGTCTTTAGATTTTTAACGTGTCACCTTAATCAGAATCCTGTTTCCTTGTGACCTCTAGAATTATTTAAATGTTGCAGAGTAGTATCTTTGCATTAAACGTGGCAGATAAATAACAGATACTGACTAGTGGAACTAGCAACATGATTTGGTGCTGAACACCTCTACCCCAGAGCTCTGTGGGAACTCGGACAGACATAGGGAAAGACTGCATGACTTTTGTGGCGTCCTCATTATCAGCAGTGAAACTGGCAGCATTCCCCCTTTGGGGCTTTTCAGATAGATTTTTGAAGAGGCCATTCTGTTTCCTTAAAGATCCAGTCAGTGAGGCAGTTAGATGAGGTAGGCGACTTGCCCAGGGTCACCTATCAGTTCAGTTGCAGGTGACGAAGACAGTTCTTCAGTTTCACAACTTCCAGCAGAGGGCACTGGATATTGCAGGATTTTAATATCATTCTCTCACCGGTTGTTACATATGTAGACTCATAAGAGAATCCCAGGTTTTAACTTTACTTTTGTGGATTTTTAGTTCTGATGCAAGATTTTTATTGGCTATGTGAATTTTATTACATGTGATAATAAATAGTTTACTTTCTGAGTTTGTACTTGTTTTTGGTGGTGTATTATGGAGTAGGATGTTCAGAACGGTAAATTGGTATTGTTAAGGAATACCTCTGTGTATTTATAAGGTGTGACTGAGAAGCATGAATCATAGTTCTTAGCTCATAAATATTTGAATGAGTAAATGAATTCACACGAGGGAGTGGATTGATTAGGATAATGCTTTTAGTATATGCAAAATTAGTGATTAGTAAATAATAGTGTCAAAATAGTCATATAATGGTTAATTGTATGTCAGAAAATTTTTTACCATAAACACATAATTTAATTATTTTATAAGGTAAGATTAGTTTGCAGGGTTATTAAAGGCTTTATTTTAATTACAAAATATGTTGCTTTGTTGCTATTATAACAATGATGAAAACAGATGAGGCTTTCTGCCCCATTCTTTGTTTTTCACATAGGCAGTGTTGTAATAAGCACTACTTAATTTAACTGATGTAGCCATGAAAAATTTAAATGTGTTTAAAATGCTAATATTAGTGAAGGAAAAAAACCCTTTTGAGTGGAGGGGATGACTTTTAATTGTCACTAATTTTTTTTTTCTTTTATCAATGACGAAAGACACTTTTAAAAGTTTAAACACTTTTTTAACCAGATTTGTTAGAATATAATTGGCAAAGTTTATTCAGGTTCACTTTATGAGATATGTAACTGCCTAGCTGCAATTTTAGATGTCTCTAAATACGGGAATGTAAGGGAGATGTGTTAAAATAATTGATCATTTAAATTACATTGTTTATAGAAGCATTTTTCTTTCTTTAATTGTTGAGTTAAATCATTAGAGCATAAACTAATCAACTCTGAAGCATACAGTTTGATAAAAAGATTTGGGTTATATTTATTAGTAGTAAAATATTTGGTTATATTTTTATTATTTTGTATAAATATATTCATTTCTCTTTATTCATTTTTTGGTGCATGGAGGTGAGGATGGAGGGAAGAGAATGGTTTGCTGTTGAAAAAAAATTAGCCAGTCTGTAAACTACTACAAATCTGTAATGATCATAAGTTCTTCTTTTTTGCTTTTGAAGGAAAGTTTTTTATTGTGTATATTAACTTACTTAATGAGTGGACCAGCAATTCCAAATACTTAATTGTGGCTGTTTATTACCAGTTGTCTAAGATTCACAGACACATTGCTGCTGAAATGACTGTTGTTTAAGTCACTAATGAGTATTTCTCATTCAAATATCAAGATAACTCTTGACTTTCCATTTCACCAAATAAGATTTATTTGAGTAAGTACTGATCTCAGTTTAAGTCAATATTTAACTCAGTAGAGATGTTCGCCACAGTTTAAGTCATTAATATCCCCACAATTTAATTTTTAGTTAAGTTTGCAGAAAGGCAAAACACATGTTCCCTGACTCTTACTGTCAATTTAAATTTTCTTTTTCAGAGATATTTTTGAGAATTCTTCCTGATTATCTCTGTTAAAGTTGAACTAAAATGATAAAGACATTGAAATGTTAAGGAAGCTAATCACTTGACTATGTGTTTCATTGGTTTTTGGTAAACATTGTATATAAAATACAGCGGGTCACAAACTTGGAGTAATAAGTAAATGACTTGAAGTTCTAATCCCATGGCTAAGTGAAAGAATAAGCTGAGCATTATTCATTGAGAAAAGTGTAAATCTGCAAAGATAAGGAAATCTAAACTGGATTTGTAATTTATTATCTTACACATTTTAAAGAGTCTGTGCCTAGCAATGGCTTTCAAAATGCTTTTGAACAGTGGTCACAACACAAGATTATATCTTACATAGTGCTCTGGTGAACACACACAAATGTATATTTAACTGAAAGAGTAGTTTCACAAAACAGCCTTCTGCCCTGCCAATGGGTGATGACACACTGTTTGGAGACCAGTTTTATAGAGACAGAAATGAACCTAACTTTTGGATTAATATGATCTGAATACCTGGAAATAGATAAACATTAGTACAATGCTGGTTTTTATAAATGTTCCAAATTATAGTTTTTTGTATTTATAATTTTTGAGAGTTCCTTATTTATGTAGTGTCAGGCTAAATGGTGGAAAGGACCTGGAATTTATGTGACCGTAAGAAGAAATGTGAGTGAGTAGAACATCTCTTTTTAAGGCATGCATCACTGTAAGCATTGGAAAATGATGATAGTAATGGCTGAAGGAGACTTGCCGTGGTCAACTTGTCTAACCCTGTGTCAGCAGAGAAAGACAAAGTCCAGGTCTTAGGAAGCTTTTCCCTTTCAGTATAAGAACTCCGTTTCAAGCTTGGCATGGTTAATATTTCTTTGTGTCGCTTACTACTTTCTTTTCAGTGTTACCTGAGCCATAGCTGTAGCAGATGCAAGACAGACCGATCCCTGTACTAGACATGAAGTGTTCATTAATAATCCAGAATCACGTCAGATCTACTGTCATGGCGGTGGCATATACTTCAAGGAACTAACCTTCTTAGAGGAGTCGTGATAAGATCACTCCCAATACATTATTTGATTAGGCTGCATCTGAAAGCAAGGGATATTTTATTATTTTACATTGGAAAGATTAGTATTTAGATTTAAAAAGTAGTTGCAGAAATCTACATAGGTTGTCAGTAGTATTGTTAGCCATGTGACCTTATTTTAAGTGATGTCAGCTTTCTTCTTTTAGAACACAGGATGCTTCTGGGCCTGAACTGATACTGCCTGCAAGCATTGAATTCAGGGAAAGTTGTGAGT
Source organism: Rhinopithecus bieti (assembly GCF_001698545.2). Lineage (NCBI taxonomy): Eukaryota > Metazoa > Chordata > Mammalia > Primates > Cercopithecidae > Rhinopithecus > Rhinopithecus bieti. The sequence goes on along the minus strand of NW_016803657.1, from coordinate 8,575,004 downwards.
CATTTCAGATTTCATTGTCAATTAATTATTTCTTGATCCATTTTGCTCCATCTGATTTTCACATTCATTTTTGTTCTTTTTTCCTTTTTTTGTTTTTGAAATCTTTACACAGCTGAAGATTCATTTTTATCTGCCATTATAAATTATACTAATAGCTCTACAGTCCACTTTAAGTTGTCCCCTACATATGTATTATATATGGCATGCCGGTATGTATTGTCCAACCAGTACAGACCTGACATCAGCCCTCCAGAGCGCACACATAAAGTCATTGCAGTCGTCAACAAGATGGTGAGCATGATGGAGGGCGTCATCCAGGTACGTTCCAGCCGCCAGCCACGCTCCTCTGGTGATGGTGGTTGTAATTGCTAAACCAGTGAACTCAGCTTCTTTAAGGGCTTCTGATTTGGTTACATGTTTGACTCTAAAGATTTTTTTCTAAAATAGAAGTTATATAAATATTATAGGAAAATATATAACTTGAAAGATTTGAAAGGAAATGTAAGCTTTTTTCTGTCTTGTTCTCCCTGTAAACTTCAGCATAGTGAAGGTAGCTGTGTGTGCTAACACAATAAGTAAACTTCAGCATCGTGAAGGTAACTGTGTGTGCTAACACAATAGTCCTGAGAAAGGCCCTTCAGCCTGCAGTAATCGTTGTGAGAAAGTGCTGAGACTGTTGTGGGCTTTTGTAGACTGTTTTCTGTAATAATTTGTTGAGATGAAATTCATATAATATTAACCATTTTGAAGTGAACAGTTCAGTCGCGTTGAGTGCATTCACAGTGTTGTGCAACCACCGCCTCTGTCGGTTCCAAATTTCCATCACCTCAGAGTGATACCCCTTAAGTAGTTGCTGGTGTTTTCTTTTCCCCGTTCCCTGGTAACACCTTCTTAGACTTTTTAAAAATGGTTATCAAAAGTCCTTGCTCCTGTGTAATGAGCCTAGATGTTGGTAGTAATTGGGCTTTTTGATAGCACATGTATAGGTATAATGGACATCGTAACATACTTCTCACCTAAAATGATTCCGTCATAAACCGGTTTTCAAAATTTCAGAAGATAAAGGTGTTTTGTTGATAGAATGGTTTGGCTCTTTTATGTACTTTCTGTCCCGATCTACAGCTGATAAAATTTTCATAGCAGTTTTTCATCTACAGATTTAATCTTCAAAGTTCTTAAAAGTAAATGTACAGATTTTTTCAGTTTTTCTAAATACTTGTCAATGTTGTTATTCAACTTAATAAAACTCTAATTATATAATGTTAATAACATAGATAGATTGGTTGCTTTTCTCCCGGCAGGATCACTTGAGGGAAACTAAGATCCTTTAGTTCCTTCAGAATTGTTTCCAAAGGCCAGAATTTTTCAAGAAATGTTTCTTTTATGTTTGAGTGATTAGCATGAGTTTGATGGGGGTTATGCTTCTTTTACCCCAGTTAGGAAATAGGTAAAAAGAAAGTCGTTTTATTTGGAGACCATTTTGTCACTCTCATGTCATTATTTCATCAACAAACGTGGATTTCCTTTTCAGTTGTCATTCAAAGCCATTGTCTGTCTTCTCTCATGTTTGGACTTAACTAAACCTGTTTCAAATTGTGAGACACCTATCGTAAAACTACCCTTGATAGCCTTTTCCTTATTGATGTGAACTAGTCAGTGAGATCACTGTTACCAAACAAGTCTTTTAAACTTCAGGTTTAGGTTTAGTATCCAATGGCAGGAATCTTAAAGTAGTGGAAAAGAACTATGGTAGTGAATAATTTAAATTCTGTTTTCAAAAAAACAAAGACTTTACTCCCATTAATATAGGTATAAGTTATTTATACACTTTTAAATTCTTAATCTTCTCAGCTTTTATTTTTATTGTTTCTTGGTCTTTCCTGTCTCTTCCATTCCTGTTAATTAATCTAGGGGAATGGACTTTCACCTTGTTAGATACCTTTAAGTAAGTAGTAAGCACACCATATCATTGAAAGATGTTCACAAGTCCTTCCGTTGTGAATCTTTTAAAGAGATCAGTGTGTTCATGTGTTTTTATTGTAACATCATATTTATTGATAAACTCTAAAAATTCAGTTAGTTATTGTGCCAGTGGTAAGAACATAAAACTAATCCTTTAGGTCGTATACTTCTAAAGGTACTTCAGAACCATAAGTGAAAATGTTATTTTGGGAATAACATAACTAAATGTCGTACCTTCATGTCGTACCTTCATATGAGTGTTTTGATTTTTTTAAACTATCATGATTGTTTACAAGTTTCTTTCTCTCGTTCTGCTTGATTTCCCCTCGTCTGTTTTTCTCCAGGAAGTAGACCAGGTTGACCAGGTAGGACATCTGCTGGGAGCTGATCCTAGCTGTGTTGCTTAGCCAAGTTTCTCATGCTGCTCCCATGTCAAATACAGTAATAAAACAGCTGGACTGAACAGCTCATAACACTCATTCAGCAACTGAGACATGCAGTACTAAAACCCTTTTTGACTGTGCAACCTTTATTGGCATTTCATAATTTCTGCTTAATGCACTTCAGTGTGGATATGAAATGACAAAAGTTCTGTTTCTTCTCTTTATTATTTATCCTTGGTTCCTATTCTTTGGATCTCATCTGAGGTTGCCTGGCCTGCACATGTGGTCGGGAGAGGATGTGATAGATCAGTACTTGATACTGAGTTGCATGGTGTCCAAACCAGTGACTACAAGTATCAGGGTGGCTGTGGGTAACCATGGATACATGTATGTATACTGCACAGATTACCAGATAATGCACAGTCTACAATTTGGTGTTACATTATACGATATCTCTATTTCTCCACTGATTCCATCTATAAATTGTAGCTAACCGAATTCATATGTCTATGTACATGAATCCTAAGAAATAGTTGCAGTGGTTATTTACTTCCCATTGCTATGTATGCACCCAAATTATTTTGCAAATATCTGGTATCTGTGGTAAAATCCTTGGTGAAATGGGAAGGTACTGGTCTATCTCCAGCAGCTTTTCAAGAGCATTCCTTTATATTTTTATTACTTTTGTTTATTCCGTGTTGCTTATGGAAATGTGTTCTGTCTACAGAAACAGAAGAATATTGCAGGGGCACTTGCCTTCTGGATGGCAAATGCATCTGAACTTCTCAACTTCATTAAGCAAGACCGAGACCTTAGTCGGATCACATTGGATGCTCAAGATGTTTTAGCACATTTGGTTCAAATGGCATTTAAGTAAGGAACACATTTTTGAAGATGGCACTACTCTATAAATAATTAAGTCATTTGTTTTCTTACTCAGTTTTCCAAACTAATTTTAAGGTTTATGTTTACCTTGATTGAAGATGAATATCAAGAAGCATACATTTTTGCAAAATGTATTAACTACATATAGTTATATACTTAATATAGTTATACTGAATTCAGTGAGCTGTGTTTCAAGATTCCTAAGAGTAAAACTCATTTTTTTTAATGGAAAATATTTTTAAGAGTCCAGATTGCTTCCCATGTGATAACATGTCTGACAATAGTCGTCTGTCATGCTAGATTACTGAAATTGTCTGTCTTTTCAGATACTTGGTTCACTGTCTTCAGTCAGAACTTAATAATTACATGCCAGCCTTTCTAGATGACCCTGAGGAGAACAGTCTGCAAAGACCAAAAATAGGTTAGGATGTTTTTGGACTGTCTCCCTCTGTCCCTCTCTTCCTTCACATTTAGCATCATTTTAATGCTTAACATATGTAAGGGGAGGTATTTTTAAAATAAATGGGATGTCCTTTTGGGTTTGGCAGTCTTTAATAAATTTTAACTACTATTTGTTTTGTTTACAGATAGTTCTCATTTTGGTGTGTCACACTGGCCATATTCTTTAAAAAGTCTCTTAAGGCAAAATTATGATGTTAAGTGTAATTAGTTAATAACTGCATGTAGTTTAAGATCATGTCACTGTGTCCTCTTGGAATGAAGTTGACATTTTTAAAGTGATTGAACAGCACTTACTACCATAGGTGCCGTGTCTGAATTTACTGCATATTCAAAGGGTTCCTCCTGGATGACGCTTTGGTCCTCTTGTCTTCTCATCCTGTCTGGGCAGATGATGTGCTGCACACGCTCACAGGAGCCATGTCCTTGCTACGACGCTGCAGAGTCAATGCCGCCCTGACCATCCAGCTCTTCTCTCAGCTTTTCCACTTTATCAATATGTGGCTGTTCAATAGATTAGTGACTGACCCAGATTCAGGGCTGTGCTCCCATTACTGGGGCGCAATTATCCGTCAGCAGCTGGGCCACATTGAAGCCTGGGCTGAGAAGCAGGGCCTGGAGCTGGCTGCAGACTGTCATCTGAGCAGGATCGTGCAGGTGAGTGCTGCTGCCACTCCCCAGCTCATGTGCTTTGTGGTAAAGGCATCTGATCTTTATAATGAGCAAGAGCTTCAATGCAGCAAAACCTCAGTACCCTCTTTTTGGGGTTTTTCATATGTACAAATAATGAAGTAGTGTTGTGTTAGTACCTGGGCTGCCATAACAAAGTACAGATATTTTTTCACCGTATTAATTGTATGCCATAATTGTTACTGTTAAGTACTTATGCCTGAATAAATTTAAGAAAATGATTGCTTATAGGTACATAAAAATTCAGAGTTAGAAGTGGTGACACCAAGCAACCACAGATGGTTTACATGGTTTATTTTCTGATAATTTAATGTACACAAACTTTGTTTCATGCACAAAGTTATTTAAATATTGTATGAAATTATCTTCAATCTGTGTGTATAAGGTGTATATGAAACAAATTTCATATTTAGACTTGGGTCCCATTCCCAAAGATATCTCATATATGTCAGTCTTCCAAAATTAGAAAAACTCCAAAATCTGAAACACTTCTGGTCCCAACCATTTCAGGTAAGGGATAGTGAACCTGTGTCAAAAACTGAGTGACTTAACAGTTGCTCCACAGCCCTGGAGGCCAGAAGTTGAAATCAGGATGTCAGCAGGGTTGGTTCTTTCTGGGGGCTCTGAGGAAAGGTTCTGTTTCAGGCCTCCCGCCAGCTTCTAGTGGTTTGCACATAGTTGGCGTTCTTTGGCTTGTCGATGCATCATCCCAGCCCCTGCCGTTGTCTTCGTATGGCATTCTCCTTGTTGGCCTGTCTGTGTCCAAAAGACTGCTTTCTATAAGGACAGCCAACATTGGACCAGCTGATCTTGTTTTAACTTGATGGTTCCTTGGAAAGATGCTGCCTCCAAAAAAGAGAACACTCTGAGGTGCTGAGGGTTAGCCCTGCAGATTTTTAGGAGACACAGTTCGACTCATAAGTGGTAACCAGCAGACTATAAATATCCTTAAAGGGTTCTTTATATTGAGATCAGTAAGGTGTATTTCAGAACACTTTATAGTAAAAGATGAGTAGCAATTTTAAAATGGATGAGAATGAACCCTCAAGAATACAAAGCCAAATCGTATCCCAGTGGCTTAACCAGCTCTGAGGAAAGTTTTAGATACGAAAACTAGGAGGTGGTGTTTTGCAATTAACGAGTTGAGTCATCTATAGCTTAAAAACCTGGGACTTTTTTTAGTATTATGTATAATTTTTTTTCTCCATTTTTTAACCTTTGTTTTTAAAAAGAGATTTAGTGTAGAGGCTAGACAGCTTGTTATGACAAGTCAGGACAATGAAACTATTCAAACACCGGTAATTGGTCATCTGAATGGTCAAGTAAATGTTCTGCTTTTGAAGAGAGTTTTTAAAATGCTTTACGAACATAATTAAATCTAATTATACATGCATGTCATAAAATTAAGAGGGCATCTAAAAAGATGCCCTTTAAAAGATAATGCTTTTAGTTCTATTTAATGTATATAGTTACTGTAAATGGAAGTCTGTTTCCTGAAATCATTCTGCATTTCAAAGTTAAATTAGCGAGTTATATTTTTATAAATATTACATAAAGGATAATATTTATAGAATAACTTTACAAGTATGATATTTTGTGTCCTTTTTTTCTTTTACATAGGCAACAACTTTGCTTACCATGGATAAGTATGCACCTGATGACATTCCAAATATAAACAGCACCTGCTTTAAGTTAAATTCACTACAACTTCAAGCCTTATTACAGAACTATCACTGTGCACCTGATGAGCCTTTTATCCCAACGGTGAGTAGGTGTTGCCACATTACCACACAGTGCGGGACATGTTTGCACAGGGAAATTTGGATGAATAAACAAAAGGAAATCTTATTTAATAAGTTGACTTACTTATTCTCATCTTACGAGATCGTTTTCATGTTGTTGTCTGAGTTGAGTTCAGTGAAAAAACAGAAACTACACTAAGTAGAAAGGGATTTTATTCAGGAAAGTAGGTTCTTGGAAAGTTATCAGAAGGACTAGAAGAGAGGCGGTTAGGAGGCTGCCCAGGACTGTTGAGTTCCAGTGGGCGTGGCCGCAACTGAGTGCTGGAGGGCAGGTGCCTCTGCCACGGGTCACCCCCTCACAGCCTGGCTAAAGTGAGAGGCTTGTCCCATCTCATCTGGAATGGAGCCGGGAGTTTTGGCATGCCTGCCTCTCAATAGGAGGAACAGAGGGTGAGAAATAGTATCTACCACTGTTAGCTATTTATAAAGAGAAATGCTGTAGACTTAAATATGAGTCATGAGAATTATATACGTGGATGGATGGATTGACCAACACTGAGTTTATGCCAACAAGACACGAACAAAACAGCCCCAAACTAGAAATCCCCAAATCAAAAGTACAGCATATACGTAAATCATGTCATAGTCATATAAAGACATATGTGGGAAAGAATGAATTACAGTTACAACAGCTGGGATGAACATTATGACATAATGTGAAAAAACAGCCCTGTGCAAAGTGCGTAGAATACGCTTCCATCTATGTACACTTTAGGAACAATCAAAATCATGCTCTGGTGATAGAAGCCTGAAAACCATTTCATTCTTTTTGAAGGAAAAGGAGGGGACAGTTAGAGGGAATGGGGTAGCTACTCAGGTGACGATGTTCTCTTTCTTGAACAGAAGTGAACCTGGTGGTTGAGCTGGTGTGTTCATTTTATTGATCTATACAGTTAGGATTTGTGAACTTTCCTTTATGTGGGTAATATATCGGTGAAACGTTTTTAAATAAAAATCATCCATAAACCCACAATTCAGAAATAACCTCTATATATTGATATATTTCCAAACTGGCAAAAATACTGTATAGATATTTTATGCTGGTTTTTTGTATTTTACATTGTGTGAGCTTTTCCCTATATCATTAAACATTCTATACAAATACAGTTATTAACAACTGAAAATTAAAGAATTGCACAATGAAAAGATTAGAAAAGAAAACTTGCGATAGAACAATTTCTTTTTATTTAAAGCTACAGGTTACTTAAAATTAATAATTAAAATCTTGGTTCATCTATAAAATGTGTGCAGCCCGGGGTTGTTGGCTTTAGAAAACGGATGATGGCTGTTCTGCTGGGATCTGTGCTCCCTCCATAAGCCTGCGTCTGTCTATGCCTGTTGTCTGTGAGATGAGCGGTGCTGCAGTGATCAGATCAGACAGGCTTGGAATAGTTGTTGGTCACGTGCATCAGACAGTGAGCATCTCTTTTTAATTTTGCATTTGTTTTCCAAACAGGATCTTATAGAAAATGTAGTGGCTGTGGCTGAAAACACTGCTGATGAGCTGGCCCGCAGCGATGGAAGGGAAGTGCAGTTGGAGGAGGATCCTGACCTACAGCTGCCGTTTCTTTTGCCAGAAGATGGTTATTCTTGTGATGTTGTCAGAAACATTCCAAATGGTTTACAAGAATTTTTAGATCCTCTGTGCCAGAGAGGTAAATTAGTCTCCATGCCTGAGTCTGAGCTACGCCCCAGGTTAAAGCGAGCATTTTATTCACTGTCCACCTCATAGAGTAGTCCACTTAGGTGGGAGTACACCCTCATGCTGTCTGGAGAAGTCCGTGTTCTGCTGACTTGGAGAAATATTTCATGGTGATGTAAGGTCAGAAGTGTCGAGACAGCGCTAGGGGATGTTTTGTGACCCTGTAGTGAGCATCTGCTCTGCCCACTTGATGTCATGGTTACATTTTCTGCCTGGGCTGATAACAAGGGACCTTTTATTGTTCTCCCTTCTTGGTGTTTTATAAGCATAGTAGGTTGATTCGTTCTTTTAGCACTAAATTGTAAACTTTGTTGCTACGAGCATAGCAATTGAGAGCAACACAAGCTTTGGAAGCAGACTGCCTGCATTCTAAACCCAACTCTGTCACCTATAGGCTGCGCTGCCATTGGCAGCTGACTTTGGCACCTCAGTTTCTTTTCAGTGAGATGGGCATGTTGATAGTACCCAGCTAAGAGATTGTTGGGAGGACCGAATGGGTTCCTGTGGAGCATGCAGAACTCTAGCACAGAGCGAGGGGGTGTGAGTGCTGCTGTTGCTGCTGCCGCTGTGGCCACCAGTGCCACGCTGGCCTACACCTATGTGCTGGCGAGACCCAAACTCCAGCATGTCGTGTGCTTTTCTGTGTGAAGAGCTTATAGCCCTGAAAGGTTTGAGTGCAACTGATTTCCTAGATTTTATTATGTCACTTTTACTACATTTTCTTGTGATCTGTACTGATCGAAAACACCACAATTATTTCTGATGTATGAGGTTTTATATTAGACCAAATTTTAATCCAAGTCTGCCACTTTTTCATAAAGTGGAAAACAGCTCAGATGAGTAGAAAGTTAGACCCAAAGTGTAGGGGTTTGTTTAAACAAATAAAAGTAATAATGATAGAGGTTTTATGCCCATAGGTGTATAAATCTGGTGAGTGTGATTTTTAACTTCAGTGAAACATTCACTCCCCACAATAAATACATTTTTATACCTTTCAAGATACCTTCAAAGTTTCTGATAGTTAAAAAAAAAAATCATTTTACAAAGGCTGCGTCTTTAATGAAATGTGTTTGCAAAACAGTTACCTCTGGAGCCTTTCCAAAAGGTGCTCAGGGCTCAGTGCCGTCCTCAGAGAAGCAGAGAGAGGCCAAGGTGAGATGAGGCCGGGGTGAGGTCTTTTAGGAAAGTGTGTGTGAAGGAAGAGGGGTAGGAGCAGGAGAAGGCAGGGAGAGCCTTCAGTCTTGGTACAGGTGCACCTGTGACAAGGTTGGGGAAGGAGGAGGGCTGGGTTTCAGTGCAGGTCTGAGAAATGGAGTGGGCCTGAACTAGCCCCAGAGCATTAGTTTTGTGCTCTGCCATTCCCTGGAAAAAGCCTCATGCCACACACTGGTGGACCCAGAGGCAGCAGCACAGCTTCCAAGCAGCAAGCACTCGGCCACCACAGGACTGCTTAGAAGTATCCTTCCAAGTGTGCTGCATCTCAGCAAATCAGAAACCACAGCCAGTTTTCCTTCCCAAAGTCTTCCCCCACACACGTGTTACTTACGGCACTCATCCTCGGACGGTCTCCTCACTCCACTTTTTTGTTTTGTTCTATTGTTCATATTGCCATGGTATCTTAAAACTATGGTTTGTGGATGGTTCTGACCTGCCAGGAACTCTTCCTCTATCATATGTGGGATTAATTTAAACTGTTGAGCGTGACATCACCTTCCAGCCTTACTGCTTCACCTTGAAATACACTATATATATTGTTAATATTGAACTGTATATTATTAATATCTGTGCTATTACCGTTGTCACTACTCTACTCCTGCTGTTGAACTTATACACTTATTTATTTTCTTAATTCTAATCAGGCATCCTTTCATCTGGAAAACCTCAGTGTCTTCCTAACACTTAACATGCCTCCCCCAGGAGTGATTCTTAGTTACTTGCTTCTGTTTTTGCACTGGTCACATTGTGTTTGAAACTTGCTGCTGTCTGTCCTCCACGTTTAGTGAGGGTGGTTTCTGAGAGCCTGGGCTTGGCCAGCTGCACTTTCTCTGATCCTCAGCACCTCGCATGGGCCTGCTGTATGTTCAGTGGTCAGTAACTAGTTGTTTTTATAATTAATATCTTGCAAATAAGCATGCAAGGTGACTACTAGCATTTTGCAAATCTGTATAGTTTATAGTTTATAAGCAATTGCCAGTTTGTCACATGTGCCATAGGGCAGATCCTCACCAAGTTGGAAATAGTGAGCTCTTGACTTGATGATGGAGTATTCTTTGTGACTTCCCCATAAGCTCTCTTAAATCATTAATTTTAGGACATATGTGGTGTTTCCATGGTCTCGGCATCACTACATTACTTCATATGTGTTAGATGATCATTGTACATGTAGCTTAGTACACAGATGCCTTTAGAAGACTACAAAGAATCGAGTGTTTTCTTTCATGACATCAGTGTTTTCAGTGCTTCACACTCAATTCTTTACAAGCTGATTAAAGAATTACTTTGTGCCCTCAATGTATATTCCTTTGTTTCCTTCATACAATAGAGTTCTGTGAGAGAAGACTGTACGACCAGCCTGGGCTCATACCTGGTCTGAGATGCATTCCTTAAGCTAATAAAGCCAAATCTCTATTTGTAGTATGGTCCAGAGCTTGTTTTGGAAATGCAGCTCTTGAAAAAAATAAGAAAATAATTTATAATTGTTCAGATTGCAAAATCATGTTAAATTAGTGATTCCCTAAAACATGAGAAAGAGAAGCAAGTTGTAGGCTATATTTTCATGAATCTGAATTGAAATAGTGATTTAAAAAATAAAACTAAGTAAAATTACTTTGTATACTTTTTTTAACTGAATATGTTTTTGACATCTCCTTTTTTGCCTACCATAAATAAACTGATTGTCCACAAATAACAGTCAGAATTTTCTCCTTGTTGAAGCACTGGAGTGGATGAGACTGTCAGCTCCTACCAGGGAAAACTCACTAGTCCAAGCCATCAGACCACTTGAGACTGGTGAGAAGCTGCGCAGAGTCTGTCACACAGGACACTCTTCATGAATGGTAGCTGCTGAGAGTGGGAAGAAGATGGCAGTAGAGAAAATGTACCAAGGATTGTTCAGGGCCCGTGTGATAGATAGGAGTTGGTCAAAACATTGCTGAGAAACAAAATAGGATTTGACTAAATGAAGAATGACCTAGTTTGAATTGAAAGGCTTACTTTTACAAAGCGTGTCATTTGTCCCTGATGAAAATAACAGATATTCTTGAAAACATTATAAAATGATTCCAAAATTTATTTGTAAGACATTTAAATTAGTATGAACTTAAAAGGAGATTTGGACAAAGAGTAATGAGGAGGAGTCCTAAAATTGTTGTACAGGTTCCCCGATAATTGGAATGTACATAGTTGAACCGAGAGTCTGGCGTGCTGACAGACACCCCGTGCTCGTGTTGTCTTCTGACTCCTTCCCTCTTTTCTTCCCCTTTGCTAAGTAGATATTCTGAATGTTATTAAGGACCTCTTAGTTTAGTGGAGTAAACAGTTCTGCAAGGAATTAATCACAAGGCGATTTGATAATTTCTTATAGGAGCAAGAAAAAAGTTCTTTTGGAACACAGAGGAGGGGGAGGCCAATTTTACTTTACTGCTTGGTGCTGAAATACTCTTGGACCAAAGCAAATGGATAATTTTAAATGTCTAGTAATTCAGTTTGCAGAGGGGAGTAAAAGTGTAGAGTAAGAAAAATCAATACTATGTATTGGATATTAAGCAATTGGTAATTAATCTTGCTTCCCTTATCTTGACAAGATGTGCTTTTTCACTTACAATTTGCTTGTTTCCTTCTTAGGATTTTGCAGGTTAATTCCTCACACACGTTCACCAGGTACTTGGACAATATATTTTGAAGGTGCAGATTATGAAAGTCACTTTCTGCGTGAGAACACAGAGCTGGCAAGTATTTTGAGGGTACCGTGAAGTGAAATAGATCCTTAGGACTTGAAGATGTGATGCAGATTTGCTTCTTTCTTAACTGAAGATTGGTGTGATAGCAGAGTTTTAAAATCACCATTAAATACTGATATTCAAAAATTTTTAAACCATGGTTTACACATATGTTTTTTCCTCGCAAGCCATGTCTCTTACAGTTTTGTTTGTAAGCAGTGGTGCTTTTTGAAATAAAGAACACTTATACCCATGGTTATACCAGTCTTAATACATATTTTTAAATATATTAATATGATAATCTTAAAATATTCTTAAAATTCTTTGGCAGAAATGTTTCATTCTTTTATAGTCAGTTCTGCCTTGTCTTAAATATATATCAAGCCATTTAGTAATATTTTATATCTTTTTGAAAGACTGGTAAATCCCCAAATTTCCTAGCTTCATACATGTTAAGAACAATTCTACTTTGCTTCATATAGACAGTTTTAAACACAAACGAATTTTTTGTATATTCAAAGTAATTAATTTGGCTTTCTCACATACTTTAGGTTTGAGCATTATATCATGGCCATCTCCAGAAATTGAATTAATTGTTGATCATTCTTTTATACCAAATAGATGATCACACTGAACTACTGACAAATTGAACATACCCCTAATACTTTTTTTTTTTTTTGTGAGACAGAGTCTTGCTCAGTTGCCCAGGATGAAATGGATAAAATGCAGTGGCGCGATTTGGCTCATTGCAACCTCTGCCTCCTGGGTTCAAACGATTCTCCTGCCTCAGCCTCTCAGTAGCTGGGATTACAGGTGCATGCCACCACACTTGGCTAATTTTTTTGAATTTTTAGTAGAGATGGGGATTCACCATGTTGGCCAGCCTGGTCTCAAACCCCTGACCTCAAATGATTCGCCTGCCTTGGCCTCCCAAAGTCCTGGGATTATAGGCATGGGCCACCTCACCCGGCCCCTAATACTCTTTACTGACTTTACTGACTGCTGTTTTTTTAAGTCCCAAATAACAGCAGCAACTTCTGGTTACCCAGTTTTATGGAAAAACAAATACCTTCTAGGTAGACTCACTCATTCCTCATCTTTCTAGTTTATTCTAAGATTCCTCAGGAGATTTCAGATTTTGATTTAAAAAAATAGTAATTCTAATGTCAACTAATTTTATTTTCCTTAAAATAATCTCTCATAAGCTTTAGTTATTTTCCTTCTAAATTAAAAAGTCATATGTATAATTACCACCTCTTGGCAAGGTACCTTCCTGCTCATATATTTAATTATTTAAGTTCCTCCTTAGTGTGTATGGACTGTTAATTTTCTTGAATTTTGTTTACTCTTTGGCGTATAGCAATGACGTGTAAAGAATGTGTAACTTCAATGAGTAATTTCACTTTCTCATTCTTTGAGTCTGTCGGGAGCTGTCTTGCCTTATGGGCTGTCAGTTTAGGCTCCTTACCCTGCCAGGTGGGCTTCACTCAATAGCAGCACTCTCTGGGTGCTGCTGCATGAGTCTTGCAGCAGCCTTGGTGTTGCTATTTAAAATAAAATTACTGCTGAGTTTTCGCAAGAGACAAAGATGTTAGGTCATCTCTGTTACAACCATTTTTTGCAGTCCTCCCCATAGATAGTGTAAAATAATTTTAAATTTCTTCTTTGAAAACACAAAAAGACTGGTAATTTGTTTTGAAACGTAATAAAGTAAAAATTGAATTTTGTCCTTATGATCAGGCTTTCTACCTGATAGTAATGGGGGTTTAATTTTGTTTTATAAACTAAGTTCTTCAAATCACATTTAAATAGCATTTATGACTAAATTCATCTTTAAGATTTCAGTCAAGAATATTGATTTAGTTTACCAGATTAATACCTGAAGAGTATCTATATTAATTGAAATTTTTTTTTTACTGTTTATCTTCTCACCCTTTTTGTTTCCCCATTTGCTCCAGTGAACATGATTGACTAGCTCATGAGTTGTCTAACCATACAGAAGCACTTCCATTTCAGTCGTAAAATAAACCTTTGTTTTCATCCTTTAGGCTCAGCCGCTGAGGAAAGAACCTGAAATAATCACTGTGACCCTAAAAAAGCAGAATGGAATGGGCCTTAGCATTGTTGCAGCAAAGGTAGGCCAATTAGTCATGTGAGAGTTGTTCTCTCCAGTCTTTCAGCATTGAATCAGTAGTTGTCAGAGTGGATCGTGTGGGAGTACTTTACCACCTGTGTATAACATGCCTGTTCAGTTCTGTTTCTGTGTAGGAGAGGAATGGTGTTACATGAATGAAGCCAGTGTGCTCACTGGGCCCAATTAGTTGAGGGATGATCTCCTACTCTGAGAATGTAGCTAGAGTGATACTTTGAGATTGAGCAGATGGTACTCAGAAGGAAACAATTTAAAGGCATAGTCAAAACTTGATTTGCACAGTGAGGAGAGAAAGCATTGGTACAGTAGAAAACTGCATCGTGGAAGTGGGGCACAGGTGCATCACCTCATCATAGTGGGCCACTAGACACTTTTCTCAGACTCCAGTGCACATAAGAACCACTAGGGACCTTGCTACACAAGGGGATTTCTGGTTCTCATTTCCAGGTGTCCCTTCCAGTGAGTCTGGCGTGGAGCTTAGGAAATGGCATTCTTAACCTAGACCTTATATAGTTCTGATAGGTGTTGACTGCTGAACCACCCTCCTGGAACTCTTGGGGTTTGAATCCCTTCACCCGCTAGTTTTGGCAGGATATTTAAAGCTACACAGATCTTTTCTTTGAGTTAAAGAAATCAGTATTGTGACTTGGCGTTACTCATGAGCCTCTTTCAATATGGAATCTCAATTACGTTTGCTTAGAATTAATTTTAGCTTTGAATCATATTCAGATATTTTCTATGAAACAAATGTATTTTTAGCTAATATTCAATAACTGATGTTTCAGTCAACTTTGCTGATATTTTGCTTAAAATAACACTTTGGCCACTACAATGTTTATTTTGTTTCTCTCTCTAGGGAATATATGAAAAGCTTGAAAATGTTACATAGCAGTGTGATAGAAGTGCCTTCTGAATTACAGTTAATGTGCCTTGAGAAATATTTTAATTGCCAATAGTCAAAATTTTTAATTTATTTTTCTTTATACCAGAATTATATTATCCTGAATATTAATTTGGAAATAAACGGACTATAATTTGAAACCCTGTCATTCCCATTGTCTGGAGAGACCTGTGATTTTTTAAAAGCTTTCACTGAAGTGTTTTCTTCCTCAGCTACTCTAATTTGTGAAGGGTCCGTTTGAAATGAGGGTATGGGGCAGGCCATGAGGTCAGCTTTGCAGTGAACAAATGCAGAAGTATGAGAAAAAATGTTGAGGTCCTGGCTTTGAACCAAAGGCTAGATGGTGAGCTAATAGGTGGTCTAAAAAGTACACAGGCTCTGCCTGACTGGGCATATTTGCATCTACTGTCCCATCATGCAGCAAGGCCTTTTTTATTTTTATGTTTTAAAAGAGGCTGGGTCTTGCTCTGTCACCTAGGCTGGAGTGCAGTGGCACAATCATAGCTTTGAACTCCTGGGCTCAAGTGATCCTCCGGCCTCAGCCTCCCAAGTACCTAGGACTATAGGAGCATACCACCATGCCTGGCTAATTTAAAAATTTATTTTAGAGACGGTGTCTCACTGTGCTGCCCAAGCTGATCTCTATCAAATTCCTGGCCTCAACCAGTCCTCCCACTTTGGCCTCCCAAAGTGCTGACAAAGCTTTTGTGTCCTACTTTGCAAGGACTTCCTGGCAGCTCACTCTGCTCATCTTTGTCCCCTAAATCAGGGCAGTTTTAGAACTGGAATTAGATCATGAGGAGTTTGGTATCTTTCTCCCTGTCAAACTGACTCTGTAGCATCTTCACTGTAGTTATCCCCACTCTCCAGCATATAATAGGCAAAAAATATTTGTTGAAAGATAGCAAATAAGAGCAATTTTTTTTAACCGAGTGGATATTTGATTTGCTGTTATATAGGTTTAATCCTGAAATAACAAATTACCAGCTATATTAGCACAACTCTCACTGAATTAGCTATGAGGAAAATTTGTTATCCATAATCTTAGTCATAACACAAATGCCTACGAAACAATATGTGATTAAGATCTAGTGCAAGTACCATAAAACTTTACCTTTGTGTATTTTGGAGAAATTAAGAAGATGAATGGGCGTTGTAGCAGTTGTGGAGGGCATCTTGGGAGAAGTGGAGTTTCAGCTAATCCTTGGAACAAACATAATTGGAATAGAAGAATAAGGGAGATATATCGTGGGTTCGAGTGAGAGCACAAGCAAGGATAGATGAAACAAGTCTTGTGTGTGCCACTTTTGGATAAGGTGAGACCTGTGCAATTACTAAGGAGAGCGGAATAAGGAAGGCAGTGCTTAATTAGTTTTAAAACTCTTGATTGACAGGATAAGGAGTCTGTGCCTTATCTTGTAAGCACCACAAAGAAATGCAGGATTTAGAACAAAAGAGGAACATGATGAAACTGACATTTTAGGAGGCTTTATCTGGGTCTGGTGTGCAGGATGGATTAGAAGAACCTGGGACGAAAGGTGGGCGTCTTTTCAGGAGTTCATCAGAGGAACCTGAACCCTTTTAGCATATGGGTTGAAGGTGCTGCATGGGGTGTAGTAGGCTGCCTCTCAGAGACCGAGGCATGTGGGGTTCACCTGTGCAGGCAGAGCATAGTCCAGGGCCCTTCCCACCTCACCATCCAGAATTTCTGCGTACTCCTGGTAAGGGTCCTGCTCACAGGCCATATTTCCGGGCTGTTGCAATTTAAGGGACCAGGACTCATTTGGAGATGTAAAAGTGAAAGTATCAGCCATAGAGCTATGTTTTCTCTTTGCCTACCAGCTGAGTCAATGCCCATTTTCAGGAAAAAATCAGAATCAGAAATTACCCCACCATACTCAAATCTGTGGGCAGAATGTAACCTCCATATTTTCTGTTATGTTCATCCTGTAACCTTACTTTAAATGCTCTTCTTACCTGGGGTTTTAGGAGTGTGGAGGTGGAAGTAGGGGGCTTCCACGATCAGTGTCCACCTCTTGCAGTTAAAAAAAGTATCTTGCAGTACAAAACTATTTGTTCCTATAGATTCAAATCTAATTTACTTCAGCATTTAGTCTTTCAGAGTTTTTGGTATTCTCTTTCTCATGATTTCCTCATGTATAAAGGAACCAGCATTACCTTACTGCAGGGAAGAAGAAGCGGAGCTCTGGGTTCACTTGGCACTTTCTCACCCTCTCCTGGGTGGCCTCTGGCCTCTGGTTGTTTGTCTCTGAATTTTGACCTCTGTCCTTTCCAGGGTGACGGGGGCAATTAGGGCAACAAGCCAGATTGAAAGTCACACCTGAGCCTCTGTTCAGTTATTGTGGCAATGCAGGCAAGAGGCTAAGGGACAGGGTGCCAGCTCGTGTCAGGTGACAGTCAGATGATGCCCAGATGAAGAGAATCCTCTCACTTCAAGGAGGAGCTCCAGAAGGAAGGTTCTGCCGGTTATGAACCTGGGAGGGAGAGGGGAAGGAGTACAAAAGGTGTCAGGGAAAGTGCCTCAGCCCAGACACCCAGGCACGGGTGCAGAGCCCTAGGTGTGCCCAACTGTGCCTGAGTTCAGGGAGCGCATGCTGCTTGAATGGGCTCCACCTGGGCTCTGCCCATTTGTATATCCATGCTGCTGCCCACACCTGTCTTTGCTTCTTGTTTTTAGAGCCTTGCACTTGGTCACCTCTTCCACCACCAGCCTCTCTTAATCCCTAATCCCCTCTTCTGTGGGGTTTGAAGTCCCTTGAGCTGCTGTGTGTCCTCTTTGTATTTGCTCTTACGCAAGGAAGCCTCAGAAGAAACACAACCTTCTCTCTATGTCTTCAATGGAAAGTAGTTTCATCATAAAAATCACTGACTCTGGAATCTTTGCTATTACACAAATATTTGTCATTTATGAAGAAAAGTTACATTAGGTATCAGTGCAGCACCATTACTGGCTTCTGTGAGTCTAATGTGATTTAGGAGTCTGCAGGGGTTAGCTTCAGGGTATATTGTAATTTCAAGGCTAGGTCTGTACTTTTACTAGTATTAGAATAAACTTACTATGAAAGTAGTGGCTAATTGTTAAAATAATACTCATTTCAGAAGAGAATATTAGTGCCTATCGTGTGAAAAGTAGAGTGTACATTTTCACTTTTAAACTTTAAATCTCCAGCGTTTAAAAAAAAACAACAACAAAAGATACTTAAAAAGATTGGTAGAAAAGACCAGGAAATAACAATGTTAATAGTACTTGTAACTGGGTTGTAGGTTATATTAATAGACTTCGGGCTTAATGGGGCATAGTAACAGCATAGAAGGTTAGGTACGTGCAATCAAAAAGATGGACCTTCCACCAGCTGAAGCTGGGTTGGGGATGTGTCTGATGTGCATGTCTATACTGCACCTGCAAATTTGTGACTCCTGAATTAAACATGCTTCCCTCCCCCTCCCCAGGTCACTCACACAGCAAGTCTTCCCTGGTAAGAGGAGGGTGAAGGTAGCTGTCCCTTTATAGCAGAACACTCCAAAAGACAGCCTGAAGAGGTTTTGAGCATTCGCTCTGTTTGACATCCCTGTCTCACTCTCCCATGCATGGCTTTGCTGCCTCCGTGGGGAGTCAGGCAGGAAGAGGTAGAGAGTGGCTGGAAAGGCCCTGCTGTTCCCTTTGCTGGGGACATAGACCTGTGTGTCCCTTTTCTAAAGTGGGGCATGATCCTCCCTAACGTGTAGATGTTCACTTTGTTCTTGTTTTTGGTCTTTTCAAATACCTTCCACAGTGAATAATGTGTATAAACTGAAAACCGGAAGAAAAAGAAGGGAGTTCGGATTTAGTTCTAAAATGGTTAGCTTGGCCAGGAACCATGGCTTATGCCTATAATCCCAGCAGTTGGGTTTAGGCCGAGGCAGGAGGATCACTTGAGCCCAGGAGTTCGAGACCAGTCCAGGCAGCAAGGTGAGACCCCATTTCTACAAAAAAATCAAAAATTATGCTGAGTGTGGTGGTGTGCACCTGTGGTCCAGTTACGCTGGAGGCTGAGGCAGGAGGTTAGTTTGAGCTCAGGAGGCTGAGGCTGTGGTGAGCTGTTTTCTCATCATTGCATCCCGGCCCAGGTAACAGAGCAAGACCCTGTCTCATAATAATAGTAATAAAATTAATTCATCAGGTTATAAAATAGATTTAGTGAAACTAAGTGTGGATTTGACATTCATGAAAGTTATTTTTTACCTAGTGATGAAAGTTTTCTTCTCTTGCCAAGATGTCTGTGATCTTAGTCACTTTATTAGCACATGCCCCTTGACCACTTGAAGAATGAGACAGACAAATATGAGTGAGGAATTATATGATTGATGGCCATTATCCATGGCTGTTTGCAGAATGTCTAAACTGGGCTCCAGAGTGGAAGTCAGTGCTAAACTTGAAGGTTGAGTCAGTGTTAGCGAGGTCAAGGATGGCAGCGGGCCATGTACACAGGGTCAGCCCAGTTTGGGCTGTCAGGGGAAGCCATGTGGGGTGTGTGGAGAGGCAGATAGGACCAGATCATAGAGTACAGTGTCAGCAAGCTTTTTCTGCAAGGGGCCAGACTGTGGAGATTTTCTACTTTGCAGGCCACGTGGAATCTGTTGCCCTGAGTAGCTCTGCTATCATGGCAGCCACAGGGCAGTTTGTGGCATAGCGTGGCTGTGTTCCAATAAAACTTTATATAAAGAAAGGCCTTGTGATGGTGGGTCTGGACAGAGCTGAGGATTTTATTATAGGTGAGATAAGGACCCTTGAAGTTTAAATGAGGCATGATATGATTAGAGTGCAGTTTTTAAAGTTTATTTTTACAATTCTGGGACATGGATTAGAGCCGCTCAGAAGTATAACCAGAAACTAATAAGTAAGTTGTACTAGCTTTCCAGATGAGAGGTTGTGGAGGCTTACAGTAGGGACATGGCAGTGGAGATGACGGGATGGTTTACTGTGTGTGCAGAGGATGAAGGTGTTCTGGAACAGACACCCCGTGAAGGCAAGCATCTTCTCTTGTCCACTATCGAAGGGTTGACAGTTTCTGGTTATGGTAGGTACTAATACATATTTGTTGAATGGCAGTTTTTGGATTGGCTTGTGAGTTGCATTAGTGGATGAAAGAGGGAAGTATCCAGATGAATCTTGATTCTGTCTTGAGCAGCTGGACACATGGAGGTGTGATTTATGAAGGCAGGGAAACTGAAGGGGGCAGGCATGGTGGCATCAGGAGTTCAGCTTTGAACGTGTCACACTGGAGATGTGGGATGCCTGTTCAGGTGAGTGAATAGATTATCTAGTAGATAGTTGGATAGTGAAGCTCAGAAGGTTAGAGCTAGAGATAAAATTGGGATGTCAGCATATAGATGATCTGAAGGAAATAAAGAAAATGGCCTATTAATTGGACAGTGTACCATTTTCAGAAATGAAGCATCTGTTAATAACGCCTTTTCTTGAAATGAGAGAAATGAATCTAGCAGTTCCCTGGCATACTGGATTACTAAATATAGTCCATTCTTTTCCAGTTTACTTGTAAATTTCTGGTACTTGGAAAGTCATCTAATACATACACACTGCTGAGATGACACTGTATAGTTGATAGGTATGTGGGTCTGCATAAATTATTATAATAGAGTGGACTTTCTTTTGAGATTTCAGGGGAGTGTTCTGAGTGCAGGGTAGGGCAGTATACAGGGAAATTTCGCCATTAGCTCTGCCCTGCGTCTTACTGAGCCTGTTGGTGTGGCGGCGTCCTGTGGGTTTCTGTTCATGTCTGGGCTCTGCAGTCACGCTGCTGCTGTGCACATTCTGCTCCTGCCACTGGCAGCCTTGGAGCACGGAGCACATGGCACTGCCTCTCCAAGTCTTAGTTTCGTTGCCTTTAATGTAGCAGTAATAGTTATGGTTACCTCAGCTCTTCAGAGAGAGAAGCTGTGTCAGGCATGTTGAGCCTGGTACTGGATAATCACCTGCTGTTTGTATTCTTGTTAGTCTCATGAGTGTGTGGTATATGGTTTTTTTCTGCAGAGGAGCCTATAGACTTGTGTGGTTAAATTTTACCCATAGTCATTTGTGTGCTTTTGTTGTTTTCTATAAGCTGTGTGGTTTTTGTATTTGGCCTGTTCTTTTTCCCTTTTCTAAATTGGTCTATGGCTTAGCTGCTGTAACCCTGAACCATGTTTTGATGTTAAGTTCGCTGACTCGCCTTCCACATGGTGGTTAAGTTTTATGAAATCCAGATGATTTGGAAGCACTGTGGGTATGCAGTTTACTTTTTAAAACATTGCTTTTGGGGACGATCAGCAGGCTACTTCTTGCTCATCTGTGGGACAACATGATGCTTCCTGTTTAATGTGGATTTTAAAATTACAAACAATTCCCTCATTTTATTTTCTAACTCTTTTAAAGTTTAAAAGTACAAAGTAAATAGCAGTCAGCGTGGACTGGTTACGTAAGAGTCTGAATATTGCGTTGGTTCTAGGTTGTGTTGATAAATGCCATACAGGGTCATAGCATCCAGCGCAGAATGTGGCGATCCCGGTCTTGAAAAACCAGCTGTCTTGGTTGCTGTTGAAAACTGAGAGAATAGACGGTTGATTTTCAGTTCACGAAGTTGTTGTGGTCCCGGAAATGAAAATGTGGTTCTCTGTTGTTGGAAGAATACAGTCAGTGGTGAGTTTCTTCAGGGGGCAGTTGTCGGTGTTCTTGTGCACACTGTGGTCTTGAAAGAATGCTTTTTCTTTCAGTATAACTTGTTTAAACCTGTCAATAATTAACTTGCTCATGAAGCAACAACTATTTAATGTAGCTTGTAATTACACAGATTTTTTTTTGCTATTTTTGTGCTGCAAATTCTTAAGCTTCACAAAAACGTAAGCCTTCTATATGCTGCTTATTTAAGAAAACAGCCATATTTCATCCTGCTGGGTATAATATGGTGCAGGTTGCTTTAAATATGATCGCTGCCACTGTGTAACTTGCTGAAGACATGGACAAGAATATCCATGATGTAACCTGTTTTTGGCCCCATTAGGTGGTTTTAACTACAGCCTTTCTCTAAAACCCGTTTTTTCTAAAAGTGAACATAAAAATGACACTTTTAAAAGTGCTTAGGATATTTTGCTATTTTATTTAAAAATCAATGGTTAATTAATGCGTTAAGTATGTTCAAGTTTATGCTTTTAGACAGTGTACTGATTTAAAGTTTTAAAATCTTAAAATCTTAGCTTAAAACAAGATTCCTATGCCCTAAAAATGAGAGGGTAAGGACTGTTTATTAACATGCCTTCTCACTGTTTAGAGTCAGTCTCACGTAAACTGTAATTTAGTCCTTTGAAGACTGAGACCTTCTCTTGTGTTCTTCAGTGGTCTAATTATGACCACGTGGGAAACACCTAGTCAAACAAGTGAAGTCAGGAAATTCCGGGTTCCTTTTTAAAGTCAGTCCCAGAGTTCCTGTTGTGCTTACAGTTTCTTCCATGGAGATGCCAGAAACGTCTTTCCACTAAGTTGTATGAAGTGACACAGTGCCCCTCATGGCTTCTTATGAATTTGGAAACAATATATTTTTGTGCCAAAAGCAAAATAGTAAATGATATAAAAGAATATTATTTTTACCTAGTTTATAATTTTGGCCTAAGTGCTGATTTCTTGGATTAACTGAAATACTGAATTCAAGTACAACATTAAAATAACATAATAGGAACATAAAATGTTAATCCTCTAGAGAGCCATCATAGAAAATGATGATAATTTGTAGAGTTTACCTGGATGTAGGATATTGGCTGTGGGGTAACCCAGAGGTTCAAACTGCCCTGGGGTTGCCCCATCTCTCTCAGTGGAATCTAAAGTGATCTAGACCCATCCCCTGCGCAGGCCAGGACTCTGGGGAGCTTTGTCAGGAGTGTCAGGGTCGCCTCCAGTGGTCTCTCGTGCCTGAAAATCTGATGAGTCGCACACCACTTTGCGAGACTAAGAAGAGTTTCTCCGCCCTGGTGAAATTCACACACCCTGCATGTGTCACGTGTGGTCTTTCTGGGTTTATGGGCCTCCTGCATCCCATCTGTGGGGCCACCTTCGTTCCCTTCATTTTATGGAGAGGGAAGAGATGGATGTGGTGTGTTGGGTTTGTATTTTATACAAAAAGCATAACCGAAAACCAGAGCTGGAACTACAGCCTTGCTCATAGATATCAAGCTTAGTTACCTTGCTCACAGTGCCAAACCTGCTGGGGGTAACTTACCATGGACTTTCAAGGTTGCTGAATGTAGAATTCATATACAAAGTGAATTTTAGAACTGATTATTTCAAAATTAAGGAAATTCCTACCCAATAAGAGAGATCTTTAGAATGTTTTTAAAACCCAAGCCTGGATTTACTTATCCAACTAGAAATAAAGCAATTGAGAAACCCCGAGGAAAGCAGCAAGTGGGCAGGGTGTCAGCTGAAGCATGCCTGATGACTGAAATATTTCTGGGCTCTGAGGTCATTCCAGCCACTTATTGTTCTAAAATCACCAGCCAGAGAACCCAGGCTAGGTTTTCTTACCTGAGAACAATAGGGTTGGATTGATGATTTGGCCAGCATATCTTTCTTCCTCCTGCTCTTTTTTTTTTTTTTGGATTATGTTTTAATGATGTCTTTATGCTGTTTATCACGTTGTACTCCCACACGCACTCAGGGTTTGCTACTGGAATGTTTGAAGCCTAGGCTCCGCCTGACCGAGCCTCCCTGTGCGTGTGGGGAGACAACCTACACTTCTATAAAACCTCTTCTGAAAAGGTGCAGTAAAAGAATTAGAGAAGACATTTGGGGAGCAGTCTTTTCCCTGTGGCCATTTCTCATCGGACGCACAAAGCAACTTGTAGGTGCGTGCTCTTTCTCAGTTCTAGGGAAAGTTGAATGTATAGCAACTGAGTTATTTCTGTCTTTTACTATAATTTTTGATAACTTGTTGTTCATTTGCTGCCATTCTGTCTTGTACCTCATCCTACAGGTAAATTTCAGATACAGCTTCGATTTGTCCTCTTTTTGTCCTCCTTGTCTCTCCTTTCCCTCATTAGTCCCATCCCCTCTCAAACCCTCTTCTTTCCTTTTAATGGAAAGAAAGGCAGTTTCAAGAGGCATTTTAAGATTAAAATGTTAAGATCAAACAGGCAGTGATCTTTGTGTTTCCTTTTTGCCTTTTTTTAAAAAGGATACAAGATCTAAATCTGCTGCCAGTGTGTGCTCCACATTGGGTGTTCTCTAATACGCTGAAATTATGTTGAAGGGCACAAATGCTGAACATGGCAGTTTGGATGCTGTACTGCAAATGTTCTCTCAGGGTCTCCAGACGGGGGAAAGTACGTTTAAAAATTTACCTCTGGTATTTAAGTTTGGTTAATTAAATTCCAAAATTGTACTGAATGAAATTTGTAATTCCTGATGCCTTTTGAATCTGTAACTGCTTTTCAGAAGACCTCTGCCCCAACTTTTCTTTAAAGGAACTGATTTGTTAAATGAGGAATGAGTAATCCTGAATAATTATGATTATTCTTTTAGTTTTGCAAAGAATAAATGGACTAAAATGCAATAATATCTTTTCAAATACCATATTTAGGTACCTTTAAGCAAGTAATCCTTAAAACGATTTAGCCTTTCTGGATTTATCTATAATACTGTGTTCTCAATTTCAATGGCTCTTTTGCTTCTCTAACCAGGGTATGTAATGTTAGCATATATATTGTAGTATGGTAAAATCTTGTTTTTGCCATATTATCTGCGTAATTGTAAATGTGTTGCTAGTACCTGTCATTACTCATAACAAACATTCAGTGAACATCTACATTATTAGTGCAACGCTGTCCGATAGAAATGTATGAGTCACGGGGAATTTTCAGTTTTCTACTAGCTGTGTGTTTTTAAAAGTGAAGTTAATTTTAATACCATATTTTATATTATCTAATACATCAGAAATGTTATGTCAACATGTCGTCAGTATAAAAATCATCAGTGAGATAGTTCATATTCTTTTTTCCATACTCAGTCTCTGCACTTCCATATTTCAGTTTGCATGAGCCACATTTTCAGTGCTGTCACCACCTGTGGCCTGCCGACTGCCATACTGAACAGCACAAGTGTTTAATACCATTTCACTAGTATTCTTGGAACTGTTTCTACATTTCTGTGATTGTTTTTGGTTGGTAATTACATAGCTTACACTTGAATGTTCTATATGCTGATAAACAGCAGCAAAGAACATAGAGCTTCTAGGCCTGACTGTTCTTTCTTAGTTGGAAAAGAAGTAGAATTACCATAAAATGAATTTTAATTGTGTGTGCACCATTGTGGAAAACAGTGTGGCAATTCCTCAAGGATCTAGAACTAGAAGTACCATTTGACCCAGCCATCCCATTACTGGGTATATGCCCAAAGGATTATAAATCACACTGCTATAAAGACACATGCACATGTATGTTTATTGCAGCACTATTCACAATAGCAAAGACTTGGAACCAACCCAAATGTCCATCAGTGACAGACTGGATTAAGAAAATGTGGCACATATACACCATGGAATACTATGCAGCCATAAAAAAGGATGAGTTCGTGTCCTTTGTAGGGACATGGATGCAGCTGGAAACCATCATT
>NW_016803657.1:8510954-8549310 GCF_001698545.2 Rhinopithecus bieti | reverse complement strand
GGGGGAGGGATAGCATTAGGAGATACACCTAATGTAAATGATGAGTTAATGGGTGCAGCACACCAACATGGCACATGTGTACATACGTAACAAACCTGCACGTTGTGCACATGTACCCTAGAACTTAAAGTATAATAATAAAAAATAAATAAATAAATAAAGACATTATTTTAATAAATTTTGAGTTCAGCCTTAATAGACTACATAAATAGTGCATTATTGTTTAGAAATAAAACCTAAGTTAAGTAGTTTAATATTTCTTAAATTAATAAATTGTTCCATACAGTTTTTTTAACCATAGCCAGTACAGTTCTCATTTATTCAAATAAAGTGGGGTAGGTAGTGAGAGCTCCATAATGTTAAGGGATTGTTATGGCTCGACAGATGACAGTTTGCTGAGGCATCTGACCAGCAGCTGAGGCAGGGATGCAGCAGAGCTTCTTTACTCTGTTCTTCCCCCAGTCAGGATGCACATTCCAGGCCTGCACTGCCATGGCCAGATTGAGAAACCTTGGACAAGTGGACACCTTGTAGTTGGACAGAGATTGTGGTGGTTCGGGTTGAAGGTAATTGCCCATATTGATGTGATACGAATAGACATTTCCTAGAGTTCTTTCATCTCTGGGTAGTCATCTCTAATTTTGTTTTGCTGAGATAATTACCAGTAGAACTGTAATGTCTCCATACAGCAGTTGTAGTTAGAATTTTTATGACCAGTTTATGACTGTGAGCTGCACCTGAAGTAGAAGTAGGATCCAAATAACCAGAGGTGATAGGAGGGAAGGGCATGTGGACAGGGCCAGTGGGTCTGCAGGAAAGGAGTGTGTGCAGAAGGTGCAGAGTCAGTGGACGGGGAATGTGTCCGTGGAAACATTCGTGACGCAGAGCAGTCCGTGAAGTGGAGGCCCAAATGCCAACCAAAATGTGGATACCTCTTACGTTATCCAGATCCATATTCTTTACTTGCACGTCGTTCTGTCTTCCTGTGTCTAAGAGTGTTTTCAAAATATGTTTCGTTATGCATTGTCTTGACTTTTAATCAGATTCCATTTTTATGACCAACCTTGAATAGACCTTGTAGATTTTCATGGGTGTTTTGAATTGAGGTCTCTAATAATCATGAATGCTTTTTAAAATTTTTTTATAGAGACAGGATCTCACCATGTTGCCCAGGCTGGTCGTGAACTCCTGGCTTCAAGCAGTCCTCCCACCACAGCCTCCCAAAGTGTTGGGATGACTGCCACTATGCCCGGCCCTATCATGAATGCTTATTTCCTTCCTTAAATGTAAACCTCTTTTTGTGACAAACAGATATATTTATAAATTCAGTTTACTTGGAATTAAAAGAAGTGGTTATTACTTAGAATTCAGATACATTCTGAATATATAAGAAAATAGAATGTATCTTATTGGTGTCTTTCCTGACAGTCATGGATTTGAGTTCCCTTCCTAAAAGGGCACATTGGGTGCCACAGCCTGAGTGCCTTTGTGTCTATCTTTCTAAACTAGTAATTTTACAAAGTTTTGTTGCTAACCCATATATAATGGGCATATCAGTTGCTTCTTAACTTACTATTCATTCTGTAAGATTACAGACCTCCTCATCTTAGGTTTTTAAAATAGGAAATTGATCAAATTTCTTACTGATCAATGTTAGTAAACTATAAGTCAATCTAATTGAGAAGCTCCTCTGGAAGGGATAGAGCTCCTTATATTCAAGAAGCTTCTAATGGAGTTGGAGGAAGGAGCCATTTGCAGAGGTAGCTGTAATGCAGGACACAATGACTCACTGCTCAAAGAGAACAAAGAAAGTCCAATGTGATGAGAACATAAGTGAAGAAGAGATGATATCTTCCCTGACACTGGGAAGGTGAGTGGGCTGGCAGGTGAGTCTCGGAGGTGAATGATGGAGAGCATTTGGGCATATACCTTGCATCAGAAAGACAGTTGGTGTAGAGAGAACATCAACCAAGTGATGAACATGAGTCAGATAGAATGGGAGGAGGTGAGGGGTGATTTGGGTGGAGAATGACAAGAGAGGTTCATGGACCCGTGAATACCTCATGCAGGAAGCTACTGTGAATTTTTATAGTAGTTGGCAGTTACAAGAGTCTGGTCAGGATAGTGTGAGCTGAGCTGTGCTTCAGGAAACATGATTGGACGTAGGGAGACCAGAAGATCAGTCATGAGGAGAGCTTCCTCATTTTGCCAGAATTTGTCTGAAATTTATAATGTAAACTTCAACCTATTTAAATATAGATAGTGCAGTCAAATATCAGTAGTACATGATCAGTTTTGCTTCAGGATTTAAATTTAGGCATTAAATTTCACATTGCATATAGTATCCTAAATTACCTACCTTAAAATGGTAGAGGATTTCAGGTTCTTTAAATGCCATGTGCTGTTCATAATGGAGTCCACATGTTCAGCTTGCACGTTGGCTGTCTGCTTGTGGAGGGTGGCTAGGATGGAAAAGAGCCTAATGGTTGCCCTCAGGTATGTGATTACTGCTCTGAATGAAGGGGTTGAAACATGGAGTAACAGGTGCCACGAAACTGAAGCTTATTGTGAAATTGGAACAAAGACATCTTCCAAAAATGAAAATTGGGAGTGGCAGAAGAGCTGACTGGCAGGCAGCTCCAACTGTATGTGCAGGGTCTTGGGTTTTAGGAAGAAATGAAACAGTCCTGTTCTCAATTTCTGATATTATTCTATTTTATGATTTTAAAAACAGACTTTTGTTATTACAGTTTGTCTAAGTAATTGCCATTTTTTTGGTCTGTATTGTGATCATGTAAAGCATATCAGAAATGGAGGAAGGAGGCTTGATTTATTGTTTTAAAATATATATTTGATATTTCCTTGTTTATAATAGTGTTACTAAAATGCTGTATTACTAGTAGTATTACTAAACATTTTTCTTGTCAGAGATGATAGTAATTGGTTATCTTAGTAAAGGGATGATTTTTACTCTTTACAAGGTCAGTATTACATTAACCAGAAGATAATGCCATGTGAAAATGTGAGGTGCCCATTCTCACTGACAGTTGGCATTCCGATGTTGAGTAATCATTGCTTTTCTGTAGTCAGGTAGAAAGCAGAGGAAAAAAATAAGTAGTGCTTGTAGAACTTTTTAAAAACCTGACCTAGGGTACCAGCTGGAAGGGAACAGGCATGCATCATTTTCAGGAAAAGAAAAAGGAGGACTTCCAGCGCTCCAACTAGAATTGTTAGTGAATGACCACAGGTAAACTCTGCTGAGGAATAGAAGCAGCTCCCAAATGGCAAGGGTGTTTGTCTGTGTTGTTCATTGATGTGTACATGGAGCTTAGGACCGTATAGGCGCTCGGTGGATATTTGTTCAGTGAATGAAATTGTCATTTAAACAGCCGAGCTATAGAATTAAGGTTGTTTATGAATCACATAAAATTATGAAATGTGTAAAAAAAAATCGGTTAATTAGATTATGAGGGATTACCTGATTTCACAAATAGGGGCGGTCAGGGGGGTGCCATGTCTTAGAAGTATTTTTCCGTAGTGTGTCTTAGGTCTCTAGATTCAAGGAAACCCAGCATTGTCACGGATATAGTGAGGCAAAAAGCATATTTATTATTCTTTTGCTAAGTGATATGCTAAAATTCAGAAAGTTGCCCTTTATTGAGTGCCTGCTGTACATTTTATCTTTTATTTTTGAAATTGTAAATTTACAAAAAGCTCAGTCTTTGCCAACTATCCCAATCATGCCTTTTATGGCAAAAGGATCCGTTCAAGGACCACAGGTTATATTTGACTGTTGTGGTTTGTGGACTGTGCTGAATGATTTCTAGAGGGAGGTAGCAAGTGGGCCGTGAGGCATCTGGGACTGGGCTGGAGACTTGCATTGAGGTGAAAGTGGAAACCATCCACAGGAGAGAGGTGTGAATAGACACAGAGGGATATCAAGGTGAACAGATGGAAAATACAGATCAAAAGCTGCAAAGGAGAATATTTGATTTTGCTTTCTATAGAACTTTTATAAACTTAGTTCCCAGATAATGTAACCACATGAAATTTGAAGTATACTGCTTTCCAAAATGGAGTTGCTTTGTTAAATTAAGAAATATTATACTGTTTTTAAAATGAGATATGTATGGATGGTTTTATGCTTACAAAATTTGACCTGCTACAGGCGTTTTGTTTTGTTTTGTTTTGTTTTGTTTTGTTTTGTTTTGTTTTTCCCTAAGGGGATAAAGGGAGTCAGGATCAACAGTGCTGGCCAGTCAGGCTGTCTTCTGTAAACTTAACTTGTTAACTAAAGGAGACGAATGTAAGTGGTTTCCAAGTGAAAATTACATAGTTCCAGGATGTTACAGAAAATCTGTTTTAATTAAATCATTTGTGTATTTTTACTCTTACCATACAGTGCCTCGCAGTGATTGAAATGGATTTGTATTTGCCTTCAATCGTTGTGACCTAAGGAATTATGCTCAGTTGTATAATATTGTCCATAATGTCTAAGTAAGACTTCATGCATAGGACTGCTTTCTTTGATAGTTGCAATAAATTACCCAAAATTTTGATTGTTATAGGGTTAGGTTTAGTATAGTCATGATATCCAAGTAGAATATTGGTGATTCTGAAAGTAATTGTATATAATACTTAAGTCTATCTAACAGAATTTTATTCTTTCATAATATATCAATTCTATGTGAATTGGGTCTTGTTGCTTTGACATTTATTTACAGTTACAGTACATGAGTTATAATACTGATTATTTTCTGTATGATTTTCTCTTACTAAGTTCCTCTTACTGTTAGCCACAGAAGTTTTTTTATCGTTTAAAATCCTAAACTATACGTATGAAAAGAACAAGGGTATAAGGGAGGATATAGGTAAGTGGTGAAATGTAAAAATACTGTACCAAGTTGCTTTTTGTATTAAAATGATTAATAGTATATATCATGCAAGTAGTTCTTAGTTCACTTACACTTGTGGCTGTTCAGAACTATTCTTAAATTAACTTCAGGATTCCAAGTCTCTATTTTAGTCTCATCATTAGCTGATGCATGAATAACTGATTTTTCATAATTCTGATTTTCATGTAAAAATGAGAACCAGGACTTCGTTGCAGTTACCTGTATACATGTTGGGTGGTTTTATTTTTGTTTTACTTACCTGCATAGTGTATTTCTTACAGTATATTTTCAGTGCAGTGTTTTTGCCTTGTTTTTGCAATAGGGTGCTGGTCAAGATAAACTAGGAATCTATGTGAAGTCGGTTGTGAAAGGAGGTGCTGCAGATGTGGTCAGTATCATTTTGAAAGAAGTAAATTTTCAGTGTGTCATATGTTCAGCAAATGATGTGAGAGATTCTGCTGATACTTTTAGTTATGTAACACTACACAGTGTTTGTTGGAAGAAGAAACAGGGTATCTACTCATTATTACCTTTTCTTCCTTCGTCTCTCTGCTCTCCACCCTTAATCCATGCACACACCTGTGGATTTGCCTAGGATGGACGTCTAGCTGCAGGTGATCAACTCCTCAGCGTGGATGGACGAAGTCTGGTTGGACTCTCTCAGGAAAGGTATCATTGGTTTATTTGCTTGAAGCTTAGTATTAGCATTTTAGGTGATTTTGCATTAAATGTTGAAATTGGAAGATGAAAACTATGCTAAAACATGCTCCTACTACTCTTTACCTTTTTTAGTGTACATGACATTTCACTTATCAAATTATAAATATATATTTTAATCTAGTACAGTTTCTTTGAAACTTGAAAGAAACATACTCTTCTTCAAATTTCTGAATATTATCTTACTATTCTTAATATGATAACAGGAGATGTGTTTGCCTATTTTCAGTCAGTTTTAAAAGGAGAAAATGGGTAGTGAGTAAGCTGTCTGAAAGTCAGAACCATAAAAAATAAAAATAAATAAAAAAAATAAAGAAAGAAAGTCAGAACCATTACTCAAAATAATAGATGAGGCTGTGGAACATGATTTTCAGTTGCTGTGATCACAGCTATTCATGACAGAGCAGGCACTGCGTTTTCATTTTTCTTACATGTGTAATCTTCTTCTCCTAGGGCAGCAGAACTCATGACAAGAACAAGCTCTGTGGTGACACTGGAAGTAGCAAAGCAGGGTGCCATCTACCACGGTCTGGCCACCCTTCTCAATCAGCCATCCCCCATGATGCAGAGAAGTAAGGGCCAGTAGGGAGACAGTGGCCAACTGTAAAACAGTGTTCTACAGTCATGGACTCTTTGAATAGTCACAAAACCCCCTGGAGGAGGTAGTGGTGTTACTATTGCCCCGGTTTTAAAAATAAAGAAATTGAGAATGCGAGCGCTTCAGCACAGTGCCTGGGATTCCCATGTGAGCCTTCTGACCTTGGAACCCACACTGTGAGTCACCAGGTCCCCTGCCTGTCACCAGGAGCCCCCACAGGGCTGGTTGACTGCTGGTGAGCTTCCGTAGGCCCAGCACATGGTAGGTGCTCAGTAGAGAATGAAAGTGACATGTTAAGGATGAACTGGGAAAAAAACTAGAGAATGAATGAACGGATTTTCAGTTTTGATAGGCAGACTCAGGATTTAAAGTGTTTCAGTTCTTCACTGAAGAAATAGGCATTTATTTGTATATGAGTAGTTACCTTAATCCTGCATTTGCTGAGATAAGGCATGATGATCTCATTCTGTATACAGTCATGCATCACCTGGGAAGAGGGATCCATTCTGAAAAATTAATCCTTAGTTTATCTCATCATTGTGCACACATCACAGTGTACTACACGAACCTAGATGGTGTAGCCTGTTGCTCCTAGGCTGTAGACCTGCACAGCATGTCACCGTACTGAATACTGCAGGCCATTGTAATTCAGTGAGAACATAGCTCAACGTAGAAAAACTACAGTTAAAAAAAAAAGGTGTGAAAGAGTAACAATGCTAGACCCGTCAAAGGCCACTTCTCCTGAGTGGGGCTTGTAGGACGGAAGTTGCTCTGGGTGCGTCTGCGAGTGAGTGGTGAGTGAATGTGAAGGCCCAGGACATGGCCATAACGACTGTAGACTTTATAAACACTGTACACTTAAGCTACACTAAATTTACAAAAATACATAGGTATTTCTTTAATAATACATTAACCTTCTCTTGCTCTCACTTTTTTTACTATATAAAATTTTAAATTTAAAAAAAACTTTTGACTCTTTTGTGATAACACTTAGCTTAAAACATAAGCATGTTGTACAGCTGTACAAAGTATTTTCTTTCTGTACTTTGTAAGTGATTTTAAAATTTTTTTTTTTATCTTTTCATCTTTTTGGTTAAAATCTCGTACATAAGCACACACATTAGCTTCAGCCTGCACAGGGTCAGGATCATCAGTGTCACTGTCTTCCACCTCCACATCTGGTTCCACGGGAAGGTCTTCAGGGGCAGTGACATGCCATGGAGCCATCACCTCCTGTGGTGACGATGCCATTTTCTGGAAGGCTTCCTGACGGACCTGCCTGGGGCTACTTGACCATTAACTCTTTTTATAAGTAAAGGGAGCACACTCTAAAATAACAATAAAAAGTATAGTATAGTAAAATATATAAACCAGCAACCCAGTTGCATATTACATTTTCAAGTATTATATACCATGTATAATTGTGTGAGCTATACTCGTATACAGCTATCAGTACAGTCTGGCATGACCGTAAACACAAGGAATCATTGTACTACAACTTTACACTGGCTAAGATCATTAGAAGGTAGGGATTTTTCAGCTCCGTTATGATCTTAGGAGACCACTGTCATGGATATGGGTCATGATTGACCAAAATGGGCTTATTTGGTGCATGACTGTAATTTGCTTAAAAATCTTTTATTTAAATAATTTATTTTTTGGAACTGTGGTTTTATAGCTACGTCAAAAAGAATCTCAGGATAGAATCAATACAAATTTAGGGCTTTTAATTAGTTCAGACACAACAGGAGAAAACCATTTTGATCCATAGCACACCTTGTTAAATGTATACATAGACTTCTAAATATGGCCTTTATGGCTTTCTCCTCTGTAAGGCAGGATTCTAGAAACCTCACAACCCAGAACCTCAAGTTGGTACCTAATAGTAACAAATCACAGCCACAGCCAAGGCGTCAGAGAACCTGACCTGCTGCTTATTGAAGCAAACACACACCACCCAAGGGGCATCTCAGCAAAACCTAGTGTGGTGTTGTCTGCCTTGCTCAGCATGTTTTTTACTTTTTATGTAACATAGAGCTTAACATCTTGGTTGTCTAATTTCTTAGTTTGTGGTCATTTAAAAGAAGCAAACTAGAATGTGAGTTAGAAACCACACAGAGGGAAGCTGTGAACAGTAGATGATAAACCAGGGTGAGCAAGCAAAAAGGAGGAGAACTGACAGAAGCGGCCATCAGGAGCAGAAGGCTCATGTCATGTGACAGCTGCTCATGTCACATGATGGCTGCTCAGAACGGTGACACTGGGCGATTAAAAGTTCAGATAATTTTCTGCGAAGTCAGGGAAGCATATTTATCTTTAGTTTTTTTTAAAAGATACTTTAAAATGGTTACATTTGTTGCTTAAAACAGTGAAGTTTCAGTTAACGAGAAAATAAGCTTTGAAAGTGTTCATCTTCCCATCATTACCAATTAAGTAAAAATATTTTCTTTATTCTCAGTATATTTATTTAAAAGCTGTTTTATGATTCTGTAGGAAGAATTGACCTTTATAGGGAAAATCACCTTATTTCTTACACTAAGAACAATTCTTATGGAATTTTAATGATAATCAGGGTGTTGAAAATAAAATCTTAAGAGATACTGAATATGCTTTGATTCTAGTTTCAGATCGTCGTGGCTCAGGTAAACCCCGACCAAAGAGTGAAGGCTTTGAACTCTATAATAATTCCGCTCAAAATGGGTCTCCTGAGAGTCCTCAGCTGCCTTGGGCAGAATATAGTGAACCAAAGAAATTGCCCGGTGATGACAGACTGATGAAAAATAGAGCTGATCACCGTTCCAGCCCCAACGTAGCAAGTAAGAGTGACACTTTTTTGCTTCCTAAGTACACTCATGGCCACAGTCTGAAGTGAGAGGAGGCACTTTGTGGTTTGTTAATTATTAAAATTATTCTCTGCAAACATTGGCTAACTATGATATGGTTTTCATAAGGGATATCATTAAGTAACATTTCTCTAACAAAAACTAAGATTGAGTGACTTTAGATTCAGTTGATCCCATAAGCAAATACATTAATAACATCTCTATTTGGGGTTGGTCAATTACCAAGAGAAACTAAAATATTTTTTACATTTTTAAAGGGTTGTTAACAAAGAGAAGAAGAAATAATAGAAAGATAATCAGCAGGAAACAAAGGCTCACAAAGCCTAAAGTATTTAC
Organism: Rhinopithecus bieti; assembly: GCF_001698545.2. Taxonomy (NCBI): domain Eukaryota; kingdom Metazoa; phylum Chordata; class Mammalia; order Primates; family Cercopithecidae; genus Rhinopithecus; species Rhinopithecus bieti. The sequence continues at coordinate 8,539,921 of NW_016803657.1, read as the reverse complement.
TTTCTGGCCTGTTACCAAAAATATTTACCAGTCCCTGGCCTGATACACAGAGCTACAAAGGTTTTTTTGTAGCTCTGGGCTGTGATGATTTGAAAGATGGACGTGGATATGACAAGACCTGATTTCTCATCTGCCTTGTTTTTTTTTTTTCGTCCCTATGCCAGATAACTCACTGGCAGAATGAAGATGAATGAGGTCTTTAAGGAAATTTTATGTTATATATAGGTTGTTTATTTAATATTAAACTTTTTTTTTCCCCCTAACTTGAACAGATCAGCCTCCTAGTCCTGGAGGGAAAAGTGCATATGCCTCTGGAACAACAGCGAAGATAACATCTGTCTCTACTGGAAACCTCTGCACTGAGGTCTGATTGATTGATAAGCAAAAGGCTTCTACTGCACTTCCACACTTAGGGATCCCTTGGGACAGCTCAGTTATCTAGTACAATGTTTACTCTGAATTAGCATTGATTGTAATTTCTAAATTTGCAGTGTTTTCTCTTTTGATTTTTAATATACTAGTCAGGTAAATCAGTTTTAAATTAGTAAGTCTGGGCAAAATGAAATGTTATTTATTCTCAATATGGATCAAACACTTTTTAATGCAGTATTTAACATATATACTATTTTAAAATTTTAAACAGATAATTGAAAATCAAGTTAGTCTGTATGGTTGTAAAAAGCTCACTTTTCTTTGTTCTTCACATTTTACAGGAGCAGACGCCTCCGCCTAGACCTGAAGCCTACCCCATCCCCACTCAGACGTACACCAGAGAGTATTTTACCTTCCCAGCTTCCAAATCCCAAGATCGGATGGCTCCTCCTCAGAACCAGTGGCCAAATTATGAGGAAAAGCCACATATGCACACAGATAGTAATCACTCCAGTATTGCAATTCAGGTTAGAAATCAAAAGATTCCACACACTTTTCTCACCTCTCAAGGAGTAAACACTGAGTTCTGAGACACAATTAATATTTTCTGTAGAACAGCATTGTTGGCCTTTTGTTTTTTCCTTAATGGTTTTGTAGTTAAGTTTGAGGAAAAAGGAGATAGGATAGAATACTTAATAAGAACAAGGATTATTTGTTCTCTGATGTTTGATTAACAAAATGTTAGGAATATAAGGCCTTATAATTTTTAAGACAAAGTTCACTGATTCTAGAAGTGAGAAATTAGAACACACATGGTATATTTTGCACTCTATCAGGAGCTGTCCCTGCCCTGCCTGTGGGAGCTCATGATGTGGCAGGGAAATGAGACAGACACATCAGACCCAGCATGGTCAGTGGTATGAGAGAAGAGGCCCCGGCAGGGGATGGAGCTTCTCAGTCTCAAACGAGAACCTGGACACAGCCATGTGCACGGAAGGGCCTTGCAGGAGGAGGGAAAGGCACAGAGGTGTAGTAGTTCAGCAGGAACCCTGAGTGGAGGTGAAGGAGGTGGCAAGATCTAAGGCAGTGAAGATAGGCGGGGCCAGACAGAAGGGCTTGACATGACAGCTAAGGAATTTGGATTTTTGTCCACATTAGTAGATGGGAAATGCCAGTCTGAGTAGGTAAGCTAGGAACGTTATCAAATGTGGTTTTCTTTTTAGAAAGATAACTGTTTGTATGGTGAAAGATTGGGAGAAAAAATTAAAGGTATGCTTAAAAAGAGGTGCAGTCGAGATCTTTGTAACAAATACATGCTCTGGATCACAAATGCTCTGGGAATTCTGAAGATCAGCCTTCTTAGAGTGGTTGGAAAAGACTAAATTCAGAGTTGAGATGGGATTTGAGCTGAGCCTTGAAGAATGAGAACAGTAGGCAGAGGAGAGAGGATTGCACTGAGATAGACGCTGTGATACAGATGAGGAGGAGCCTATTTTCTGAGGAAAGAAAATGCTTCTCAGGCCACAGATGTTGGCCGTCAGGAGATTTCATCTTGGCCTTTTGTCTGGTGTGCTGGTCCATCCTGCTGTTCTCCTAGGTGGGCCTGATCACCTGCAACGGCCCGGTCTTGGCAGTTTTGGACACACTCTGTCACCAAAAGCTGGAGTTCTCTGGGAGGAGGTGTCTTTCTCCAAATTTCTATTTAAAAATTGGGTAATTTTGTGCCCTAGTTCTTCTAGTATTTTTTGTTAGGACGTAGTAGAATCTGCTTTCCATATGTCAAGACAATCCAATTTGTAGTGCATACATTGAATCCCATTTTTAGGCACAGTATTTCCTGTTCTGTGGGACTGGCATTACGTCTTCACATTTATAGTATACAGCTGCTGCTTGTTTCTACCTTACAACATGGATAAACAATACCTAGAGGAGAGAATTGAGGAACTGTGCGGCAGGCCAGAGTGTGGAATGGAAAGTTATGATGGGGTTTAAGCGGGGAGGTGGAGAGTACGAGCCAGCAGCTGGGGCCAGTGCAAAGTCTTAAGGGAGCAGAGAAGTGACTCAGGTCAGCCCTTCCAGCAGCAGGGAGTGGCGGTAGGTGCACAGTCTCTGTTTTTATGTAGCCTGTAGATTTCGTACCCCAGTAATGAGACTCTCTATGTACTAAGTAAAGCTCTAGCAAAATGTTGGGAGTAAATGTTCCATTCTTCTGTGAGACTACTGCTTTTTGAAGTGATACTTCATCTTTTTTGTTGGTTTGCTTTTAAGAAAAGGAAATAATTTGTTTTCCCGATTTACATCTTTAATTTGTATTCATTAGCAGGGCAGAAAAAAGATGTTTGATTCAGACCTCATAGTGATCATGTTTATCTGAGTAGACTCCTTTCAGATGTGCCATTTCTCAGATTTTAGACTAGCCCTTTGCAAAAAGTATACTCACTTCATTTTCTCTGTGTGTGTGTGTGTCTCATTTCTCTGTCTCTCTCTCACACACACATATACACACACCCCTATCTTTGCATTCAACAAATTTATACCAATACATTTTAGACCTTTCTGGTATTGGAGTGGATGTATCTCAGATGTGTAGGACATGTCTTTGCATTACTATGCACAGCTCTGCCACAGAGCCCAGAAAGCCATTCCTTAGCTTGTAAAATGCAGAAAGTCACGGATAGTTAAATGGTTAAGATTTAATAATTACTCGTAATAGTAATTAGAGAAATACTTGTTGATTTTTACATATTATGAATAAACACACTCATTGCTTTGAAGTCCAAGTCACATGTCTGGTCCCTGCACTGGAGATGGTGCAGGGCACTGCAGGAGGGTGAGGAGGATGAGGATGGGCACTGGCACCAAAGGGCCTCAATGCAGAGAGAAAGTGCAGCTTTTCCTTTTTAATTTTAGTCGAGACAGAGACTGTGTTACCCAGGCTGGTCTCAAACTCCTGGGCTCAAGCAATCCACCCACCTCAGCCTCCCAAAGTGCTGGGATTGTAGGCCTGAGCCTACCCCTGAGCCACCACGCTTGGCTGCTTTTCTCTTTACACAGATGAATTCATTGTTACTCCACGTTAGCCAGTGAGCCTTGTAGGGCAGTCTCAGTCTCTTTCTGTACACTCATTTAACAGTTTTTCTTCTGTCTGAAGATAAAATGTCTGTGGCTATTTGGTAATTTCTAGTAAATGGCTAAAATATAATAGTTCTTTTTCTTTTTCCAGCGTGTTACACGTTCCCAAGAAGAACTTCGAGAAGATAAAGCTTACCAACTTGAGCGGCATCGAATAGAGGCAGCTATGGACAGAAAGTCTGATAGTGATATGTGGATAAATCAGAGTTCCTCATTGGACTCCAGTACGTCTAGCCAAGAGCACCTGAACCATTCCTCTAAGTCGGTCACCCCTGCTTCCACACTGACCAAAAGTGGCCCTGGCCGTTGGAAAACACCAGCAGCAATACCGGCCACCCCTGTGGCCGTCTCCCAGCCAATCCGAACAGACCTGCCTCCGCCACCCCCGCCACCTCCCATCCACTATGCCGGTGATTTCGATGGAATATCCATGGATTTGCCTCTCCCACCACCCCCTTCCACCAACCAGATAGGACTGCCGTCTGCGCAGGTGGCTGCTGCCGAACGGAAAAAGAGAGAAGAACATCAGCGTTGGTATGAGAAGGAGAAGGCCCGCCTGGAGGAGGAGCGGGAGAGGAAGCGGAGAGAGCAGGAGAGGAAGCTGGGCCAGATGCGCACTCAGTCCCTAAACCCTGCTCCGTTTTCTCCCCTGACCACACAGCAGATGAAGCCCGAAAAGCCTTCCACACTCCAGCGGCCCCAGGAAACAGTCATTCGGGAGCTACAGCCTCAGCAGCAGCCCCGCACGATCGAGCGCAGGGACTTGCAGTACATCACAGTCAGCAAAGAGGAGCTTTCCTCGGGGGACAGTCTGTCCCCTGACCCGTGGAAGCGGGATGCCAAGGAGAAGCTGGAGAAGCAGCAGCAGATGCACATCGTGGACATGCTGAGCAAGGAGATCCAGGAGCTCCAGAGCAAACCAGACCGCAGCGCCGAGGAGAGTGACCGGCTGCGCAAGCTCATGCTGGAGTGGCAGTTCCAGAAGAGACTACAGGAGTCGAAGCAGAAGGACGAAGATGACGAGGAGGAGGAGGACGACGATGTGGATACCATGCTCATCATGCAGCGCCTGGAGGCTGAACGAAGAGCGAGGGTAAAGGGGAGAGTGCTTTGGCTGTGCCCATCTGTGGTCCCTATTTCACCTTCCACATGTTTCCCATGGGGATAGCTAGACCTCCCCCCCATCATGATAAGGATTAAAAGGGCCCCTAGGCTTATACTATTTTATTCTATGTGTTACTCTTGGCTGATGTTGTAGAGAAATGAGTCAGGGCTGTAAGGCTAAATTTTTTGAGACGTGCTTTGACAAGTATTAAATACAATTCAAATGGAACTTGATTGTTTTCATTAGCAAACTCATAATTATCCTTTTCCTTAACACTTCCAGTTGAGAAAACAAGTATTTGTTAATGACCAGTAATAATCTTGATCGGGGTAGGCAAAATTTTTTCTTCCAGGGCCAGATTGATACTTTAGGCTTTGCAGGCCATGTGGACTCTGGCAACCCCCAGCTCTGCTGTTGTAGCAGGAAAGCAGCCACAGACACAAGTAAACACATGGGTGTGTCTCTGTGCCAATAAAACTTTATTTACAGAAACATAGGGCCAATCACTGACTGGCCCCTGGTCTTGTCAGCATTTTGTGGTGGTTAACAAATGAAACTGTTCAGATCATTACATTTACAGTCATTACCAAAAATAGAATCTTCACAGTAGTTGTACTGTTGATGAAGCAAGCATTTGTTAAGGTAATAAACAATTATATTCCAATTGTAGCATAAAGCTATTGAGAACTGATTTTATTCTTCTCTATAGTATGAAAATGATTTTTGTTTTAAATAAATTCACAAAAGTAAAATTTAAATTCGTTTAACACAATAAATTGTTATGCAGAAATTTTATATAAAAGCAATACCTTGTTACTCTATAAAGAGAACTGGTAAGAGGCATTTACTGCTATTAATTTGGGCATTTATTAATATTAATTTATAGAGAATGCTATTGACCATTTTGTGTTCATGAGTTTTAGTGACTTTTTTCTTTTTTAAACAGTGTATGTGCAATATTCTGAGAAAAGATATCCAGAACCATGTTCTTTTTATCTTCTGGATTCTGTTTCTAATTTCAACTGTTTTTTATGCAGTTGATGGTAAAGCTCTACCAGGGGCTATTAGGTCAGACATTTTAATCTTTCTACCTCACAATGAAATTTAACCTTAGATAATAATTTGTGAGTCCTTAGATCCCTAGAGCCCAGTAGTGTGATTCTTTTTCGATTTGCTCTGTGAATTTTTCCTGAAAAGTCTCTCTCACGCATACTTCTTAATATATACATATCTCAGCCAAAATGTGTATATATATAAAACTTTGCCCAAAATTCAGCTTGAATCCCTTAGACACTTAAGTTTCTTAAATGAGGCCAAAGTGTGAATTAGTACATTGTTTTACTACTATTTTTATTAGTATTTTTCAAGTCATCAGTAGTAAACTTCCTGATGAGTAGCTAGCTGTGTTTACTGTAAGCGCGGTTTTATTTGAAAAACCAACCCCTAAATTAATAGCTATTTTACTTTAAAAGTAGCTTAAAAAATACAGTACTTTAAAAGTACTATGCATTCCCTGTTCAGGATTCTTGGAGTGACTGCCCCTCCCCATCGAAGCTCTCTGGAAGGTGCTAGGCCTGCTGGTGCCAGGTGCATGCTCTTCTGCTCTGGCCAGTGTCGCTCGTGGTGCACTCAGATGGATTCATTAGTAACCTAAGGACGTGCACGGCCTTGTGTCGCCCACACCCCAAAAGATGAAAGGATGTCTTTTCCTTCACTGCATTTTCAATTCTGAATATACAACTGTTGTGTATGGCAAAATGAGTCAACAGTGTTAGCATTTCTTATTGTTATAACTGTATCCTGGCAGTAATGAACAGTTAGCCTTTTAGTATTTCTGGAAGTGTCCTTTTGTGTGAGGACTCAACTTTTATTGAAAGGTCTCTCAGAGCTTTTCCAAATGGGTTAAAACACTGAATATTTCAAAGCCTTTTAGTATGAATTGTGATATTTGGAAAGTTTCTCATGAAAATTTAGTAAAAAATATTTGTTTTTTGCTTAGTAGTTCTGTTACAATTAGTATCTTAGTCTCCAAATAAGAAAGTTAAGGGAAATTTTGCTGTTTTTTATTTTCTATGTATCTTAATGATGAAACTCATTTAATACCATGTGGGCATTTTTCTGTTTCTGAATACAGAAGTTAGTGTGCAGTTCTTTACCTTTCTCATCAAGTTATCGAAACACAGATGACGCATGATAGTGAGAAAATATGCCGATGGCAGATTACAGGTCTAAACCTAACTTTTTTTTCCACACTTCATCTTTCTTTTTTTTTTTTCTTTCTCTGTTACCTGCAGCAGACTGCTATGCCAGCAATCTCTGTTCTAGATTTGGTATGTTCTTGTTTCTTTCCCTTTGGTGCTTTTTTCCTGTCTTGATTTTCTTTTCTTTCAGTGGTGGCTGTTTTATGTTTTCAGTAGATCCAGTTCTCCTTAGGGGTGTCCTCCATCAGGAGATGGAGTCCCTGACACTTTAGAAGCATGCCTTTGAATGTTCCTAGATTTAGTTATTCTTTGCTTTTCTCCGTTAATTTTAAGTGTTACTGTTTGTTTATGGTTTTGACCTTTTCTCAGTTTCAGTCATAAATTGATTCCGTGTATTCTTATGTAGTCATAAATACATGAGCAAATGAAATAAATTTTGCAATGAGTAATCTATTTTGTCTTTTTCACATTAGACATAGATTTTAAACCTTCAGTTGCTATAAACTCAGTTGAAAGGGTATTGACATTATTTGCCAGTTAAGATATAACTGTCTGTTGGTAGAGTAAGAGATTTCCAGTGAACATGTATGTATGCTATGTTTTCTTTAATAATATAATGTGGATTTTAATTCAGTTTATCAGCCATGCCAATTTATCAGTCTGCTGAGAAATACTTGAGGTCATGGTCTGTTGTAAATTCAAAATGTTGATTGTCGTGTTGGGGAAGTTTGGCACGTCATTTAGGGCCCATTATGCTTGTGTGTGGGGTCTTTATCACCTGCTAGACAATTAGACTCTGATATATTTATATAAACTTGAAGACAAATTCTAGTCAACTTCTAAAGACAAAAGCCAATATCAGACAGTACATTTAAAACCCGTGAATCAAGATTTGACTTTAATGGCCTTTTCGCCAAATAATAGTCCCCTTTTCCTTTCCCCCCCTCAGTTTAGCACAGTGGCAATAATGCCTTAGAGAGGAACCTTTCTTAAAAAACACCTCTCCTCCTTAGTGATTGGAAGGCATATTTTCTGAGCTTTGCATTTTTTTTTTCTTACATGAAACAAAGATTTTAAAAGTATACATTTTTCTCCCTACTTCTTTGTGTGTTTTGGTGTACATAGGTGTAGCTAGAAGATACTGATCAGAGTCACCTTAGTGTGAGATACTCATTCAGCAAATACTTGCTCAGCATTGAGCAAGTGCTGACCTGAGGCATTGAAGATACCAGCGAGCTCTATAGGCCCAAAGAGAATTTCTTATACTATGAAGAATTCTGTGACACATGAACAGTAAAATAATGCTTGCAGTAAGGTTTTTGTTCCATAGAAATAATTCAGAGAGTTTCTTTCTTTAAAAGATAATTATTTTGAGTATTAATATTGATCTTAACTACATGTTTCTGAGCATTTTTTAGTCCAGTTCCCCAGTAAATATTATTAATAGCACCTCATTATTTATAAAATTCTTGGCTGGGCACAGTGGTTCATGCCTGTAATCCTAGCACTTTGGGAGGCTGAGGCAGGTGAATCACCTGAGGTCAACATGGTGAAACCTCGTCTCTACTCAAAATACAAAAATTAGCTGGGCACAGTGGCAGGCACCTGTAATCCCAGCTACTCAGGAGGGTGAGGCGTGAGACTTGCTTGAACCCAGGAGGTGGAGGTTGCAGTGACCAGAGATTGCACCACTGCACTCCAGCCTGGGGGACAGAGCGAGACTCTGGCTCAAAAAAAAAAAAAATAAACCATAGAGTTCTTGCTATGTAAGAATTGGCAGGTTACCTAGGAGACCCTCTTCTGTGAAGATATTAGCCCGTCCTTAATAAGGATAAGGGCAAATATGTGACTATATAGGGAGCGATGTACCCAGTATGGTTCTTAAGATATTTTCTTAAGACACATCACAGGATTTTCAGGTGGGTAGTCAGATAAATGAGGCAGGTCTTTTCCTGTTTGGAAGCAGCTGAGTTTCGTGAATTTGGGAGGCTGCCTGCACTGGTTTCTGCTCTTCCCTCTGGTCTCTCTGTGACCCATCACCCCTGTCGATCCAGGGCCTGCCTTCTCCATCCTCTGTGCTCACTTCTGACCTGAGACGGTAGCACCATTTTGATGCCAGCAATGTCCCCATTTGATTTCTAGTCCAAACTTCTCGCACACTAAAGACTCAGATATCCACCTGCCCATGTAACATTTCCACATGGAGTCAAGTAAGACTTTTGGAGTGCAGGATGCTCAAAGTGAAATCCCTGTCTCCTTCACTCACCTTGCACTGCTCATCATCCTGCCTTTCAGCCTTCCCCATTTCAGCTGATGCTTCGAGTTGCTCAGGCAGGAAACCACACAGTCATGCATGACCCCCTTTTTTCTCTGTTCAGAAACTCTACTGGCTTGACCTCCTCACAACCTGACCAACCTCTGTGCCCCCGTGACCAGAGCATCTCTCCATTCCTGCCTGGGTCACTGCAAGAGACTGTCAGGACCCCTTGGTACTGCCCCCCAGTCCCTTCACAGGACAGCCTTGACATAGCGTACAGCAGTCCCACGAGAACATCCTCACAGCCCTCCTAAGTCTCTCCCTTCACTTAGACAGGCGGTCCAAGTTTGTCTGGGTCTCATCTCCTCTTCACACCCTTGCCCACTGCCCTCCAGCCTGCCTGCCTGCCTACCTGCCTTCTAGTGACCCTGCACACGCTGGGCCGTCGGGAGGGTCCCTGCCCGTCTCCATGGCTGACTCTCTTGGCACATGCAGGTGTCTCTCAGATGCCACCTTTCCATGAGGGGCCCACCTGCCCCTACTGCTTCATATTGGAGGGGCCCACCTGCCCATGCTGCTTTGTATCAGCGGCCCACCGGCCTCACCGTGTCCTGCGTGTTTCTCTGTGGACGTACTATACACGTTACTCACCATTAGGCATGTTTGTGTCTTCTGGGTAGTGCCACCTCCATGGGAACAGTGACCTTTGTCCAAGTTTCTAGAAGAGTTCTAGAGTGTGCCAAGCAGTCGAGTGAGTGGGATCGGATTCCAGGCCAAGGTCCCAAGCTCTCGAAGGCGTGTGACCTTCCTGACTGTTGGCAGCTCAAGAGTAGAGCTGTTGCTAGGTTGTCTCCTATTTTAACGACTGAGATGGTGTGTAAGTCACATTCATACCAAAGTCTGACTTGCTAGAGGGATCTCCTTCAGCACTAGATTATGATGAAGTCCATTGTGTCTTTAGTGCTTTTCCTTTATATACCATGGGCAAATCCAGGACACCTGGAATTATCAGGACGTCTGTTTTCTCCTGGCAGAGTACTCTGTCCTGTCATTGGAATCTGTCTCTAACTTGAGTAGCCGGTCAGTTAGGACCATGGAGGTGGCGGTGACTGTGGCTGTAGCTTTGCCTGTCTACAGCCTCGAGAAGTAGCTAGTCCTTCCACCTGATAACAAGGTGTGTGACTCGTGCCTTCATCGCTCCAGGTTGCCACATAACTGCATATATTCCTCTCACTTCCTCATGACAAACCTGTTCTATGGCAGAGCACAAGGGCCTAAGCCAGCATGGAAGAGATTGACCCAGTGTCACACAGAGCAGGTGAGAGCCAGGGTCTCCAAACCCACTATGGGAGAGACTTGGCCAGTACATGTTGAACATTCCTAATCTGAAAATCCAGAATCCAGAATCCAAAACTCTGAGCACCGACATTATGCCACAAGTAGAAAATTCCACACCTGACCTCAGTGACAGGTTGCAGTCAAAGCTTTGTTTTATGTCCAGAATTATTTCAAATATTGTATAAAATTACCTTTAGGCTATGTATATACAAAGTGTGTATGAAACAGAAATCAATCCATATTTAGACTTGGGTCCTGTTCCCAGGATATCTCATTATGTATATGCAAATAGTCCAAAACTAAAAAAATCCAAAATTTGAAACACTTCTGGTCCAAGCATTTTGGATAAGGGATACTCTGCTTGTATCACATGGATCAAGTGAGAGTGAAGGTTTTAACAAGAATTTTCTGAACTCGTATTAAGTGCTCTTTCTAGGACACAAAAATGCCTCTTTTTGTAACACTGTAGTGGCAGGAATCATCTTGAAATTTACTTGGTTGACAAATCTCTCGGTGGCTAAGCTCAGGTTTGTCTTGTTAACACATTTTAATGGGTCATCTGCTGACTCAGAAAACATGAGGACTCACAGGAGAAATTCCTCCCCCTTGGGGTAATACCAGTGAAAAGATGTTTTCAAAGATTTCAGTGGTTCTGCTGCTTTCCTTACGTGAAAACCCAAGCTAGGTCTTCCCGCCTATTCCACTTTCCTTTTTTTGTTTGTTTGTTTGTTTTGCGTGGAACTGTAGAAACTGGGCACACTCTCTTGAGCGTCCCAGGTATAGAAGGGGTTGGATTAAAAGCCTTATAAAAATTTCAAGCAGGAATTAGTAGGAAGCCTCATTTCAGAAGTGTTTCTTCAGAGAAATCTATCTGTGGGAAGTCAGACTATATTTTGTCTATTCAAGTTGGAATGCCTCTGGAATGAAAATGGGCCCTGCCCAGAATATCAAAGCCGTAGTTTAGTCACAGTGCATCTTCAGGAAGTCTCAGTTTTACTCAAGGAATTAGGAGAAGAAATATGTTCGTATTAAAACCAACACATACATATTACAGAATGGAATACAAAGTTTGTATGATTGCGTAAAACAGTTGCCCTAAAAGAACTTCACGTTTCTGTTGTAGGCCACATAGAGCCACACTGTCTTACTTGGGGATTATGCTGGTTAGTCTCTGCCACAAGGGCCTTTCACCAGCTAAGCTCTAGATCTTACAACTTCTAATAAAATGGTCGTTTTACTTAAATCTGAAAGAAGTGTGTGGGCTGTGCTACAGGAAGGGAGCTAGCACTTACTGAGTACCAGGGGCTACAGTGGATGGTTTTTCCTGGGTCATTTAATGCACTCTACCTCTGTGAGAGAGGATTTCGTTTTCCTAATGAGGAAATCGGTCCCTGAGACATAGGGAAGACTTTTGCTTGGTCTGAAATCCAGGTGTTATATATTACTTACCAAAGGCATTCCAATTCAGTCATTAATTTGTCATAAATGATCTAATCAGGAGTTTTCTTCATGTTTTTGTCCTTAAAATTTTTTTAGGGTGGACATGTTTAACGGGAGGGAGCATACGCAGAAAAAGTCTGTAGAGAAACAGGCTTTTAAGGGCTTTAACAGAGTCGTGTTTTCAGTAATTTGTCAAAAAGTAAAGGATGTTATGGCCCCATTTTATGTTCACATACCAGTTTCATTTTCATGATGCAAAATTATAAACACAGATCTCGATCGATAGATAGATAGATAGATAGATAGATAGATAGATCGATCCTGAAAATACCTGTTTTGGGGAATGTGGACTACCTCAAGCTTGCTACATACTGGCTTTCAAATCCCAGCATAGTTCTCGATTTAGAATAACTTTCAGTCTGCATAGTCTTGATTCATCGGGTAATAGGTATTTTTTAATCTATTCTGCTCTCCCTTCAGATATCACTTCCTGCAAGGCTATTTTGGTAGCATGTAACTTTTCATTCTTTTAATCAAAGTGCTAAAGTAATAGGCAGTTTGCCACTGGATTGCAGGGTGATTAAATTTGTAATTTAAGTTAAAATATCTTTTAACTGTTACTGAATGTAAGTAACCCATACAATTCAACGTACTGTTTTAAGCGGTTATTTTGAGTAAATTAAGAGATTCTCATTTTTCTCATTAGTGCTTTGTGAATGGTGGGAGTAAAGCAACATAGCTTTGAAGAGCAAAACAATTTATGTTTTGGAAATGGAAATACGTGAATTAGCCAAAGAGTGGAAAGAAACTGCCTTGATTACACTGGTGCTGGTTAATTTGCCTTCCTTTACGAATAGTAACTATTGAGCTGAACACAGGGAGAGGCTCCTTGCTTAGTGCATTTCAGATTTAGAAGAATAGAGGTTTTTAAGAAGAAAATGCCTGTTTATAGATTTATAAAAAATGATGAAAATAATAATTGTTCTGATTTCTTAAAATATACTTCTATTTAAAAGAACTAATGGACTCTGCCATTGTGTAACACTCTCTTGCTCTGCACTTATTTTTAATTGGGGCTAGAAAATATTAACATAACTTAGTTTGTGCTTTGTGGGATAAAGATAAGACCCATATTACATTAATGCAATTTTACATTGTACCCTAAATTACTTTTCTGTAGAATATTTAATATTCTCACTTGCTTTATTTTGCTATTTTTGTTTGGGCGCTGTTTCTCCTAGTTCTCCTAGTTTTTTCTGACCCCTGAAATCCTTGTTGAACGTTTCCATCCTTTGCTCTGGCCCCTCATGCAGGAAGCCCACGGGGAGCTGTGGCTGGTTCTGTCAGCTCAGGGGCAAGGCATCACCGATGGCTTCCTTCTGGGTTCTTAGTGGCATCTACTCCAGCTATAACCCCCCTAAAAGCCAGTCATCCTAACATCCCTCTGGGGTATGGATAGGTTGTCTTAAAGAGACCGTTCAAGTATTTGTCTCTTTGAGAAGGCAATTATATAATTTTTTTCTAAGATGTTTTACTATTGTTTATTGACATGAAAAAGCCTAATAACACAGGTTAATTTATTCTTTCTCACCAGATACAGTGTTTTCTTCACAGAAGCCAAGGGAGAGTGAAGTTGTTAGATTTTTATTTAAAAAAAAAAAAATACACACACAGTTCAAATCCCAGCAGCTAACATGCTTATATTTCTGCTACAAAAAGTGTATAGACAAACTGCTAATTCTGTAGAAATTGAAACACATAGGAATTTTATGTAAGGGATTCCTGAAGTGGTTAGAGATTGAACTAGATGCCTTTAAGTTTCATTTTAATCCTATAAACATTGATTACTTCTTCATGATGTATGATAATACAGCTGTGGGTGTTCCTGTAGCACAGGTCTATACAGATAAGTAAATGGAGAACACAGTTTTCAAAGTTACCGTTGTCTTAGACTAGAGGAACAGAAAAGCTGTGTTTCCGAGACAAAAAGGGAGAGTCTTCCTGTTCTGCACTGGTTGTTAATCCAGGCTTCCTCTTCAGGAAAGGTATTTTCAACCTATAATACATAGAGATGTGAGTAGAAGGATAAAGGAGCTAAAAATTGAAAAGAAGAGACTTAGGTATTTGAAGGACAACCTTAAGTATTTGAATGATATGAAGGAAAGGTATCTTTTGTGTTGTTTCAAAAGGCAGAACTTGAATGACCAAAAGAGAAAACAATCAGGTAATGAATTGTTAACATAAGAACTTCTTAACTTGTGGTTACCTGAAAACAGAATGGATTGTATTGACTGAGAGTTCAACATTAGGTCCAGACAGAAGAGCGTGAGATAGGAGGGTGAGATAGGGCTCCTTCCCATCTCAGTTTCAGGGTCTGTGGTGCAGACTGTAGGGTGCTTCCATCTCAGTTTCAGGGTCCTTGGTGCAGAGTGTAGGGTGCTCCTGAGTCGGGAGGGAATTCTTGAATCCGGGGTGGGATCTGGAGGGACCTGATGGCAAAGGGCAGAGGAAAGAGAATGGCAGGCCTTGGTCCCCAGGCAAGACCGACGACTGCCGGGCCCACTGGAGTCACATATGCTGCTTCTGTCTCACCTATGCAGAGGCAAGTGGGGGCCTCCCTCTTCTACAAGACATTCATAGTGGAAATTGAAAAGGGAGAGGGAAGGAGGGGTTTAAGTGTGTTCTGCAGGTCCATCAAGTGGGGCCTATCTGTTTGAGCCTGTTAAGTTACATGAACGGGTTAACTAAAATTGTTCCAGTAAAAGAATTGTGCTTGTTGAATGTGTGAATGTAGATGATAAATTCCATCTTATAACCATGATTAATGGAGGAATAACTCTGGGATTTGTGACAACAGTTTTTAGGTAATTTATTTTAAAATTGTAGAGCTAAAAAAATGTAAAAAGTTTTATCTTTCAACGGTGATTTTAACCTGGTATTTTGTATTTAACTTTCTGTGTGTGTGTATGTGTATATGTGTGTCTACTTGTCTTAATGTGTGCATTTTATGTCTTGTGCTGGTGGAGTTTGTGGAGGGAGATTAATGTCAGCCTGTTGTTAGTTGCAGGACGAGGAGCGGAGGCGGCAGCAGCAGTTAGAAGAGATGCGCAAGCGGGAAGCGGAAGACCGAGCGAGGCAAGAGGAAGAGCGCCGGCGGCAGGAGGAGGAGCGAACAAAACGAGACGCTGAAGAAAAGGTTATGGTCCTCTAAGGGCAGCTAGAATTTTACCAAGTTAGCCTGAACGTAATCGATTGGCTAGGGCAGAGCGGGCTGGAAGTTCTGTGTGTCTTAAGAAGCACAAGGCAGAGCAGGGCCTGGCTCCCCCAGCTTTGTGATTGGACCAGCAACTTTACCCCGTCTGGCCCACCTACCTCTCTTCTGGACTGTCTCCAGATCCCCTTATCTGCCAAGTTTTGTCTCCCTCAAACTTCTGAACTCTTGGGTGTGTGTAGCAGTGAGCCTCTTTGCAAAGGGTTCGTTTCCTCGGGCACTCATCTTTACTGGACATGGCCCAGCTTGTCATTGTGAAGGTGACATTTGTTCAGTGATTGCTTAAATGGCATGTGGACCGTGGGAAGCAGTAGAAGCATAGTAAGACAGTTGGCTGCCATTCAACATTTCAAATAGATGGTTTACTCAAATCACTCACTTCTGGTTGATGGTAAAGAGAGCAGATGGCTTAGAAAACATGATACAGGAAAATTTAGTATGTAATCCAGTAAATATTCTGAGTTATTTCTTTTCATTTGTGTGTGTGTGTGTGTTTTTAAGTCAAGTAACCCTTTTAATTGAATTTTAAAATGACAGCGAATTTTGACATTCTGAGAAATGGGGATTTTGAGATGTTTCTCTCCATATCTCCCTTCGTCCTGTGTGTGGCCAATGCCCTCTGGATGAAGAGGCTGTAGCCATTGAGCTCCCTGTGGGGGCCTGTTTCATCCCGAGGGGACTGCGTGTTGCTCTGTGTGGTTTGAGAGAAGCTGCTCTTCTCTGTTACTTCCCTTCTGTGAAGGTAGAAGCTTTCAGTGTTATAACTTCTGATGGCGGAAAATTTAGTTTTTATTAATAATTCCTTCTTCGATAGTCTAGTGAACTATATTAATAGAACAGTATACTGTTCACAGAAAAGAACTTGTAGGGAGTTTTTTGTAGCGATATGATCTATTAGGATATAGAGCAATCTAAGAGTAAGCTTGATAGACATGATGTGACTTCACTTAAATGGAGTAGAGTGAATAAGGACACTCACCTGTGTTGAAATTGGTGATTTCTGCATTTCGTAGACCTTTGCCCTCTAAGTTTATTATCATATTATCTGTTGACTCTGAACAGCGTTTGAAGTCTTTTCAAAGAGTTTGAGCTTTCAGGATTAGGTTCCCCTATGAGTCTTTCACTTGTGTAATGGTAAGTCAATATTGATAAATCTTTCTAAGGAAATCAGATTTCCAAAATGCTGAGCCGCTTGATGTCTAAGTGTTGATGGTGTTTGCTGTTGCTTTGCTGTTCCATGAAAGCGCTCCCTGGCTGCTTGGAGGGCTGTATTTTTCCAGGTCAGTGCCAGCTTGGCTGTCCCAGGCCCTGCACAGTGCCCATTGTTATAGCTGGGCCCAGTCCTGGCCACGCTGGAGCCTCGACGGGGGCAGCTGGGTTGTCACAGCAGCACAGAGCACATGCAGAGAGGACCAGGCCATGTTTTTCCTATGTTGAGAAACTCTTGGGTTATTTAATTTTTCCAATGTGTTTTCATAACTCATGATTATGTCAAATACACTTGTGTTAGTAACTGCTTCTATAATTAAGTGGTCACTGTAAAAGAAGGCGAATAACCTATTTTTATATCAGAATGTCCAAAACTCATGGGTTTGCTTTGTTATAGAAAAATGTGCCATTCATTTGTTGGGTAGAATAAAGTCACCTTGTAATTGTATCTGCTCTTGGTATAACTAAAAGAGGATGTTTTCATTTCTCCCTAAAATGTTATCAAGCAACTGTTCCTCATGTTAATACTAAGATTCTTGCTAGTTCCATTTAAAAGCCACAAGAAGTCATTCTGGTTTATTCCTCACTCCAAGGGAACACTGACTCTGTGTAGACAAGAAGACGAAAGTCTTTCCTTCAGGATTGCTAAACAGAGAGCAAGAAGATTCAATGAGAAATTGGGCTCAGGGCAGTAATTGGGCTGGCATTTATTCTTAAGAGTTTTCTCCCTCAAAAGGTGGAGTGATATTGCGTATTCACTCGTGTGTGTGTGTGTGTGTAGCTCTAGAGGGAGTAGGGAGAAAATACAGCATGAAATTGAAAATAGGACTAACAACTTTTCACTGAATGCCAGCAAGTTCTCTCAAATTAGTTTTCTTCGGTTGAACGAATTTAAAATTCATTGTACTTCAATTCACAGCATTAAACATTTACTCGAGGCAGTTTATTCTGTTTGCTCTTTCATCCCCCTTCTTATTTACTTTTTTCTTGTGTTCTAAAACTTTTGTCAATCTTTAACAAAACTGTGCTGTTACCTTTTTTTAATGTTAAAATAATTTTAACACTGTCAACTGTAGTTTGTGCAGATGTATGTCAGAAAAAAATGTACAGTATGTGTCAAAATATATTTGAATCTCTTGTTGCTGTTAATTCCTGGCTCTCTAATTTTCTGTCTGTTAGGGAGTTCATTAAGATTTGAAATATAAGTTAAGAACTATGGAAAGCATATTTGTTAGATTGTTACTTTGGGAGAATGAGTGGTTTTTTTGTTTTGTTTTGTTTTGTTTTCATTTCTGGTTTCCTGTTGATCTCCTTCCTAGTAACCAGAAGTAGACAGGATGGTTCAGTCACGTCCTCCTTGTCCAGGAAGGACTGCGCCTCAGCATTCATGGGGGCTCAGTGAAAAAGAATGCAAGTTTGCCTTTCGGAAAGTGCTGGCTATAGAAAGCCAGTCACAGCCTATTTTTAGTTTTGCGTTATCTTTAAACACTGCAGTAACAGGTAAGTTCATATCCTGCCAAAATCGGAAGAGGAGAGAGAGAAGGAAGTAACAGGAGCATGGAGGAAGGAAAGAAGGAAAGCAGAGGAGAATTCAGTCCACTGGGATAATGGAGAGGCAAAAGTGACTGGGAAGCAGGAGGCTGAGAATTAATCCATTCCGTGCTTTTGAGCAGTTTTCTGTCAAATAATCCAGAATAGTGTTAATGTACTTGTAAGTCTAGGGAGAAGACTCCGGATTGACCTGCTGCTTCTGTTATATAGTAATTGTAACTATTCAACTTTGACGTCAGTGTGCTGATGAGGATTGTTCCCTTTGAAGGCCCAGTGGGTCGGCTGTTCCCTTCTGACCTCTGACCTTTGCACTCTTGTCTATTCCCGCCCGCAGAGGCGACAGGAAGAAGGGTATTACAGCCGCCTGGAAGCTGAGAGGCGCAGACAGCACGACGAGGCGGCGCGCAGGTTGCTGGAGCCCGAGGCACCTGGTCTGTGCCGCCCTCCGCTTCCCCGGGACTACGAGCCCCCGTCCCCGTCCCCCGCGCCCGGCGCCCCTCCTCCCCCGCCTCAGCGAAACGCCTCCTACCTCAAAACCCAGGCCCTCTCCCCCGACTCGCTGTTCACTGCCAAGTTTGTTGCATACAATGAGGAGGAGGAGGAGGAGGACTGCAGCCTAGCAGGTCAGGATAAGTACTCCAGCACGAGAGTGTCTCATGGGGACCTTCTTCCTGCCCCTCTTAAACCACGGCCACCCCCCTGCCAGCCACGCCCGGTCTCCGATGGCATCTTTCTCTCGAACTCATTCCAGCCACCCCCAGCCAAAGCCAACAGTACTGCTCACAAAAAAGTCCAGCCCCCGCCCCCTCCAAAAAAATCCAGCTCCTACCATCCCAGCCACTGCAAAGGTAGAGGTAAAGGCGTGACAAATCAGCTCTCGTTGTCTTAATGATTGGAACCTCAGCATCTCTGCACACTTGCCCTGTAGTATGGTCCATGGCGATCGTACTTGCTTTGGAATTTGGATGTCACATGATCACTGGTCTCAGCATGGTGATCCTCCTCTGCCTCTGATTGTAATGTTCTGTGCTAATATTCTTTGGTAGATATCTTAGTACTCCGATTTCTTTTACACTTTAAAAAGTTCCATTTCTTTTATCAGCTGACAATCAGTCCTTCTCTGTTGTTCCCAAATCACTTGAAGTACTGTTGGTCTTGGCTTTCATTTTCTATCTCTACAAATGACCTTATATTTGTTTGAACAAGGGCGTTTTCACACATTGTAGTGTCTCTAAAGACAAAGTGTTATAATTACATTATAAGTTTCCATTATTTAATATTGGTAGAACTTTCTGTTCTGGATTAAGTAGCCTGTGGAATAAATCATGCATTCTCATGGTGGTTTGGTTGGTGTGGCCGGAGCATCTGCTAAGCTGGTTAACTGTTGGCTTCATGACCTCCGTGCAGGCTGCCTCACACCAGGGTCCAGAGACCCCAGTTACAGTGAAATTCCTCTCATCCCCTTTTGCTCTAACTGGCTTCACTGCTTCCTGTTACTTGCACTCTTAGCACCTAGTAACACTAGCAGCCAGACCTTAGCAGGCGTGCAGCTGACCTTAGGGAAACCCCCTACGCTGACTGTAGAGCAGGACGGTTCTGCAGGGAGCAGGGCCTAGAGGCTGTCACAAGCATGGGTTCAGTAGTCAGTGTTTTTGAGACAGTATGTTTAAAATATAGCTGAATTCATAAAGATTCAGATTTCACACTAATCTTACCTTAAATGGGACTGGAATTCTGGCACTAAATATCTTCAAATTTTAATGAGTGTATGAGAGTCTTCTGAATCCTGTATCATTCTGCATAAACAATTTATGGGACTCGACAATTCTGAAAGAAGAATAAGACTCAGTGTAACTGTCAGTCTTACTCAATTAACAGATGAATTTTGCCAGAATTCTGTCCCCCCACCCCCAGCTCAGAGCTTTGATCTACTTTGAAGGTTTAATATCTAATAATATTTAGGTTGAGTCACCTTGGAAGCCAGGATTAAATCATTTTATGAAATATCTGTTGTAAAGATCTATAATTTAGTACCTTTCAGAGCAATTTATGGAATAATGGTACATTTTGAAGCAGGATGCCATCAGTCTCCTTGTATGGAGTTTTTGTAAGCTGAACTTAAGATGACAGAAATGCGAGGGTTTGGTAACCAAGTATTACAGTGAGGTGTCACTGCTCACCATCTAGGCTCTCAGTCCTACCACTAACCCGTATTTTACTGCACACGTGAAGTACCACACAGGACCAGGTCATAGCCGACATCTGATTGCTCCGCCTCTTCGAAGACTTCTTCGTAATGTACAGAGCCGTCTGCACCGTGTGCAGAGCACATTCTGACCTTGTCCTCCTCATGTCACTAGCGTGGTCTCATTCCTTGCTCAGCTCTGTTTCTGTCGCGAGCGCTGTGGTAAAGCATGCTTCTGCAGATGGACTCGGCTGCTTCCACTGGGCAGTGAGAGGAACAGCATTAGGGTGTGAATTGGAATGAGTAATACCAGATTTGAACATAGCACTATATGAAAGATTCATCACTAAAGCTTTTTGAAAATGATCTGTGACTTGGAGTATTCATAGAGAGTCAGCTAAAGGTTTTGATATTCTTAAGTCTAAAAGTTCTGAAAATTTTGAAGAATTAATTTTACCAGTGGAAAAAGCCAGTATCATTCTTAAAACAAAGCTCAAAAGATACAACGCAGTGTTTTTAAAAATAAGCAAGATAAAAAATTTGGAATTAAAATGGGAAAAAAATGTCTCCATGCAGTAATTTATCTAAAGGGCTGCTATAGATTGTCATAAGGTAGAGATGTGTTTCTGTTCAATCTTTTGAGTCTTTGCTGAGGATGGCATCCTCCACAGTGGTGGTGGGAAACCTGAGTAAAGGTGCAGTGCAAAGAGGCACCCTTCAAAAGGCAGGTGTGTGTCCCGTCCAGTACGTCAGATAAGTTCTGCACAGCAGGTCCTTTTGTAGAAGAAGAGAAAAATGTGTTTTGTGCAAGTTGTTTGAAAAGAATTTTAATGTGAAAATATTGTACTACTTTTGTGGCCTGTTTAATCCAATATTCATTGTTGTCAGTGTTTGCTAAATAGTTTGAGCATTTTTTACTCCAGCCTGTATTACACTGTCAGCAGATTTTTGAAGTGTGAATTTTTCTAATGCTACAATTAATAGAAATACATTAACACTGATTTACTGTATTATGATTTTAACAATCTGACATTGATTGTTACTTGGATACACTTAGCGACATTATTACTTGGATACATTTAAAACCTTGTATCTGCATCACATCTTTTGATCCTTAGCAATCCCCTGAAGCCAGTAGGAACAAGGCAAATGTTGCCGATGGATTGATGTTACACTCACCCAGAATGGGTTGATGTCATTACACTCACCCAGAGTTGCTCTGCTGTCCGAGGAAGAGCGGGGCCATGGGCGGTATTCCTCTCTAATAATGAAGGGCGTCAGGTCAATGTTTTAGCACCTTTTGAGAGTAGTCATTGGATTACTCAGGCCACCAACAGAGATGAATTTCAAATTGATGAAATTTTGATACAATGTGAAGGATCTTTTACCTTCCTGCTTATTCAGTAAGGTATTTTTTATTCTCTGAGCACTGCATCTTTCTCATGAGTAAAGCTTAGAAATAATGAAGTACTTTAACTTGTCCTGTTTCTTTCGTGGAAAAGGACCAAACTCTTACCCGGGATCTGCTGGAGCAGCTGTTGGAGCCCATGACGCTTACCGGGATGCGAAAGAGAAGCGTTCTAAAAGGTATGGACGGTTGCGCTAGACGAGGAACTTCATCTGTACCTGATGACCCCTTTCACTCTTCACGGCACTTTTGAATTATGTAAACAGACTTCATGGCTTCACTCTATGCCCTCACCTCGATTTTAGTTAGAAATGCTATTGCCCCAAGTGTTCTTAAAACAGTGAATTTGAACTCACCAGAGAAATCATCAGTACCATTCTGTAACTTATTATTAACTTTGGCATATTTATAGATGCCTCTCAGGTACATGTAAGATTCCTTAAAATGCTGTATTTTAAAACTGTACCCCTCAGGTTACACTTATTTAACTGGTAAGAATTGCCTGCTTGCTAAAATCTAACTTACAAGGTTTTTGAGAGTTGACTATGACTGGGGAAAGTTAATGTTTTAGCCAAGAAAACATGTTGCCCTTTTTTTCTAGATGGGTTTAAATACAGCCCCTGTGATTTCAATTGTAGGGAAAGTTATAACGCAATTTAACAAAGAATGAGTCTGAGAATTTTAATTGCCATTATGCAAACGTATGTAATTGTTGGCAGGTTGTTTCTAGTTTGTCCAGTAATCTTCCGTATTGCCCTCTTCTGCAGCCAAGATGCAGATTTACCTGGAAGTTCTGGGGCCCCTGAAAACTTGACATTCAAGGAACGCCAGCGTCTTTTTTCACAAGGTCAAGATGTATCCAATAAAGTGAAAGCCTCTCGTAAATTAACAGAACTGGAGAATGAACTGAACACAAAATGAAAACAAAATGAGGAGGACACTTTGTATTTACCCCAAAATCTTCTCAGTTGTGGGTTTGTAGGTGCGAGTTTGAAGAGGAAAGAGGAAGGGGGTTATATTTCTAAGTGATTTACAATTTCTGTTTCTAAAATGGTTGGAATCTAGAAACGTTTCAATTCCAAGAAATTTTATTTTACTTTACCATGAGATTGCCGTTTATGTAACTTAAACACTGTCTAGTTTCTTAATTATCTAACTCACATGAGGATAAGTTTTTTGTTGGTTTCTTTTTTGGAGTCCTGAGTTCAAAGGGGACAGAACTAAGGATAGGAGGAGAGAATGGACGTTTCTTCTCTCCCATCTTCCCCTCATCATCGACCAAGGAGCACAAAGAAGTTCTGTTTCTGTTTTTTGTTTTTTTCAGAAACTTGATTTTAGCCGTCAAGCAGAGAATAGCTTGAACTATTCAGACTGTTGTTGGCACTGTTTAGAAGTGAACACACACTCTTCTACCCAGGAAAGGACATGTGACGACATGCTCCTCCCATGTCCCCTGATTGTGTCTCTTCCCACAATATCCTTCTAGTCTGCATCGTGAAACGGCTTAGGCCAAAGCTTCCTGTGCGATGACGCACATCCGAGACTGTTCCACTCATTCCTCGCAAATCGGAGCTCTTCTGATCAATTCTAAATATTTGATTAATTTTAATTCTGAAAGAAAATTCTGAGGATTTAAGCTTAGGGGATTTTATTTTTATAAATACTAGATTATTGTTAGACTTAATAAATCACTGGTAAATTTAAAGATGACAGTTACATTACAAAGTTAACTAAACCTCAGCTGTTCCCAGGCATCTGTAAAAGAAGATATCTTGATTGGAGCAATGTTCGTGTGACTGGGAACGACAGAAGAATGGGAGATGAGTAGGAACCCCTCAAGCACAGCTGTCACTCAGACATTTTTAATTTGAAAAAGAGATTTTCATGTGTATGCCGTCAAGAAAAGGAAGGAATTCAATTACAGGGCATCTGTAACTTAAATATTGTAAGAATAACTCATATGGAAGTTCAAGCTATTTTTATACTGTAATAGAGTTATTTAATTTTAATTTGTTGAATTATTAGTTACCACTGTTATTTCTTCAGCTGTGGATGTGTGGCTGATGTAGGGGAGATGGACCTCAGTGTGTTTTATATTGTCTGGTGTTAAGATGATAAATTACTTTGTGATTACAAGCAAATTTTCTAGTTGACAAAGCCCTTGGTGGAGTCCAAATGATTTTTCTGTACCATATTGTTCTCTTACACATACGTATGTTAGGAAAATAGGCACACTTTCAAAGAGAAGCATAGGGGCTTTTACTGCCTTCGAAATCACTTTTAATAAGAGTTGTATGATAAATCATTAAAAATGCGAGTGTAAATATTTTTTTATGTCTATCAGGGTTTTTATTTGAAAGTGTGCTCTTCCCATTTCCTTGTTTGAGTAAGAGAGTGCAATGGTTCTGAGTGTTCAGGAAGGATTTGCTTGCTTGCGGCAGAGGTTCTAGGAAAAGCAAGCGCCTCCCAAATATCTTGAGAACACTGGCAGCCTTATGGCCACTAAATCCACACTTTCTTTTTTTTTTTTTTTTTTTTTTTTTTTTTTTTTTTTTTGAGACGGAGTCTCGCTCTGTCGCCCGGGCTGGAGTGCAGTGGCCGGATCTCAGCTCACTGCAAGCTCCGCCTCCCGGGTTTACGCCATTCTCCTGCCTCAGCCTCCGGAGTAGCTGGGACTACAGGCGCCCGCCACCTCGCCCGGCTAGTTTTTTGCATTTAGTAGAGACGGGGTTTCACCGTGTTAGCCAGGATGGTCTCGATCTCCTGACCTCGTGATCCGCCCGTCTCAGCCTCCCAAAGTGCTGGGATTACAGGCTTGAGCCACCGCGCCCGGCCAATCCACACTTTCTTTAAAGAGATGCAGATGAATTACTTTTCTGTTAATATATAGAAAAATACACATGAGAACATGCAGATACATGTAAATATCTACATACAGGGATATTTGTATGCGTGGTTGTGAAACCCATACACAAGTGGATTTGGCCATCTTTGGGCAGTGAGGTCAAATGTGAATATGTGTAAAAGTGCTTTTCAGAAGTGTGC
This sequence comes from Rhinopithecus bieti, assembly GCF_001698545.2. NCBI lineage: Eukaryota > Metazoa > Chordata > Mammalia > Primates > Cercopithecidae > Rhinopithecus > Rhinopithecus bieti. Next base: position 8,515,407 of record NW_016803657.1, on the reverse strand, counting down.
ATTACTATGAGAAAACAAAACTGCTGTAGTTTTCCATTTCTACTGTATTTCAGTTGCAACCTATTTTTAATAAACTTTGTATGTATTTAAGTGTATTTGCTATTGTTTTGAAAGTGCTGACAAAGTTTATATTTGTAATATCAGCCTTCCTCGCCCGTCTCTTTCCATCTTTCTGTTCTTCATTAAACACTGAGTATGGTTTCTGTGTCAGGCAGTGGTTTTCATTTGTGGGGACATGTCGTGTGCCTCGTCACACAGGTGTCTGTGAGTCTCATAAGCCGTTCCACTGCCCGGGCCTTCCTGATTCTTCCTTGATCCAAGCAAGCTCAGGTGGGCATTCAAGCCATTCAGTGACACTGTCTCTTGGTGGCCTCTTTGAAATTCCTAAAATATCCCTAGTAATAAGTAAATGGTGTACATAAGGCATCCTGGTGGGATGTGTCTTAGCGCAGGAACCCATTCAGGACAGCCTCGTGTAAAGGGGTATGTTTGATTGTAAAACTACACAAGGCACATTATGAGGACCTGGGAGCTGTGGGAGGCATGTGCAGGCGGGACCTTCCGTGTGGACGGGGCTCAGCGCTGCCTCTGCGCCGTTGTTCCTCCTGCCTCTGCGTATTTCCAGTGTACCTTTTAATGGCCCATGAGTAGGAGGACGGGACAGGGCAGGGATGGAGAATTTTTAGGGCTTTCATGGGGGGAGAAAGGGATGGGGAGTTGTTGGTTGAAGGATACAAAGTTTCAGATAGGAGGAACAGGTTTTGAGGTCTGTTTGCTGCACAGCGGAGTGACTGTAGTCCATATATTGTGAAAATGAGGTTCATGAAGGAAGGAGTGTCTTAGGGTTGTAGAAAGTTGTGGAGACCTTTTTGGTAGAATGAGATGTTTATGTATTGAAACTATAGTATTCACTTTTACTATATTTTAATGCTTAAAAAGATACTTTAATGTTTGAGAATACAAAAACTTAGGAAGTCTGAGTATTAATACAGATGCCGTTTTCTTCTCAAGGCCTGTGTTTCTGTTGCTGTCAGTGGAAATAATGGTACTGCCCTGCAGTGGTCTTCTGTCATACGGACCAGCAAGCACTTGATAATTTTCTGGTGTGCGCCATTGGACACAATTTCCTTTATCCCTTATTGAATGGAAAACATTTCAAAGATTTAGTTATATTTAGTAAACATTAAGCAAAATTTAATTTGAATGACTTGCAGGAGGGAAAGGATGTACAAAAAGTGATAGTTTTATTATTTCCAGTATTTCATCCAGTTTATTCCAAAAATCACATAACCTCAAAAGAGACATAACGACTTGAGACTGGGAATTGAAGCCAATTTCTTGTGTGATTCAGCAAGTGTTTATGGGAGCCTACGGTGCCTCCTCTGCCACGGTGACTGGTCTCACAGCGCTTACCTGCCCTCCTGAAACAGTGCAGCTCTGCCCCCAGGGAGCATCACTCCAAGAGGCAGAAGCACATGTTTCATTTACATGTGCTGATCCATAGTAACTGTTAGCTGTAAAGAAGTGCAGGGGACACCCGGAGGCCTAATAAAGTTCCTGTGGAGACAGTAGGCTGTTTTTAGAAAATGATGCTCTTAAGAAGCCTTGCAGACGGAAGAAGTCTGAGGCAGGCAAGCTGGAGCCTCTGGAAGACAGGAGAGCCGAGAGCCAGAGCCCCAGGACAGGAGGGTGCAGGCAGGGGCTGGAGAGAGCCAGGGGCCACCTGGCGCTATCCAGTGGTAAAAGAGCATTTTCTAAGACCATGGCAAGAAGTGTGACTTGTCTCCTTCACGCAGTTCAAAGCCTCTGCAGGGTTTCGAGGAGGGGCTGGGGCCACCCAGGTGACGTCAGTCGCTCTGGTTGCTGGCATGGGGGAGGGAAGGAATGGAAGCCCGGAGCAGGCTTCTGCAGGAGTTGGAGGCTTTGAGGAGCCAGATGGTGGCGTGGCCACCCAGATAGGAGAGCGTGGAGGCGGCTGGGGCGGACCCAGTTAAGCTCTAGAGTTGTTTGCATAGTTAGAGAGATGCCAAAGAACAGATGAGGAAAGAGCACAGAACTCCACTCGGCTGTCAAACAGCAATCGGCCACCATGGCTTTCAGATTGAAAACGACCTCCACATGTCTTCAGTGGGTTACATCTTATTTTTCTCTGCTCTTCTAAATCTTATGTTTTATTCTTTTATAGAGACTACAGACTTAAATGGATGTTAAATTGGAGACAGTGGTTCCAACTTTAACTTGGAACTTTTTTAAATGATTATAAAATATTAAGTAATCTAACCCCAAAGAGAGACCTGGGAAACTGTAGGTGAATTGTATGGCTTTAAAAATGTTCCACCTTCCTCCCATGAATCTTTTTTATATGAGCATAGATCCCAAAATATAAAAACGGCCTACTTCAGTTGAGCAAAATACGTACCATGTTCTGAACAGGCGAAGTACAGCTAGGGAGTCTCGGGACTTTGGGTTCGTCTGATTTCCATAACTGCCATTACCTAAATGTTGGAAAATCACTGACATCGATTCAGAGACTGTCCAGAGCCCTCTTAAGTCTTTGTGGACACAGAGTGGCTTGTTTAAATGAAGCAGCCTCTCCTTCCAGTGATGTGAGGTGTTTATTTCTCTTTCTTTCTAGTTGTTTTATTATATGTCACCCATTGCAGACTAAGCACCCCTAAATATTTGTTGGGTAAATTACACAAGAAATTGGCTTCTGTTCTCAATCTGAAATCTAGTATGTATCTTTTGGGGTTATGTGACTTTTTGGAATAAACTGGATAAAATCGTGGAATTAAAATTCACTTTTGCATATACTTTCCCTCCTGCAAGTCGTCCAGTTTATGTCTTGCTTAGTGTTAGTAAATACAACTTTCTGAAATTAGCTTTCCATGCAAGAAAGCATGGAGGAGTGCTATCTTCAGTACAGTAGAAGGATTGTTCAAAGACAGCTGGTTGCTGCAGTCTACAAATGATTTGATCAGATCTCTCTCAAGAAGAATTCTTGTTGCAAGACAAGAAAAGGAATTGGTGGAATACAAACAAAAATAGGAAATGAAGGAAGAGGAGAGTGCAAAGGCCCACTGGATTGCGAGGGCGTGCACGGGGAGTCGTGGTTCCACAACCAGTTCCGTGTATTCAGAAGAGCAAGACGCAAGTGTCTTCCAGGGGGCAGTTGGCTCAGCCTCGCATTCCAAGGCATTTCTCAGGCCGCACTGGACATGGGCCGCCCTGAATATTCTCTGCTCCTGAGGACACCATTTGCAGGGCTGACTTGTGTACATACACGGGGCCTCTGGCTGTCTCTGGTAGAAGCAAATTTGTCACACCTCTTGGCAGGATTTCCAGTGACTTGGGCAGAACCAATCATTAAAGTGGTAAAGCAGGTTGTGTTCCAGAACTATGTAATAGGGGAAAGAAAACACCTCAGTTTAGAGCTGGACTCAACTCTGCATACAGCAAGGCAAGTGGAATCGGCAGCCAAGGAGCAGGTTAGAGGTTGGTGGAAAGAGGGTCACTGAGAGGCCACAGCAGGGCTGGAGGGCACTTGGGCTAAACTGACCCATGGGGAGTCTTGCTAAAGTCAGGGCTGGGGAACCCAGCACCACCTGGGGGATGGCAGGGGACACGGAACTGATCAGATGTTGGACGCAGGCGTGGGGGATTCTCATGGTGATGCAGACTTGAGGCTGAGCTGAAAAAGGGCGTGGAGAAGCCCAGGGTCTGGTCAGGGAGGGCGTCCTTGCCACTGGTGCCAGGAGAAGCGGGTGTCCATGTTCCTAACCAACATGCCGCATGGTCGCCGGATCACATTGCATACCGTGTCCTGTCACCTCTGCCGGGCTGTGACCTGGAAAGCTGCGCAAGCCTTTTCGCCACTGTTGTCCTGGCCTGTGTGCATGCCTAGCCAACAGCTGCTGTGTAAGTAAGTTTGGAAACCAAGTCAGTGACATGGACGTGATGTATCACAAACACGCTGCAACAAGAGACAAAGCCTCCGTCCAGCACTGCCACCGACTCTCCTGGAGCCTTTGGCCACATTCTGTGACACAGGAGGGGCCCAGAGCAGCTCAGTACCCTCGAGACCTGACACCAGCCCCTCCAGAGACCGTCCGTTTTTTAGGAGTCACGTGAAAAAAGTAGAAGGAGGCATAATAAATTGTGATATATTTTATTTTGCCTAATATATCCCAACAGCATCATTTCAACATGCAATCTACACATAAAATGCATTCAGATTCTCTACATTCTTTTTCATGTAGAGCCTTCAAAATACAGGGTGTCTCACACCCATGAGACTTCCCCGACTGCTGTGTGCTAGTGCTGGATTGTGAGTGACCAGAGAAGCCACTACATTAAAATATGGGGGCCATTCCCCCCGCAGTGTGTGGGGAGGAGGAGGCAGTAGGGCCATTCCCTCTGCAGTGTTTGGGGAGGAGGTGGCAGTGGGGCCATT
>NW_016803657.1:8496685-8507773 GCF_001698545.2 Rhinopithecus bieti | reverse complement strand
GTGTGTGGGGAGGAGGAGGCAGTGGGGATCATTCCCCCCGCAGTGTGTGGGGAGGAGGAAGCAGGAAGCTGCTCGCCCCTCCTCTTCCAGGTTCAGGTCCTGCTTCCGGGACTCAGCGCTGCGCCTCTGGGAAGGGCCGGTCCAGGAGCTCCGCAAGTTACAGGAGAACCAGGCGGGGCCGTGGTCCAGCGAGGCCTGGGATTCAGAAGGGATGAAACTTTCCTCAGTGCTTGGACACCGGCCCCCTTCCTCGGGTCTTCCTGCTTCTTCCGCCTGCCCCTAGCTCCCGCCTCGAGCCACCCTCTCTCGCTCCCCAACGCCCGCACCCGCGCCGGTTACTGGGGGCGGTGAGAGGAGGCCAGAAGCAGAGGCGATGCCGGCGGGGGGCGGGCGGTGGGGGGGCTTCTGGGAGCAGCGGACCCGGCAGCTGCAGAGCCAAGTGCGGGTGAGTCGTGGGGAGGGAGGCGGGACCCCCCTCAGAGGCTCCACGCTGAGGCCTGGGAGAATCGGGTGAGCTTGAGGTTTTCACTGGATGGTAGCCAGCTTTGGACGCAGAGGCCGCACGTGATCTGTCCTCTCCCGTCTAGGCTTCCAGGACCTAGGGGGGTGGACCTGCCCTGTCCTCCCACCACTGACCTCCACCTGAGGCCCTGGACTTCCCTGTGGGACCTCCTCTCCCCTCCCACCCAGGGACCTCGTCCCCCGAGGGACCTCCTCCCCCTTCCCCTCACCCCCTCCCACCCGGGGCCTCCTCTCCCCTCGGGCCTCGTCTCCTCTCCCACCTGGGGCCTCCGCGACGTTTAAAACCGTCAGCTGTGTGCTCTGCACGTGCCGGGAGCACAGTAGTTAAGCCGGGACAGGTAGAGCTCTTCTAGTCACTGCCCTCTTGGAGTATACAGTTGAATCCGGGAAGCAGATCAATGAAATAAACACAGAATGATTGTAAAATACAGAACGCTGGGAAGTGGAGGTGCATGGTCTCACACGTGTTTATAATTCAGCCATCGCCTAATCTGAGAAATCAAGGATTTCTGCATCGTGCCCGTGCCCGCTGAGCTGAGCTCTGCTGAGGTGGGGAGCCCTTCTCTGGCTGGAGGCTGAGGGCAGGAGCTCTCGGTGAGAGGCTGCGGCCGGCAGTGCTGTGAGCTGGGCAGGGGTCAGCGCCGACGGCTGGGGCAGCGCAGGAAGCAGCTGCTGCTTGAGACTGAGAGCACAGCAAGGGCCCCAGCTCCGCCTGGTCAGTCGGGACCAGTAAGGCATCTTCTTTCTTGAGGGCACGGAGACACCGTTGAGGGATTGTGAGGAGGGTGGGAAGATGAGATTAAATTCCTGTTCTGAAAATGTCACATTGTGGAGGGCACTGGTTCAAACGGAGTAATGGCCATGGAGGGAGAACACTGCCCGGGGACACCCCAGGGTGGCAGGGAGAGGAGCCCCAGAAACCTGAGCAAAACGTGCAAAATGGGGAAAACCACCCATTTTTTTTAATGGAAGTTGTGCTAACAGCTGTCAACGAAAAGAGTCAAACTCTGTAAAATATTTGAAGAGATTTAGTTGGAGCCAAATATGAGTGACCATGGCCCGTGACCCGGCCCTCAGGAGGGCCTGAGAACTTGTGTCCGAAGTAGTCGGGGCCAGCTTGGTTTTATACAGTTTAGAGAGGCAGGAGACATCAATCAAATACTTTTAAGAAAAACATTGGTTCGGCCCAGAAAGGTGGGACAACTCAAAGGGTAGGGGAGGGCTTCGAGGCTCTAGGTACATGTAAACATTTTCTGGTTGACAATTGGTTGAGTTTGTCTGAAGACCTGGGATCAACAGAAAGGAAATGTTCAGGTTAAGATAAAAGATAGTGGAGACCAAGGTTCTTTTGAAGTCTCATTATGGCTGCCCTTAGAGTCAATAGGTGACAGGTGTTTCCTATTTAGATTGTTAAAAGGTTCTAGACTCTAGTTCATCTCTTCAGGATTGGGAGGGCCTGGAAGAAAAAGATCTAACCGTGTTAACAGATTCTTTACAGATGTACACGTCCCCCAACAAAGGACAGCTTTGCAGGACCATTTCAAAATATGGCAAAGAAACATACATGCTTTTGGGGTAAAATATTTTGACTTTCTTTCTTGTCTCGTAATATTATGTCCGAGTCAGATTTGGAAAGTAAGTCACAATGTATAGGGCTAAATGAAACCCATCTGATGAGAAGTTATGATTTGTAGGGTAAGGCTCCCCGGGCCCCTTAGATAGGAATTTGAAGCGCGAGAGTAAAAAACAAAAAAAATCAGAGCTTAGTCCTCACAGCATACATCAGATGACAAATATTTATTCAAGAAAGTCTGCTAAAACTCCATAAGAACAGTGATCATCTGTGGATCCCTCCTTCCCCCACTCCAGCTCGTCTTGACAGAGCCCCCCTCTTGGTGGTTGTGTCCGAGGAGACAGGGCTCGCTCTCCCCTCAGCTCCCACCCGAGGGTCCCCTTATCTCACTAGGAGGAGGGACAGATGCCAGCATTTCTCACCACAGCACCCAGTTGAAGAGGCTAAATTCCTGGTGAGCACGGACAGCCCCCTTCCTCCAGCCAGTCCCTACTCATCGGATGCGGTTCTAGCCAAGAACAGCGGGCTAAGAAGGCTGGGATCCAATTGCTCTCCCCAGCTCCACTGTAGGACACAGCTCTGTAAAAAGAAGCACGCTGAAAAGACCCGAGAGCAGGACAGTCCCCAGGGAAGAAAAGGTGGCTCTGAAGCTCTTCCAAAGGAACTGGCTTTATTGGAAACAGCCAGTTCAAGCTCTGAAAGGATTGTTGCTCTTAATTAGGAGCAATGAATTGGTCTGTGAGGGCTGCCAGAACAAAGCACCACAGACTGGGGGCTTCAACAACAGAAATTTCTCCCTCACAGTTCTGAGGCATAACGTCTGAGCTCAAGGCATTGGCAGCTTTGGTTGCCTCCAAGGCCTCTCTCCTTGGCTTGTGGATGGCCACGTTCTCACCACGTCCTCACGTGGTCTTTCTTCATCGTGTCTCTGTACGTGTCCAAATTTCCTCCTCTTGTAAGGGCACCAGTCACGTTGGAACACGGCCCACGCCCTCCTCTTGTAAGGACACCAGTCACGTTGGAACAGGGCCCACCCCCACCCCCATGGCCTCATTTTCACTTAATCACCTCTTTAAAGATCCTATCTTCAAATAGAATCATATTCTAATATACTGGGGGTTGGGACTTCAAAATTTGAATTTGGGAGTAGAGACAAAATTCAGCATATGATCAACAAGCTAATTCATAGCCCTATTAGGTTGCTAGAGAGAACCAAGGTGATGACTAAGAAGAGCCCTCGGCTGGGCATGGTGGCTCACGTCTGTAATCTCAGCACTTTGGGAGGCCAAAGTGGGCGGATCACAAGGCCAAGAGATTGAGGCCATCCTGGCCAACATGGTGAAACCCCATCTCTACTAAAAATACAAAAATTAGTTGGGTGTGGTGGCATGCACCCGTAGTCCCAGCTACTCGGGAGTCCGAGGCAGGAGAATCGCTTGAACCCAGGAGGCAGAGGTTGCAGTGAGCTGAGATCGCGATCACGCCATTGCACTCCAGCCTGGTGACAGAGCAAGATGCCGTCTCAAAAAAAAAAAAAAAAAAAAAAAAAAAAAAAAAAAAAAAAAAAAAAAAAAGGAAGAAGAAGAGCCCACCTGGAGCTAACACAAACCTCAAAGACGGGCCTCAAAAAATGATCACTGCTCCAGTATAATTGGACCAGACATTGAAGAAATGTATGCCCAGGTCATTACTGAAAATCATAGAGCAATCAGTTGGTAATTAATGGAGCTTAACAGGTAGATGTGATGCCACATAAGGTAGATAGCTTAACAGAGGGATCAGGGAAAGAGACAGCCAATCTCCCCACCAAAACCACCACAACCCAGGGTGGCTGCGAGGATGCCCAAGGCTGAGTCCTCCAAGGAGCTACCCCAGAGGCTTCACACTGCAGGGGAAATGAGCTTCATTGAAATAGTCTAACCAAGTGACTCAACAGATAAGCAAAGAACAACAAAACCAAGCTGCAGGCAGGGAGGAGAGGAATCAGCATGTAGAGTTTTCATACTATTACCTGAAACATCCAATTTTTCAGTAAAAATAGACATGCAAAGACATTCAAAGAAACAGGAAAATGAGACATGAGGAAAACACAGGAAACAAAAGTTGCCTTATGAGGGCCTAGATTTTTTTTTTTTTTTAATTTGACTCTGATTAGCAAGAGGGCCTAGATTTTGAGGAGACAAGGACTTCAAAGCAGCCATTACAGACATGTTCACAAAACTAAACGCTGTGCTCATAGAAGTGAGGGAAACCATGGCAATGTCTCATCAAATAAAAAACAGTGAAGACATAGAAATTATTTTTTAATGATAATCCTGGAGCTGAAAATAACTGAAATGGAAAAAAAAAAAATTCTGGCAGGGCTCAGGAGTAGATTTGAACTGAAAAGTCAGCAAACTTTAAGATAAGATTGGTAGAAATCATGTTATCTTAAAACAGAGATAAAATAGATTAAAAAATGAATAGAACCTCAGAGAAAGATGTGAAACCTTTAAGCACCCCAGTATGTGCATAATGAAAGCAAAAGAAGAAGAGAAGAGAGATAAAGGAGCAGAAAAATATTCAAAGAAATAATTGCTGTAAACTTCCCAGATTTGCTTAAAAATGTGAATCTCTCAAGTTCAATGAATCCCAAAAGTAGGATAAATACAAAGAGATCCACATTCGCACACATCATAGTACAAATGTTTGAAGCCAAGATGCAAATCTTGAAAGCAGATTTGTTGTCCTGTACGTGAGAACCCAAAAGGACTAATGGCTGACTTCTCCTCAGCAATGATGGAAGTCAGAGGGCAGTTGCTACAGTTTGGCTGTTTTCCCACCCAAACCTCATCTTGGATTCCTATGTGTTGTGGGAGGGACCCGGTGGGAGGTAATTGAATCATGGGAGCAGATATCTTCCCCATGGTGTTCTCGTGGTGGTGAATGAGTTTTACGAGATCTGATGGTTTTAAAAGGAGGAGTTTCCCTGCACAAGCTCCTTCTCTGTGTCTCTCTGTCACCATATGAGGTGTGACTTTCTGCTTCTGCCATGGTTGGGAGGCCTCCCCAGCCACGTGGAAATGTTAAGTCCAGTAAACCTCTTTCTCTGGTAATTTGCCCAGTCTTAGGTTTGTCTATATTAGCAGCATGAAAACAGACTCATAAGGCAGTGGAGTGACATGTTCAAAGTGCTGAAAGGAAAGAAAACCTGTCAATCAAGAGTCTTATATCTGGCAAAACTGTCTTTCAAACATTAAAGCAAAATACAAGCACTATTAGAAAAACAAATCTGAGAGAATGTATTGTGAGAAGGAAGTCCCTCAGGCTGAAAGCAGGTAAAACCACAAGGAAGCTCAGATCCACAGAGTGTCAGTAATCACGTAATTACAAAAGATAGTAGACATGTATATTTCTTCGTTTTCCTTCTCTTAACTGATTTAAAGAGCAGTTGTATAAGACAGAATGTGTATAATTGTACTGTTGGCTGGCCCTGTAACATGTAGAAATGTAATGTATTTGACAAAAATAACACAAAGGATGTGATGAAAGCAAAGTTTTATTGGAGTCAGGTAATGACACCAGTGACTTGAATCCACAGGACCAAATGAAGAGAAGCAAACATGGTGAATAAAAAGAGAAATAGAACTTGCATAGAAATATATATGTATTCTCCTTCCTTTCCTCACCTTCTTTAATGAACATGAAATTATGTAAAGTCATAATTATAACAATGTGTTGTATTTGCAACATATATACATATTATGTGCATAACTATAATAATATGAAAGAGAGGAGGGAAGAATACACCTAACAACAGGGCTTCTGAACGAGTGAGACAAAAACCGATAGAATGGAAGAGAAATGGGCAATTCAAAAACAGTGATTGCATACTTCAATACTCTACCTTCAATTATGGATAGACCAACTAGATAGAAAATCAACGAGTAAACAGAAGACTCAAAGAACACGATAAACCGAACAGACCTAACAGACATCTGTGGAACACGCTACCTAACAGCAGAACTGAGAATTCTTCTCAAGTGCGCACTGAACACACTCCAGGATAAACATGCTAGGTCATAGAACAAGCCTGAATCATATATGATTTCTGTCCTTTAAATAGAACAAGCCTGAATCATATACGATTTCTATCCTTTAAATAGAACAAGCCTGAATCATATACGATTTCTATCCTTTAATGTATTCAGGCTTGTTCTGTGACCCAGCATGTTTATCCTGGAGCGTGTTCAGAATAGAGTTAAATTTGAAATTGATGGCAAAAATAAATTTGGGAAACTCACAAATATGTGGAAATTAAACAAGACACTGTTAAATAACCAATGTGTCAAAGAAGAAACCACAAGGAAATAAGGAAGTACTTTGAGATAAACGAAAATGAAGATATCACAGTACAGAAACTTATGGGATGAAGCTAAAGCAAGGTTTCGATGGAAATGTATAGATGTAAAAGCCTATATTTTAAAAGGAGACAGATCTCACGTCAACAACCTGCTCTTCTACCTGAAGACACTGGACAAAGGAGAGCAAACTAGATCCAAACAAGTAGAAGGACGCAAACAAAAGAGATCAGAGCAGAAGCAAATGAAATACAGAATAGAAAAATTACAGAGAAAATCAACACAAATAATTGGCTCTTTGAAAATATCAATAAAATTGATGAACCTTTAGCTTGACTGACTAAACAGGGTCTCAAATTGCTAAAATCAAGGATAAAAAAGGGGAGGCCAAGGTGAGAGATTAGGAACCAGCCTGGGTGACATGGTGAGACCCCATCTCTATATAAAAAAAAATAATAAAAAAGGGAGTATTATCTTACAGAAATATAAAGGATTATAAGAAAATACTATGAACATTGCCAACAAATTAGATGAAATGGTCAAATTTCTATAAAAACACAAACTACCAAAACCGATTAAAGAAGAAATAGAAAATCTGAATTGAACTATAATGAGTAGAGAGATCAAATTAGTAACCAAAAACCTCCACAAAGAAAAGTTCAGGTCCAGATGGTGTCATTGAATTCTACCCAACACTTAAAGAAGAATTAGCACCAGTCCTTCACAAACTTTCAAAATGTAGAAGAGGAGAGAACATCTCCCATTCCATGAAGCCATATTACCCTGAAGCCAGAGCCACAGAAAGATATCATGAGCAAAGAAAACTACAGAGCAGTATCTCTTCTAAATAGAGGTGCAGAAACCCTCAACAATAGATGAGTAAGCAGAATCCAGCCATATATAAAGAGAATTATACATCAGGACCAAGCGGGACTCACTCCAGTAATGCAAGGCAGGTTCAGCATTCAAAAATCAGTTAAGGTAATAGACCGTATCAATTAAAATAAAGGACAGAACTGCTATGATTATCTTAATAGACCCAGAAGAAACATTTGACACAATTTAATACCTCTTCATAATAAAAATAATCAAATAAAAATGGAAGGGAAATTCCCCAACTTGATAAAAGGCATCTGTGAGAGAACTACAGCTAATGTTGCTGAAAGACCGAACGCCTCTCGCCAGAGACTAGCAGCAAGATAGACACATCCACTTTCAACATGTTTGGTCCACGTTGTCCTGGAAGCATGAGTCAAGCAGCTGGGCAGGGAAATCAAAAGGAAATGGCATCTACATCAGAAAGGAAGAGGGAAGATGATCTCCGATTTGCAGAAGACATGATCTCGTAGACAGAAAATTCTAGGAAATCCACTGAAAAGGGGCCAGGCACAGTGGCTCATGCCTGTAATCCTAGCATTTTAAGAGGCAAAGGTGGGTGGATCGCTTGAGGTCAGGAGTTCCAGACCAACCTGGCCAACATGGTGAAACCCCATCTCTACAAAAATACAAAAATTAGCTGGGCATGATGGCAGGTGCCTGTAACCCCAGCTACTCAGGAGGCTGAGGCAGGAGAATCACCTGAACCCAGGAGGCGGAGGTTGCAGTGAACCAAGATCACGCCATTACACTCCAGCATGGGTGACAGAGCGAGACTCTGTCTCAAAAAAAAAAAAAAAAAAAAGAAATCCACTAAAAGAAAACTCATTCGCAGTAAATAAATTCAGCAAGGTTGAAGAATATAAGGTCAATATACAAAAAGCAAATGTATATTGTAGGAATGAACAACTGAAAATGAAATTAAGAAAACAATTCCATCCAGACATGGTGGCTCATGCCTATAATCCTAGCATTCTGGGAGGCTGAGGCAGGAGGATTGCTTGAGGCCAAGAGTTCAAGACCAATCTGGCCAGCATATCAAGACCCTGTCTCTATTTAAAAAAAAAAAAAAAAATAAGGGCTGGGCACAGTGACTCACGCCTGTAATCCCAGCACTTTGGGAGGCCAAGGCTGGTGCATCACCTGAGGTCAGGATTTCGAGATCAACCTGGCCAACATGGCAAAACACCATTTCTACTAAAAATACAAAAAATTAGCTGGGCATGGTGGCGGATGCCTGTAGTCCCAGCTACTTGAGAGGCTGAGGCAGGAGAATCGCTTGAACCTGGGAGGCGGAGCTTGCAGTGAGCCAAGATCATGCCATTGCACTCCAGCCTGGGCAACAGAGTGAGACCGTCAAAAAAAAAAAAAAGAAAAAGAGAGAAAGGAAAGAAGGAAGGAGGAAGGAGGGACAATTTCACTTACAATAGCATCAAAAATATCAAAACATTTCAGAATGCCTTTAACCAAAGAAGTACAAGGTATAAGACTTAACAAGACTTTTACACTGAAAATGATGTTCACCATTATTAGCCACCAGGGAAAGACAAATAAAACCACAGCATGACACCACTGCTTGCCCACAAAGAGGACTATAATAAAAGAGATAATAACAGGTGTTGGAGAGGAGGTGGAGAAACCAGGATCCTCATGCAGTTGTGGGAATGTAAAAATAATGCTGCTCTTTCCGGATGGAACGTCTTGACTGTGAATTGTCCGGGTTCTTGGTGTGTTGAACAAAGAATTGAACAAAATGCACAAACAAAGCAACAAAAGAAAGAAGCAGCAAAAGAAAAAAAGCAACAAAAGCACAAATGTATTGAAAGTGCAGATTGATTGAAGTGAAAGTGCACTCCACAGAGTAGGAGTGGGCTCAAGCAAGTGGCTCAAGAACCCCAGTAGCAATGTTCTATAGGGCTTTTCTGAGGCGAAAAGAATTTGGTAACACCTCTGGGTGCCCTTTAGAGGCCTGTGACCAATCAGAGGCTGAAACGGAGATGTGGCCCATGGTCAATCCGAGGCTGACATGCAAACTTATCTGTCTTGTTATCACCAGAGGGAGACTGTGGCCTGTGTGCGGCCCAGTCCTGCCTGGAACTAGCTGCACCTGCTGTTCTTTTGCTTCTACCTTCACCCTTGGTTACTCTAATTCCCTATTCTCCTGCCTCACAGCTGCTTTGGAAGACAGTCTGGCAGTTCCTCAAAATGCTAGGTATATGCACCCAAGAGAAGTAAAAACATTTCCCCACAAAGCTTATACGGGAATGTCCTGGCAGCACTACTCTTAATAACCAAAAGGAAGAGAAAACCTCAACGTCCATCAGCTAATGAATGAATAACAAAATATTACACATCCATATGATGGAATATACTATTTGGTAATAAAAAGGAATGAAATTCTGATATTGCTACACATGGCTGAGCCCTGAAAACCTTATGCTGAGTGGAAGCCAGATACAAAGGACCACATGTTGTGTGATTCCATTTACATGACATGTCCAGAATCGGCAAATACAGAGACAGAAAATAGATCAGTGGTTTCCTGGCACTGGGGGTAGGAAGTAGTTAGGAGTAATGTCTAAGGGTTTCTTTTGAGGAAGATGAAAATATTCTGAAACTAATTCTGGTGAGTGTTGTACTCAACGTACACTAAGGTTCACTGAATTGTGCACGTGAGTATATTGTCTGGTGTGTGATTTGTACCTCGGTCAGGCTACGGAAACGTTTTAATTAATGTCAGAAAGAAGAAGCTGGCAGAGAGTGGTGGTGTCTGCTCCTGCAGTTGTCCATGAAGGGAGGGTGCCCTCTTGGAATTAAGTGGACTCGAGAGGAAATACTCCAGAGCTTTCTTTTTAAGAAGTTAAATGGACTGCATATAGCAATGGATAGCATAGATCAGGGGTCCCCAGCCTCCATGCCATGGACCGATACTGGTCCGTGTCCTGTTAGGAACCGGGTGCGCAGCAGGAGGTGAGCAGGGGTCCATGAGCATTCCTGCCTGAGCTCCACCTCCTGCCAAATGAGCAGCGACATGAGAGTGCCAGAGGAGCGCGGACCCTCTTGTAAACTGCACGTGTGTGCTCCTTGTGAGAATCTAATGCCTGATGACCTGAGGTGGAACAGTTTCATCCCAAAACCATCCTACCCCCAGCCTGTAGACAAACTGTCTTCCATGAAACCAGTCCCCAGTGGCAAAAAGTTTGGGGACTGCTGGTGTAGATGACTCCCAAGGCCTCAGGTCATATCACCAGTCCCAAAGAGTTTGGAGTTACAAGCAAGATTGTCCTAAAATCATCACAGCTGGTTGTGGGCGTGTCAGCAGGTGTGGGGGAGGAGGAGTCCCCAGCAGAGGACTGAACCCCCTGTAGGAGGGCCTGCACCTGAACCTGCTGCCTAAGAAACTGGTGGTTGTCTTTGCAGGAAATTCTCCAGTTGCTGGCTCTCTCTGTGTTCACTATTGACAGGTGATATGTCACAGCCCTACGTCAGACCCTCCAGTGCCCTCCCATCTATGTGGGATCAAACCCAGTCTTCCACCTGGCTTGCACACACCCTGGCCATGCCCCGGCCTCCTTCCCACCTCAGCCTCCCTCACCCACTCACCGGCCTCGCAGGCCTCTGCCCCGTCCTCAACACGCCACGCTCGTTCCCACCTCAAGGCCTTCACACTGGCTGCTTCTCTGCCCCAGTGTTTCTGTGACAGTCCTCAGCCCTCCCAGCCAGCCTCTCTGAGCCCCCTTCTGACAAGGGGTGGGAGGGTCCAAGCCCCCAGGTTTG
>NW_016803657.1:8458707-8496110 GCF_001698545.2 Rhinopithecus bieti | reverse complement strand
ACCACACTGGAGGCTGGAGAGGTGGTGGATGTGGGTGTGGTCAGGGGCCACACTGGAGGCTGGAGAGGTGGTGGATGTGGGCGTGGTCAGGGGCCACACTGGAGGCTGGAGAGGTGGTGGATGTGAGCGTGGACGGTGGGAGGGAAGCAGAGCCTGTCAGGGTGGAGATGGTCTTTCCTCCCTGTCCTGTGACGGCGGCGTCATCCGAGCCCAGCATCGGTCAGTTCCCATACAGTCAGGCATCACTTAATGGCGGGGTTGTGTTCTGAGAAATGTGTCCTTGGACAGCTTTGTCATTGTGGGACATCGTGGGGTGCTTTTCCACGAACTGGGAAGGTGCCGCCTGCTGCTATCGGGTGTGGCCATTGCAGCCAGGCCACAGATATGTGCAGCGCGGGACTCTGCCGAACACCACGGGTGGCTGTAACACAACAGTGAGGATGTGTGTATCGCAACACGGAAAAGCTACAGTAAAAATAAGGCACTACCCTCTCAAGGGGCCACTGTGAGGTACGAGGCCTGTCATTGACCAAAGCACGGCTGTGCAGCCCAGGACGGCAGCCAGGACAACAGTTGCTCACCAAGGGCCCGTGTGTTCGCGTCCGGTGTACGCTGTGTTCTGAGGGTGAACATGGTGGCTGATTAATAGAAGTCTCATGATTTCAGTACAACAAGGTAAGTGCTGTGTTGGTCACTGTCCTTTTTGGATCCTTGGTTGTAGGCCAAAGAAGACAAGATAGCAGAACTGGAAACGGAAAACGCTGTCCTTCTTCTGAAATTGGCAGAGGTAATATTTTTAAATGTCCCTCAGGCTGAGTGGAATTGTATCCAGTGGGGAGTGATTTCGTGTTGAAGTCAGCTTTTAGCCCTTGTAGAAGAAATCCATTGCGGGTGACTCCCTGGGACCTTTTCTTTTTGCCATCAAGTGAGCTGACAGGGACTCCTTGGTGGCTGTGTGAAGTGTCTTCTTACACTGGATCAAGGTTGAGCTCCAAATTCCTGTGTGTCTCTGTGCTCACAGGTATTTAATGAGTAACAGTTCATCAGGAACTCACGCTTTTTCAAAACAGCTCTCTTGAGGTTTAGTGTACCAAGTGGGTGTACCGTAAATTTACCCATGTTAAGTGTACAATTCAACATTTAGGAAATGTGTAGTTGTGTAACTGACTTAGTCATTTGTGCTGCTGTAAAAAATATCTGAGACTGAGACATTTATGAAGAACAGGAATTGATCACTCAGTTCCAGAGGCCGGAAAATCCAAGGCCAAATGCCACGGGGCCATTGGCGAGGGTCCTTCTTCCTCAATGATGGTGCCATCTCTGGCACTGTCCTCGCCTGGCAGGACAGTGGGGAGCACAGAAGACTGCGCCGGTTCCGGTCTGTCCGTCCACGAGGCACGGATCCGTCCCCAAAGGCTGCGCCGGTTCCCTTCTGTCCGTCCACGAGGCACAGGTCCGTCCTCAAAGGGCTGCGCCGGTTCCCTTCTGTCCATCCACGAGGCACAGGTCCGTCCTCAAAGGCTGCGCAGGTTCCCTTCTGTCCATCCACGAGGCACGGATCCGTCCCCAAAGGCCGCGCCGGTTCCCTTCTGTCCGTCCACGAGGCACGGGTCCATCCCCAAAGGCTGCGCAGGTTCCCTTCTGTCCGTCCACAAGGCACGGGTCCGTCCCCAAAGGCACTGCTTCTCAACACCACCACATCGGGGGTTAAGTTTCCACGTGAATTTTGGATGTGGCGCATTCAAACCGCAGCAGCCACCATCACCACAAGCCAGGTGCCTGGGGTCTCCATCGCCCCAAAGGCCCCCGCTGGCATGCTTCTGCCCTTCCCACACCCGGTTGTTCCAGGAAGCCGCTCTTCTGGTAACTCCAGTGATCTGTCGTCCCGGGATCAGCCCCAGAACACCTGAATGATGCCACCCATATCATCCATCTGCCTCACCAAAGAAAACGTGTCTGGAAGATGACTCTGCTCAGTTTTTCTTGCAGGTTTGTTCTCAGAATTGAAAAGGAAGGGAGCACATGGGGAGAATGCCCTTGGCACACACGGACTCAGGTTTTCTACCGTTTGCTGTTGCTACTTGGGTAGGCTGAGAAGCGGCCACAGAAAGCAGGCTGAGTCCCTGGAAGCTTCTCATCAGGATGTGAACCAACTGGAAAAAGGACGTTTGCAGATGTGACCAAATTAAGACTCTTGGGATGGGAGAGTGTCCTGGATTATCCTGGTGGGCTCTAAATGCTACCGTGAGTGAGTGTCCGTAGAGGAGGGAGGCAGAGGAGTTTCCACACAGAGAGGTCACGTGGGGATGGAGGAGGGGAGCTTTCCAGATGTGACCATGTGTACTGGGCAACACAACCACAGGCCAAGGATTGTAAGCAGAGCCAGAGCTGGGAGGAGGCAGGAGGGGGCCTCCCCAGAAGCCTTCAGAGGGAGGCCCGACCACACCTTGGGTCTGGACTTCTGGCCTCCAGAACCACAAGATGAGAAGTTTCTGTTGGAAGCCCCCAGTTTCCCGTAATTTGTAACAGTGGAAATAGGAAACCATTGTGTTATCATCTTTAAATTATTACCCCTTTTGAATTCTTGGAATCTCAGCAGAATCAGGGCCAAGTGGGGCTTCTACTCTTCTTGACTATCCTTGAATAACCCCATTGAGTTTCGTTGGAAAAAAAAAAATGCAGTTGTACAAAATTTGCAAATTAATTAAGGGATATTCTTACTACTTCTTAAATGAAGTGAATATTTTCTGCATTCGTTTTTAAGCTCGTTCTTTCCTGGGGTGTTGAGGCCCGGGTGTGCATGCATTATCATGCCCTTCCTGGGCACTGAAGACCAAGGCACACAGGCGGCAACACCAAGGTCCAGAGAGGTGAGAAACGTTCCCACGTTCACAATGACAAAAAGCCATGGGACTGAGCGTCAAATCTCGTCACCCAGTTCCAGGCCACATTGTTCTCTGAAAGTGCACAGTGTAATTCTACAGTAATGAAAACAGTTGGAAATAGTAACCTTGTCCAACCTAAGAGCCTAACAGCATTTCGTGGCTTTATTGGAAGGGTCAAGACTCTTGGTCAGCAAGATCTCAAGGAACCCCAGGCGTGGTTGCTCCACAGTCACACTCCAGTCTCCATCTTTGGCCAGGGAAAGGGGTCCTTCCATGGAGGAGGGACCCCAGACCCCTGCTGGTGAGTGCCTGAGTGTGCCTGAGACGGCAGAGGTAAACCCCTCGGCATCACATTCCAGCAAAGCCTTCTCCAGCGGAACATGGACGGCCCTGCTCAGGTTCCCTCAGCATGAGTGGCCCTCCAGGACGTCACAGCCTCTGCAGTGCCAGCAGCCTGTCAAGGAGTGGCTGTCCGTGTGGCCGCGGACCCCTGAAGTGCAGGCCCAGCCTTCCCATTGGGGTCTGGTTCAGAGCCTGGTGCTGTTCACCACCGCTGTTGGGGTGGGGGCACTGCCCAAGCCCGGCGACTTTTCTAGTGTCATTTAGATGAGCTTTTTAAAGGATCTTTTTTAACATGTAAGATCATTAGACACACAGTGTGAAATGAAGCCGTGGAGCCCTGACGTCTGCACTGTGAGCCCCTCCTGGTGGTTCCAGTCACTGGAAGGCTGATCTCCACATGATGGCCCTGCCTGCTGCCTCCCCCAGGCCCGCATGCCCCACTGCCACCAGACCGTGGCCTTGGTGTGTGACGTGCTTGGCGTCACAGGCCCTGCAATGAAATGGCTTTTCCACTGGGACTCCCAGGCGGGGATGCCGGTGGAGCATTGTCCACCCCATGCACCTTGCAGATCTGGCGGCTGCACCGGCCTCCTGGTCTTCGTGGCCCTCCCAGCCTCTCACCCTCCCCGAGGCGGAGCTCCCTGCCTGCGACTCATGCTCCTGCTTCCCATGTCGCCCTCACCTAAGATAAGTCCCGTGTCCCTTGCCCAACAGCTGGTGACTTTATTTCCATCCAACTCCATTCCTCAGCACCTCCCAGGGCAGTCCGGCCTCCCTGTGCCCACGCAGGCTCGCTCCCCCGTCTTTCTGTTGCCCACGGCCAAATCCCGCAAAGCTCAGGGCAGCCCCACGTTGAGCGCAGGCCATCCTGGAGCCATGGATTTTCCCGTAATTGCCGTTCCACGCCCGGTGAGTCCCAGAGACTTTGGAACCGCGCACTCTCGGAATTGCCGTTCCACACCCGGTGAGTCCCGGAGGCTCTGGAACACGGTTTCTAACGCGCAGGCTGATTTCTAACGCTCACACGCGTGGTATGGCTTTCTCCCCAGAGAGGATCTGAGCCTTTGGGGGCCGGGGACTAAATTTTGCTGCAGCTTCTTCTTTAGTCGGATGAGGGTGGGAGAGCCTTCCCAGCCATCCTCAAGCCCCACGGATCCGGCCCGGTGCTCTTGGCGGCCTCTTCACCCCCGGGCTCTCGGGAGCCGCCCTGCTCTGCAGTTCTCTGTTAACACCTTTCCACTTCGGAGGAGCTTGGCACGGAGAATACAGCGATTTTCTGACCTAATCGCACCCCGCTCTGCGGCCGCCTTCGCTCCAGTTACTTTCGGTGACTTTGCAGCCTCCTGCCCCGCTGGGCCCGGCTCGCCCCGGTCCCTCTGCTCCTGAGGCACTGAGCTTGGCCGTCTCTGTGCCAGGACTCGGGCGCGGGCTCAGCTCCCCGGAGGCACCGCAGGCAGCGCGGGACCCCGAGCTCACACGCGGGCATCGCTGGCCTCACACGCAGCCCCTCTTCAGGACGTTCTGCCTCCCCGCACCTGGCCGAGACCCTCAGGCCCAGCCCTGGGGATGCCTCCCCGACGGCCTCTGTGGCTCCGTGCCCCGCGCGCCCCTGGCTCACCTGGAGTTGTCCCCGCCGTGTTCCCGGCTACAGTGAGTCCCGTGCGGGGGCGGTGTCTTCTCTCAGGCGGGCAGGTGCACCCGGGACAATCAGCAACCACTCTGTCCTCAGAGGAAAAAGGAGAGGTTCAGCTCTCCTCTGCTTCTGCTTCAAAGTTTGAAGACTTAAAATTGTCTTTGTTTATTTTCTTTGCAATAGTACAAGGGAAAGATTGAAAAGAGTCGCAGTGAGGCCACGCGGATTTCCACCCTGTACAACAAACAGCAGCGTCTGCAGAGAAACACACGGTCAGCCTTGAGCCAGTTGGATCGTGTCATTCAGGTAAAAACAGCTTCACCGGAAGCCAGAGTTTTAATTTATGCAGTGAATGTTTATGTTGATTTCTGGCGAAATGGTTTAAATTATGCTCGTCAAAAGACATGTCATCTAATGGAAGTAAAAGAAGCCCTCACTGAAAACAGGAAAGCCCCTCGTGTGTTAGATACAAGTTTCCATTACAGGCCCATTCTGGCCTTCTTTAAAAGGGTATACCATCGTTACTGTTTTCTTTCTTTCTTTTAATTAATTAATTAATTAATTTAGAGATGGAGTCTCGCTCTGTCACCCAGGCTGGAGTGCAATGATGCGATCTTGGCTCACTGCAACCTCCACCTCCCAGGTTCAAGCGATTCTCCTGCCTCAGCCTCCTGAGTAGCTAGCACTACAGGTGCCCACCACCATGCCTGGCTAATTTTTATATTTTTGGTAGAGACAGGGTTTCACCGTGTTAGCCAGGATGGTCTCCATCTCCTGACCTTGTGATCCGCCTGCCTCTGCCTCCCAAAGTGCTGGGATTACAGGCGTGAGCCACTGCGCCAGGCCAAAATCGTTACTATTTTCATAATCAACTGCAGAGGGTATTCACTCAGGGGGTTCTGCTTTCTAATACATACTAAACAGAAGACTAAACCTAAAAACAAAACAAAACATAGGATTGGGATTCTGAGCAAATATCAGAAGGAAAAATACATTTTGGCCATGAAATGAATTATTTCAAATAGCTGTGGTAGTAGTTCAATTTTATGAGTCAAAATTCTCATTTTAATTAATCAAATTAAATCATTAAACTAAAATCTTACTTTAGTTAATCAAAGTTCTCAATTTAATTTTAATGTTAAATGGTAGAAAACATGTTTATACATGTTAGATTAAATAGATCTCGTACAGCATATCATCAGTGTGAACAGCTCCTGTTAAACTACTAATAATTTTTAGAAGTGAAAGTTAAAAAAATAGTTATTCCGTATAGTATATTTGGCAATTCTCCAGGGTGAAATCGTAGGAGGATATTTTTATACCTTTGGTTGAGAACATTGTTTTACCTTTTGTTTTAAACAATGTGACCAGCATAATGACTACAACAGTAAAACATCTGTAAACAGGATTAATCTGTTCTCTTTGTTAGTCAGAATTAGAGATATCCCACCCCCTCATAAGCTGCATTAGTGTATTTAGAATAAATGTATATGAAATTAATTTTCATTCTTTTCAAACTGAATAAAATTAATTGAATAAGTTGTATAACTTTTCTGTACTCCAGATAATAAAACACTTCAGTTTTGATATTAAAATGTTATTAAGTTATTACAATGTTTCCCAAACATATGAAAGTCATCTCCATTTTATAGAAAAGAGAGACTTGACTAAAGAAATGAAGAATATTTATTTAAGTTTAGTTATACTCACGTGATTTAAGAGTGTCTGATATTAAATATTAAGCAGTAGTGTCCTGGTTCTGTCAAATCTTACCATGGAAGATCCTTCAGATAATTTCAGGGGGAGAAGAGGACTTTGCACACAAGACATCAGTAGCTTTGCTCCCAAAGTTCTCTAAAAGCATTCATATGTATTGTGCCTGGAACTTTATTATGTACATTTACATGTTAAGTTGTTTTCACCGGCCCACATGTTTTCCACCATGTGCTCGTGATAATTGAGCTTCCAGAAAGCAGGTCTGGATAGTAGATTAGGAGGGCGGCCCCCATTTCTCAGGCGGTGATGAGAGGCTCTGAGCCCGAGCCATCATCGTGAGGAAGTCAACAACAGACGGAAACACGGCTCGCGCCCAGCATCACCCCACCGTGCAGTGAGCAGCCCTTCCTACGGAAATTGGTGAAATACTTGACTTTCTGTTTCTTAAATACTTTAAGGGCATAAAAGCACATGTACTGCTTTGAAAATACAAATCCCAGATATATCGAGTCAGAACTTCTGTAAGTGAGCCGAGGCACAGGCGGCATGAAAACAGTCCCAGCGGGTGTCCACCCGCCTGTGCTGAACCACTTCTGCTTTAAACCCTTCCAGTTAACAACATGTCCGGGCCCCATTACATTAATTGTGTGGGTATGTTATTATTCTATAGAAACATATATAACTAATTATTATGTAATTATACTGTGATCATTAATAATATAATTTGACGAATCGTGTATGTTCTTATTCTATAGAAACTTAACCAGGATATACAGGCGTTTCATTCTTCTTCGCGGGCACTCCTAAGAGATTATCAGGATGAGTATCAGGATCATGTTTCTGAAATAGTGACCGCGGTGCAAAGAACACAGCAGAGCGCCGAGACCCTGCTAGGTAGGACGGGCGTCAGTCCACACTCAAGAGAAATGTTTGCAGTTTTAAGACAATAACCGGCTAGAATTTCAGTTTCCATTTCTTTTTCCTTTTAGCTGACACCTAATTCCACAGGCGAGGGTAGGCACCGTGTGATTCGGCCACGTCGGTGCGTGCACTGCTCCCTCCCAGCTCCCACTGCAACCCCACTTGCCAGGGGAGCTCCTTGTTCTCTTGGTCACCACAGGGCACTTCCCTGGCCTTGACGGTCACTACTGAACTGGCACCTGTGTCCACACTGGGCATTTTGTGTCAGAGTTTCCTAAAATATGACGTGAGGTTTTTTTTTTGTTTGTTTGTCTTATCAGTTCAGTTCTTTCTTCATTTCTAAGAATGCCACAGCATTTGGCTACTCTTTTGTTATAATGGGTCTATTATTTTCAGCTACTGTGCTTGAAGCCTGTGGAAGAGGTTACTTTGGTTCTGCAGTTTTAAACTCATCGTCCAAATTGCACTATCCGGCCAGGCCCAATGGCTCACGCCTATGATCCCAGCACTTTGGAAGGCCGAGGCGGGCAGATCACATGAGGCCAGGAGTTTGAGAGCAGCCTGGGCAACATGGTGAAAACCTGTCTGTACTAAAAATACAAAACTTAGCTGGGTGTGGTGGTACATGCCTTTGATCTCAGCTACTTGGGAGGCTGAGGCAGGAGAATCGCTTGAACCCAGGAGGCGGAAGTTGCAGTGAGCCGAGATTGCGCCACTGCACTCCAGCCTGGGTGACAGAGCGAGACTCCGTCTCAAAAAACAAAAGAACCAAAGAGCACCGTCCCCATGTTCGTCTCACGCTCACAGCTTCTGTCCAGTGTTCAGTGTGTCCACAGGCCAAATAGATGATTGTCAAGTTAGGAGCTTGGTCAAGTGTTGTTCTGCTGTTATTGCAAAATAGGTGTGTGGAAACTTTGGAACCTGTACTGTTTTTCTGCGAGGCTACGTGATGCTTTCTTGAAATCACTGCAGTAGCCTAGTTTTCTTCAGTGCACTCTGCTCATAACTCCCCGGAGGCTGTGTTTGTAGAAGTGATGTGTGCATGCCTGTGTTCTTTTTTGTGGTGGGGGTGGGGGGACAGAGTCTTTCTCTGTCGCCCAGGCTGGAGTGCAGTGGCACCATCTCAGCTCACTACAACTCTGCCTCCCAGGTTCAAACGATTCTCCCACCTCAGTCTCCCGAGTAACTGGGATCATAGGCGCCCGCCATCACACCCGGCTAATTTTGTATTTTTAGTAGAGATGGGGTTTTACCATGTTGGCCAGGCTGGTCTCAAACTCCTGACCTCAGATGATCTGCCGACCTCGGCCTCCCAAACTGCTGGGATTACAGGCGCGAGCCACCACACCCAGCAATGCCTGTGTTCTTATAAGCCATGTGCTCCAGGGAAAGGGACAATCACTTTTGTGAAATGATTTTCACAGTAATGTCTATGGCCATACCACCCTGAACGCGCCCGATCTCGTCTCATTTTCACAGTAATTTTGTGAAAAGCAGTGTAACTAAGCTTTGAAAAGATGAAACTCAAAGGGAGAAGCAGGGACCAGCCAAGGCTGTCCCGCAGAGGGAATGCTGACACGTGAGGAGGCAGGGCCTGCTGAGACCCTGCCTGTGGGAGCCATGGTGCAGTCCCGCCACACAGAGGGGTCCCCAGGAGGCTTATTCCTGCCCAGGCATCAGGCTCAGGGTCTCGGGGCCTCCTTACCTGGCTTCCCGGGGGGTGCGACTTCTCCCCACGAGTTCCATGCTCCTCAAAGATGAGCCTCAGCCACCTCAGGTGCCCAGGCAACTCCTTTCGGCTGCGCTGACGAGAGGGATAGTGGGGACAGGCTGGTGGCTGGGGCCGGACACAGTCAAGGCTCAGAAGACCAAGTGACTGGGAGGGTCCCTCTCTCACTGTGCGGGACCCTTCCCACTTTCTTACACCCACATTCAGTCTGGACCTGGTAACGGGTGTTTCTTTCCGAAAGGGAGCATGCGAGGTTCTGCAAGTCCAGCTCGGTTTCAGGCCTCGTGAGAGCTGCATCTGTGCTGAGGGGCCTTGCCCTACAGGTTCTCGGGCCTGGGGGAGAAAGCCCCGGCCGGGCTACATCCTTTGGCTAAGTGACATCTGGAGGGGCCCCTGGCTATCATGACACATACAGTCACAAGGTGTCCCCTGCAGCACGACACCGCGCTCCATGTCACCCTCACACTGCCTCCACCGCAATGGCCAGTCTGGGGATTGGGGTGTCCAAGCTTGACCAAGACCCCCACGTAGTGCCCACTCATCGCCACATCACCTTGGCGCCATCCTGGTGGGACAGAGGCAGGAGTGGAGGCCCAGACCACCGTTACAATCCACAGCAGCAGAGCCCGGCCCCAGCATCTGCTTCCCTGCCCCACTCCCCCGCACCAAGGGCTCCCAGTGCGTTAGGAGCAGAGACCTCCTTGGCTGCCGTGCGGACGATTGGGCAGCATTCACAGGCTGGTGGCATTCAGGCCAATGGCGGACGGGGTAACTGTGGGGAGAGGTCCCCCCGGGTAAGCTCTGTGAGTCCCTGGTCACGGTGGGGACAGAGCAGCCTGGGTCCAAAGCGGTCAGGAGTACACACCACAGCACGCGGCTGGCCCTGGCAGACTCCATTGTTTTTAAAAATGTCTCCCATACTTAGAGAAAGGAATTTGACCTGCTGGGTCCCGTGGATGTCCTCTCCGGTGTAATGCCTCTGTCCCTTCGTCCTTTCAGCGTGCCAGGCAAAGGTGGTGCACCTGGAGCAGGCCTTGCAGGACGTCAGTGCACGTCACCAGCTGGAGAGGCAGAGAAGGAAGGTCCTGCACAACAGCCTGGTGGTGAGCGTGGGCGTCGGGGAAAACTCGGGGCCGCCCCGGGGAGAGGCCCACGCAGAACACGCAGGAGCCCCTTGCAGGAGGGTGCTGGGCGGGAAGGACAGCGGGGAGGGGGACAGTGGGGCGGCCTGGCCAGAGGGCAGAGGGGCAGAGCTGCGGGGGCTGTGACCTGCGTCCTCTTCACCCAGGAGGTGATGGCAGCTGGAGGAGGGGTGAGGGCGCCGCAGGCTGATTTAGGCTTTCGGGGTCACTCTGGCTGCTCGGTCGGGAGGCCACGATGGGGAGCAGGGGGGATGACTGTAGCGTCACGGGGGCCGGCAGCCTGGGCCACATTGGTGGCAATGCAGGGAGTGGGACCGGCTGCTGTGAGGCACGAGGAAAGAGCTGTCATGGGGAGTCGGGAGCGCGGGAATCTGCAGAGATGGGGACTGGCGCGGGAAAAGCAGGGATTCTGTTGTAACTGGAGGTGCCGGTGGAGGCTGCCCTGCCCCTTCGTCACCAGCACCTTCCGGCCACGTCTCTCCCTGCCCATTAACAAGACCCGGAGGCTCTCGTGCTTACTTGGTCGAAGGTATGAGACCTGAGATCCCGTGAAACTTAACGTAAAGTCTCAGAGTTTGATTTTACAACAAGAGGATGCCAAGGTGGATGACTGAGTTGGTGACCCTCGCTTCTGTGAGGTTTGATTTTGATGGTTGCGCTTTGGCCAGTCTTTCCGAATTCCACCTGCCCGAGGCCCACGAAGCCGGTGTCCCTGCAAAGTTTCTCTCCCCTGGCCATGCTGAGAGGTTCTCCAGCTGTTAGATGTGTCAAAGAATAATTCTCATTTTAAGCATCTACTTATGTAGTTCAGTGCTCCAAACATTGATATAAGAGGGCATTATTGAGTGCTTCCTGTGTACCAAGTACTTTTGAAAGCAGTTTAGTGTATTTCTTACTTAATCTTCACAATAGCACCACCTCTCTGGGTTGCGATAAAGACAAAGGGAGATATCAGGGAAGCACCTAGCACTTTAGAAAGTCTCACTATGCTGCAGCTTTTTTTTAATCTGGAGTGTGAAAAGGACAAAATGAACCTTCCTAAGATGGAGGCAAGTCCCACAGGGAAGAATTGGTTGTGGAAGGTTCTGAGTGTTCCACCTCAAGCCTGGGTCTCCTGGTCTAGACGATGAGCGTGCAGTGTGTGGCCCATGGAGAACGTGCAAGCAGAGGCTGATCCCAGCTTCTGTGGGTTCATAGAGACCAGACGGAGGCTGTAAATCATTGGCCTATGACACTCACTCGGTTTTCAAACTGTAGAAGGAGCTGCTCAGCACAACAGGCTGAATAAACTCGCTGTGAATCCAAGACAAGATTTCAGAACGGATTCGGCAAGTGTCTGGACATATACAGTAAAGATGTGTTGCTCACTGGAAACCAGTGGAGTTTATGAGAATAAAAAGTTTCTAATTTCCTTCCAGTCATTAAATCAGGGAAATATGACAGATATTGAATTTCCAGAATCCCCCCTAAAATGCCTAAAAGGTTGAGCCCAGGATACCATTCAAAGGGATTTTCCTTGGTACTTATTACCAAGTGATACCCCTTTGCCAAGTGAACACATTTGTGAAGTATGAATCCAGAAGTTTAAAATAACTGTTCATGGCCTGGCATGGTAGCTCATGCCTATAATCCCAGAACTTTGGGAGGCCGAGGCAGACAGATCACCTGAGGTCAGGAGTTCGAGACCAGCTTGGCCAACATGGTGAAACTGCTTCTGTACTAAAAATTAGCTTGGCGTGGTGGCAGGTGCCTGTAATCCCAGCTACTCTCGAGGCTGAGGCAGGAGAATCACTTGAACCTGGGAGGTGGAGGTTGCAGTGAGCTGAGATTGCACCACTGCACTCCAGCCTGGGCGACAGAGCAAGACTCCATCTCAAAAAATAATTAAGTAAATGAAATAACTGTTCACTGCCCTGCAGGGGTCTTTCAAAGTGGAGATGGGGCTGCGGATCTCATGGCCATGTCTCAGGAGCTGGTGCTTAGTGCATGTTCAGTGGGGGACACTCCGCAGTGCAGTCTTGTGCCCAGGTTGACATGTAGACCTCTTTATCATTGTAGGAGCTGAAAGGAAATATCAGAGTTCACTGTCGGATTCGTCCTTTGTTGCCTTTTGATAGTGAATCCGATGATCCAGTCTTGCAGAGCAGGTAACCTGTGTTTGCACAGTGTGTGTATGTCTGTGTGTGTGCTCAGGGAGAAGACAGGGGTGGCACAATTTTAAATGCCATCTATTGTCCTGCCGCCAGTCCCAAAGCAGCACATTCTCGAGTTGTGGGTGGGGGCTTTTTTTAAGGATGGAGCTGTCTTGCTGACAGCAGACAGTTAGCAGCCCTCTGGAATACGGCCTGAAAACAGCCAAACCGCCTGAGCAGGCCTGCCATGCGTGGTAGCAGTTTGTACCTGAGAGGGCGTCTGTCTTTTCATGGTTTGCCTCTGCGGGGTCTGAACAAACAGGGACAGGCTTTGAGTGGACCTTTCTCTTTATGTCACTACATCAAAAAGGGAGCGCCCTTCCTTCTTTATGAGCCCGAGACCACCCACGCTGCTGTGCAGGCAGGCAATGAGGATTGACTCAACTGACAATTTTGACTTAGAGAAAGTTTTGATGGTGTTCATGGATAAAGCAAAACTATCTGAAGTTCATTTACTCAAATGTTTACTTGAAAACCATACTCAATATGACTCTTACTTGCTCCCCATGAAAGAACCCCCCTGGCCTTCCCCCCTCCCATCTGACCACACCTGCCCCTCCCACTCCCATCCTGACCACACCTGCCCCTCCCACCCACCCTGACCACACCTGCCCCTCCCACCTCCCATCCTGACCACAACCTGCCCTTCCACACCCTGACCACACCTGGCCCCTCCCCACCTCCCATCCTGACACACCTGCCCCTCCCCTCCCATCCTGACACACCTGCCCCTCCCCCATCCTGACCCACACCTGGGCCCCCTCTCACTCCATCCGACCACACCTGCCCCCTCCCACTCCCATCCTGACCACACCTGCTACCCCCACCCTGACCACAACCTGCCCTCCCACTCCCATCCTGACCACACCTGCCCTCCCACTCTCATCCTGATCACACCTGCCCCTCCCACCTGACCACACCTGGCCCCCTCCCACTCCCATCCTGACCACACCTGCCCCTCCCATCCATCCTGACCACACCTGCCCCTCCCACTCCCATCCTGATCACACCTGCCCCTCCCCCCATCCTGACCACACCTGCCCCTCCCACTCCCATCCTGACCACACCTGCCCCTTCCCACTCCCATCCTTACCACACCTGCCCCTCCACCACTTCCATCGCTGGCCACACCTGGCCCTCCCCACTCCCATTGTTGACCATACCTGACCCTCCTGCCACTCCCATTGCTGGCCACACTTGCCCTCCCTCCATCTCTGACCCTCTTGCCCTCCCTCCATAAACCTGCCCCTCCCCACGCCCGTTGCTGACCACACCTGACCCTCCCCACGCCCATTGTTGACCACACCTGGCCCTCCCCACTGCCATTGCTGACCCTCCCACCACTCCAAGGGGTTCCACTTCCCTGCTTTCCTGACACCATATGGGGTTGGCTGTATCCACAGTGTGTGGGGGTCACTAGGGCCTGCTCCTGACTCTGTAGCTTTGCTCAGGCTCTTTTTCTTGTCTTGGGTTCCTCTGCTTAATCTGTCCAAATGAGCTTTCCTTGGAGGGCCTAGCTCGAGTCTCACTGTGTTTGCGTCCTGCAGTTCAGCACTTGACTTGAGAATGTTTCAGAAAGCACTTGGCCGGTCCTACAGTGGGAAACAAGAAATTCGGATCTTTTGACAATCATTGAAACTTTTTCTTCTCAAAGATTTTAGACTTGATTGTGCCGGCTCTAGTACCTTCTGCACTTTCTTGAGTGGTGGCCACTTGTCACTTGTCAAAGGACTGGAAATTGGGCCTGTCGGGTATGTCAGTGTGGCATGGGACAGGCCTAGTGGCCCTCATTCAAACTGTGTGGGACCAGAAGAAGTGTTTCCGATTTTGAATTTTTTCATATTTTCAAATGTTCATGTTTTGCATGTACTGGATCAGCAAGATAATGCAGTGAGCATTTTCTTTGAGCATCATCTCAGTGCTCAAAACGTTTTGGATTTTGGAGCATTTTGGAATTCAGATTTTTGGATGAGGGATGCTCAGCCTATAGTTAGCGGTCCCCAGCTGTGACCAGCTTTCCTGAACTTGCCTTTTACATGGCACTTCCAGACGGCTTTTGTTACACACCAGCCTCCCTGTGAGCCTCCCACCACAAGAGGGAAATACATGCAAATGAAATCCCATCAGAAAAGGGGCTCCTCAGCTGCAGTAGCCTCATCAGAGGCATGGCCTCAGGCAGTTGAGAAAACACCTGAGGCGTGGCCTTAGGCAGGTGAGAAAGACAAGCACATTTCCGTAGTCACGGAGGCTTCTTTCTACTGAATGGCGCCGCTCTGGGCTGTTCAGTTTCTCAGAGCTTCCTAAGAGGCTCCATAAACGTGTGTGTGGACTCTCACATTGTTTGTGTTCATTGGCTTTTGGTTTTGAAACGTGTTGCATTTTTTCGGATTCTTGATGGTTTGCAGATGCTTGATTTCCTGAAGGGGAGAACCTGACGAGCCTGTCTTCTAGATCAGTGGTCCCCAAACTTTCTGGCACCAGGGACCAGCTTCGTGGAAGACAAGGTTTCCACGGACTGGCAGGCCGGGATGGGGATGGTTTCAGGATGATTCAACTGCATTTCATTTATTGTGCACTTTATTTCAATTATTATTACACTGTAATACACAACAAATTAATAATACAACTCACCACAATGTCAAATCGGTGGGAGCCTGAGCTTCCCTGAGCTTGTTTTCCTGCAACTAGAGGGTCCCCTCTGGGGGTGAAGGAGACAGTGACAGATCATCAGGCATTGGAGTCTCATAAGGAGTGTGCAACCTAGATCCCTCACGCGCACAGTTCACAGTAGGGTTTGTGCTCCTAAGAGAATCGAATGCTGCTGCTGATCTGACAGGAGGCTGAGCTCAGGTGGTGATGCCAGTGATAGGGAGCGACAGTAAGTACACAGAAGCTTTGCTCACTCGCTCACCGCTCACCTCCTGCTGTGCAGCCTGGTTTCTAACAGGCCTCCATGGCCAGGGGTTTGGGTCCCTTGTTCTGTATCACCACTGCTCTAAAGTGCGCGTGAAGGAGATATTTAAGCGTGGATTACTGGAATACGGATGATTCTCCCATGCAGTGCAGACAGGGAAGATGAAAACAAGAAGTAAAGAACAGGGGTATTGGAGTTAAAAAATCAAGAGAAGACAAAAGGGGGTGGGGAAGAGACAAAAATAATAAATAAAAGTAAAGAGTTTAAAAAAAAAACGGATAAGGTCAAAAAGGACAACGAGTGGAGTTTTAGAAAGGGATGGAAGGGTGGACCCACATACACAGGAAGAGAGGGAAGAGCCAAGCCAGGGTCCTGGGAGATCAGGACAGAGACAGAGATGATGGCAGAGAAGCACAGGGGTGTTTTAGAGTGACCAGGACAGACACAGAGATGATGGCGAAGAAACACAAGGGTGTGTTAGAGGCTGAATGTTAGGAATTCAGAAAGCAATTTCCTCATGACGTGTACTTTCAATGTTGTTTCATTCCTGCAGCTCCATCTCTAGAGAAGTGGCCCACGCTGTTGATGACGTGAGTATACAATTTTCCTCGCAAACTCTATTCAGAGAGCAGCTTCCTGCTTGGTGGGTCTCCACAGTCCCCACAGATCCCTACAATGGAGAGCAACTCAGAGACTGAATGAATAGAAAATAACTTATTTTAGGCTTTCTTAGTAAAGAAGAATTGTTTTTGTTCCTTGATTTCTATTGGCACATGAAATTAAGCATTTGACACACGTTCCTTGTGGGAAACCAGCTCCTGACCCATAGTTCAATGTGAGGAAGTTACTTCACTTCCATTTATTTTCCAGCCCAAATGATCAATGAGTGCAAATATGAGCAGGTTCTAAAATGTAGAGCACCAGGAAAAGAGACATAAATAGAAAATCAATGATATCCAGTGTGAACTTTGTGATTCTAAACTGGAATCAAGCGTAATTGTGTTTCTCCTGAAAAGCCTCCGTGCTTTTTAGTTTTAGCCATGAAAAGGCCGAGAAGTCAGAAGGAGCAGCCCAACACCCCAGCTGGGGTCTCTAAGGACCAAGCCCACTGCAGGAGAGATGCTCATTAGACACCTGGGGTCTGGGCCAGGAAAGGAAGTGGGTGGGAGGAGCCTGGGGCACTTGCCAGGCTGGACAGCAAGGGCGGCCTTAGAACGGGGACTGTGTGCCAGCACATGGAGCCCACGGCAGGCATTCCCTCAATGCGGGATAGAAACATTGATATAACCGTACTTTAAAATTGCTCTTTCTATGTCCCTGGAAAGAAAAACTTTTACAATTCTTTATTTTAAAGTATTATTGATGGTTTGATTGATTAATTCATTGATTGATTCAGCTTTATTTAGGTAAAATCAACAAAAATTGTATACATTCAACATCTACAAGATAATTTTATATACAGATGTATATGATTACCATCCATCTTTGGATGACACGTGGTAATCAATTTTACAATGAAGGCCGGGCGCAGTGGCTCACACCTGTGATTCTAGCACAGTGGGAGGCCGAGGCAGATGGATTACCTGAGGCCAGGAGTTCGACACCAGCCTGGCCAACATGGTGAAACCCCGTCTCTACTAAAAATACAAAAAATTAGCTGGGCCTGGTGGTGGGCACCTGTAGTCCCAGCTACTTGGGAGGCTGAGGTAGGAGATCGCTTGAATCTGGGAGGCAGAGGCTACAGTGAGCTCAGATTGCATCATTGCACGCCAGCCTGGGCAACAAGAATGAGACTCCATCTCAAAACAAAAACAAAACCAAAAACAAAACATACAATGAGTAAAATGATTACTACAGTCAATGGTAATGACTCCCAGGATGGCTAAAGAGTAGAAAGGCAGATTTTATCGGTGATATCAGTTTGCAAACTGAGAAGAGACAGTCTCCAGCTCTCTCTGTTAAAAGGTGAACTGTAGGACACAGAGTTTGTGCACAGTCTGTATAAGCTGGTCGAAAATAGCTGGAGGTCTGCAGCTGCTTCTCAGGAAAGAATTGTGCAAGGCTGATCCTCTGCCTAATCAGGGTTGCAGTGGTCTGGGTTGTAAATCAGAGTTAGGGATTTTCCTGATGTCTCCTGTTGTTAGGGAGTTTAGCAAGAGTGTGGTTTTTCTTGTAGCCATTGGAATTTAGGACGCTGTCAGGCAGCCAAGCCCTGAACCCCTGACTCATAGGTACCTTTTATTTCCTTAATCTTAGGGTCCATCTTAGTTGATGAAGAAGCATCTATTGGTCTCTCAGATCACATCTCCCACTTGTGGTCAGTCATAGCTTGGATTTCTGTGGGCTCATAGGCCTCTTATCTTAAATGGCCTGAGAGGGAACTTCATGGATTTACTGTTCTTTCCTTTAACAGAACATTCTCTTTAGTTTACTGTATGAATTTGGCCTACCTTCTGAAGGAATACTGTATGGATTTGGCCTACCTTATGAAGGAATTTCTTCCTTGAAGCCAAAAAAGATTCCTGTGAAATCTTTTCCTGAAGCATTTCTTCTATGTTTTCTTCCAGTAGTTTAATCACTTTGGGCCTCACATTTAGGTCTTTGATCCATTTTGAGTTGACCTCTGTATAGTGTAAGAGGTGGGAGTCTAGTTTCATTCTTCTGTATATGGATTTCCAGTTTTCTTAGTACCATTTATTGAAGAGACCATCCTTTCCTCAATGAGTGTTGCTGACATCTTTGTTAAAAAATCTGTTGGCTATAGATATGTTGGTTAATTTCTGGGTTCTCTATTCTGTTCCACTGGTCTATGTGTTTGTTTTTATGCCAGTACCATGCTATTTTGGTTACTATAGCTTTGTAGTGTATTTTGAGAGCAGGTAGTGTTATTTCTCCAGCTTTGTTCTTTTTTTCTCAGCATTTCTTTGGCCATTTGGAATCTTTTGTGGTTCCATACAAATTTTACAATTTTTTCAATTTCTGTGAAAAATGTCATTGGTACTTTGATAAGGATTGCATTGAATCTCTAGATTGCTTTGGGTTATATTGTCATTTTAACAATTTTAGTTCTTCCAATTCTTGAGCATGAGATGTCTTTCCATTTGTTTGCATCCTCTTCAATTTCTTTCATTAGTGTTTTGTAATTACCTTTTAGAGGTTTTTCACCTCCTTGGTTAAATTTATTCCTAGGTATTTTAAATTTTTTGCAGCTATTGTATATAAATGGGAGTGCCTTTAAATTTATTTTCATTTAGTTCATTTTCATATGTAGAAACAATACTGATTCTTTCATATTAATTTTGTATTTTGCAACTTTACTGAATTTGTTGATCAGTTCTAAGAGATTTTTGGTAGAGTCTTAAGGATTTTCTGTATATCAGATCATGTTATCTTCAAGGAGGAACAATTTGACTTCCTTTTTTATGATTTGGATGCTCTTTATTTCTTTTTCTTGCCTAATTGCTAAGACTAGGACTTCCAATACTATGTTGATAAGAGTAGTGAGACTTGGCATCCTTGTCTTATTCCAGTCCTTAAAGAAAAAGCTGAAAGATGTTAGGATATTAGCTGTGGGCTTGTTACTTGTGGTCTTAATTATGTTGAGGTTGTTTTTTTCTATACCTAGTTTATTAAGAGTTTTTTTTTTTTTAATCGTGAAAGGATGTTGAATATTTTGAAAAGCTTTTTCTGCATCTTTGGAGATGATCAAATGATTTTTGTCCTTCATTCTATAGATGTGACCCAGTTTGTTTATTGATTTGCATATTTTGAACCATTCTCGCATTTTGGAATAAATCTCACTTCATCATGATGTATTATCTTTTTGATGTGCTGTTCAATGCAATTTGCTAGTATTTTGCTGAGGATTTTTATAACTACGTTCATCAGGAATGTTGGCCTATCGTTTTTTGTTATTGTTTTGTCATTGTCTGGTTTTAGTATCAGGGTTATGCTGGCCTTGTAGAATGAATTAGGAAGAATTCCCTCTGCTTCAGTTTTTTTGTAATAGTTTCAGAAGAATTGGTATTAATCCTTCTTTAAAGGCTTGGTCGAATTTAGTAGTGAAATCTTCTGGTCCTAGACTTTTCTTCATTAGAAGATTTTATTACTGATTCAATCTCATTACTTGTTATTGATCTGTTCAGATTTTTAATTTCTTTTTCGTTCAATCTTGGTAGATTGTATGTATCCAAGAATTTATCTGTTTCTTGTAGGTTTTGAATTTATTGGCATATGGTTGTTTTAGTAGTTCCAGATGATCCTTTGTATTTTTGTGGTAGATGTTGTGACATCTCTTTTTTTGTTTCTGATTTTATTTGGGTCTTCCTTCCTTTTTCTGTTAGTCTGGCTAATGGTTTGTTGATTTGTTTATCTATTTTAAAAATTAGCTTTTTTCATCTTCTGTATTTTTTGTATCAATTTCTTTTATTTATTTTCTTTATAAATAATCTTTATAATCTTTATTTATTTTCTTCTATTAATTTTGGGTTTGATTTGTTTTTGCTTTTGTAATTCCTTGAGGTGCATCATAATGTCATTTATTTGAAATCTTTCTAGTTTTTTTAATGTAGGCATTTATTGCTACAGACTTGCTTCTTAATACTACTTTTGCTGTGTTCCATAGGTTTTGGTATGATATATTTCTATTTTAATTTGTTTCAGAGAATTTTAAATTTTCATTCTTAATTTCCCCCTTCATCCATTGGTCATTACGGAGCATGTTGCTTGATTTCCATGTATTTGTATGTTTTCAAATATTCCTCTTGTTATTGATGTGTACTTTTATTCTGTTATGGTCGAATAAGGTCCTAGATGTGATTTTGATTGAAAAAAATTGTTGAGACTTGTTTTGTGTCCTAACATGTGGCCAATCCTGAAGAATGTTCCATTTGCTGATGAAAAAATGTATTCTGTAGCTGTTGAGTGAAATGTTCTGTAAGTGTCTGTTAGGTTCATTTGGTTTATGGTGCAGTTTAAATCCAATGTTGCTTTGTTGATTTTATGTGTAGATGATCTGTCCAATGCTGACAGTGGGGTGTTGAAGTCCTCAGTGATTATTGTATTGGGGCCAATCTTACCCTTTAGATCTAGTAATATTTGCTTTATATATATATGGGTGAAAATATATTTACAATTGTCATATTCGCTTGCTGAATTGATCCCTTATTGTGTAATGTTCCTCCTGTCCTCTTTTCACGGCTTTTAACTTGAAGTCTGTTTTATCTTACATAAGTAAGGCTACTCCCGATTGCTTTTGGTTTTTCTTTGCTTGGAATATTTTTTTCCATCCCTTCACTTTCAGTCTATATGTCTCTTTACAAGTGAGGTGAGGTGAGTTTCTTGTAGACAGCATATAGTTGGGTCTTGTTCTTTAATCTGTTCAGGCAGTCTACATCTTTTAAGTGGGAATTTAATTTGTTTACATTCAAGGTTATTATTAATAGGTGAGGACTTACTCTTGTCATTTTATTGACTACTTTTTGATTGTTTTGTATATCCTTTGTTTCTTACTTCCTCTCCTTGTTTATTTTTTGCATTTAGGTGGTTTTCTGTAGTGAGTCTGATTCCTTTTGGTTTCTTCTTTTTGCATTGGCTGTACAAGTGAGTTTTATAGTTTTGTATTTTTTATGATGATGGTTATTGTATTTTCACTTCCAGATGTAAAACACCCTTGAGTATTTCTTGTAAGTCCTGTCTTGTGGTAATGAATTCTTTTCGTTTTTACTTGTCTGTGAAAGATTTTATTTTTCCTTCATTTCTGAAGGATAGCTTTGCTGGGTATAATATTATGGGCTGAATTATTTTTTTCTTTCAGTCAGTACTTTGACTATATTATCCCATTCTCTCCTGGACTGCAAAGTCTTTGCTGAGAAATCTACTGTTGGTTTAATGGACTTATATGTGACTTAATGCTTTTCTCTTGCTGCTTATAAAATTATTTGTTTGTCTTTGACTTTTGACAATTTTACTACAATGTGCCTTGGAGAAGACCTGCCTGGGGGTTCTTTGAGATTCCTGGACCTAGATGTCCATTGCTCTCACAAGACTTGGGAAATTTTCTGCTATATTTTTATTAAATATGTTTTCTTCAGCTTTTCTCTTCTCTTTCTGGAATGCCCATAATACAAATATTGATTCACTTAAAGCTGTCCATAAATCCTGTGAGCTTTCTTCATTGTTTTATTCTCTCTCTTTCCCTCTGTCTGCCTGTGTTATTTCAAAAGACCTGTCTTCAAGTTTAGAATTTTTTCCCTCCTATTTGGTCTAGTCTGTTGTGGAAGCTCTCTATTGTATTTTTTATTTCAATGAAATAAAAATTTTTATTTTTCTATTATGTCATATTTCATTGAATTCTTCAGCTCTAAGATTTAATTCTTTTTTATAATTCTGTCTCTTTATGGTATTTTTCATTCAAATTATGAATTGTTTTCCTATGTTCATTGAATTGTCTGTATTTTCTTGTATCTCACTGAGTTTCCTTAAGATTGTTATTTTGAATTCATTTTCTGGTATTTCATATATTTCCTTATAATTGGGGTCTGTTACTAGAGGATTACTTCCCTTTGGAGGTTACATATTTCCCTGCTTTTTCATGGTTGCTGTGTCCCTAACATTGACTCCTATACATCTGGTGAAAAAATTGTCTCTTCCAATTTTATGGAGTAGGTTTCATGAGGAAAGACTTAGGGTGCGTGGTTCTAGGGGGACACAGTAATGTAGTCTCCATGTAGTTCCTTCAGCTGTCATACACACTAGTGGTATTTGTGAGTTTCTCAGTGGCTGACAGTGAGGGAGTCTGTGGTAACAGTGATGCAGCTTTTCCCAGGGTAGGTTCTCAGGCTATATCTCAGGTTGGGGATACACACGTGCACAAAGTAGGTCATCCAACATGGGGTTTGGCTCATTGGAGTTGGAGCCACATGGCTGTTCCTCTGGCCAGAAACATGGGCACACTGTTGCTTAGCTGGCCTGGGAGTGTGCCTGCCAGGAGTGACCTGTAGGGTGGTTTCTCTGACTCAGGACATAGATACAAGGCTGCTCAGCTGGGATGTGTCTGCTGGGACCAATTCAAGGGGCTGTTTCCCATGTCTGGGCCACAGCTGCATGGCTGCTTGGCTGGCCTGAGGGTGTGTTTGTCAGGGGCTGCCCACAGGGCTGCTTCTCAGGCCTGGGACAAGGGCACATGGCTGCTCAGCTGGCCTGAGGTATATCTGCCAGGGGTGACCTGTGTGACTGTTTCTTGGGTCTGGGGTACAGGTTTAATTAAGGCTGTGTGGCTGGCCTGGGATGTTTCCACCAGGGGTGAACTGTGCAGCTGTTTCTTGGGTCTGGGGTACAGGTGCAAGGCTGCATGGCTGGCTCGGGGATATGCCTACTGATGGTGGCCACAGGGCTGTTTCTCAGGCTCTTATTGGGCAGGTCAAGGGCATGTCTGTAAGGTGTTGGGGTACTGTGGGGCTGTTTCTCATGTCCTGAGCACAGGTACACAGCCTCTCCTCTGGCCTGGAGGTGTATTAGCCACTAGGAGGCTCAGGGGCCTCTCCTGCTTAGGGAGGGTGAATAGCAGCTTAGCTAACTCAAAGGCAGAGTTGCTGTGGCTGGGACTGCCAGACGACTCCGCCCCAGACGACTCCGCCCCAGACGACTCCGCCCCAGACGACTCCGCCCCAGACGACTCCGCCCCAGACTAGACGACTCCGCCCCAGACTAGACGACTCCGCCCCAGACTAGACGACTCCGCCCCAGACTAGACGACTCCGCCCCAGACTACTCCGCCAGCTGGTAGGGCAGCCATGGGGATTGGTTTCCCTGCTGTGCAAGGCCAGAGTCACAGCCAGTCCTGGGCCCAGGCTCCGTGCAGCCGGCGCTGTGATGTTCAGTCACACGTGTGGGCTTGGCATCACGAAGATGGAGCTCCAAGGCTGGAGAATGGCCATGGTTTCTGTTCCCCAGAGCAGGGTGTGCTCCAGAGGTGGCTCTGGTCTCAAGATGGGGCTGTGCTGCAGCAGCTTGGCTCACAGGGATGGCTGGGAGGTGAGCAGTGCACACCGTGTGCTCCTAATCTGGGGCTATGGAGCTGTGCCGTGAATTTCCTGCAGCTCCCAGATGGCTCAGGGCTTGCGAGGACTGCAGGATTCCCCTGGTGTAAGGACTGTAGATGTTTTCTGTGGTGACGGGGGCTGGTGGGGATCTGCTGCTTCCCTTTTCCCTGCAACGGGAAGTCCCTTCTGACTCCAGGCAGATATGACCCAGGCAGGGGAGATGGGGCTGCAGCAGCCGGGTGCCTCCACTCTGCCCTCCTGGACTTCCAGTCAGCACCGCTGTCTCTCCACTCCCACGCTGCACTGCGCACTCGGCCAGATCTCAGCTCTCTTCCTTCCACGCAGTCGGAGCTTAGCTGTGTAGTCATTGCCTTGGTCCTTTCTTGGGCGGAGGGAGCTGAGCACCAGCTCTCTCTGGTCAGCGTCTTGCTGACTTTGCTCCCACCATGCAAATATATATATATTTTATCTCACTTGATGCCTTAAGCACCAGTATGCTTGAGTCCAACAAAAGGAGACAGATTAAATCCTCATGATCAGGACTTTGAGTTAACAGGAGCCCTGGGACCTCATCAGTTCCCTCCCCTTATCAATCTCCTTCTTTTCTAAGTGAACACACCCGAGTATTTGTGGTTTAGTAATTGCCTTTCTACACTTCCCTCAGTCTGCGAGCATCCTGGTTAACCTGAAGGAGTTTTTCAGTGAGGAAATGCATCCTGAGGCTGAGGCCTGGCCCCAGCCCCTGGGGAAGGCTTATTATGATTATTAACATCACTGTCGTTTGTTGTTACTGTTCCTTGTTACTTGATTCATTCTCTTGGCAGTCCTCTCCCGTTCCTGCCAAAGTTCCACCGAATCTTCAGATTCAGATATTTGAGGTTTTCCATCTTACCCGTCAAAATAGAATAACATTTTATTGGGGCATTTTGGATTATGTTTTTTGTTTTTTTTTTTAAATCAGAATCCAAGATGTTGCTTTTTAATTTGATAGGCCTGCTCCTTAAAGGGCTTCGTGCCATCAAATCTGCTGAGAAAGCAAATGATCCGTTTTGTGACCCTGTATCTCCTGGCTCCCACATTATGTTTTTATTTCCAAAAG
Organism: Rhinopithecus bieti; assembly: GCF_001698545.2. Lineage (NCBI taxonomy): Eukaryota > Metazoa > Chordata > Mammalia > Primates > Cercopithecidae > Rhinopithecus > Rhinopithecus bieti. The sequence continues at coordinate 8,471,495 of NW_016803657.1, read as the reverse complement.
TCTAAACAGAGTTTGAGTTTGTATTGGACGTGTAACACGGCACTTCATGTCCATTTGCAATGTAATTCAGCGTTTCATCGTTTGGATTGAATCTGTTAATAAAGTCGATCTCAGATGTAGAATCTGGCTGCTGCCCTAGTTCCTGGCGGCTGTCTTAAAGGCTATTTATTTTCATTTTTGATTTAATTTATATCCACTCAGTTGATAATCAGACATGGGAGAACAGATTTCTGGCTTTGCATCAAGTTCTTGTTGAACTGTCTTTGTTCATCCGTGATTCTCCCTTATTGTTAAGTTTGACAGTTACTGACTTGAATGTCTGAATACAGTCAACAGAGCCTGTGTATCAAATGACACTTATTTAGTTACATGCAGCCAATGTAAATAATATTTTTGTGGTGGTGCTTGGCAGGATTGATAGATTTGATACACCTGAGACAAAATTTTTAATGGTCAGAGACTGTATGGTCCTTAATATATTACTTGTTCTTTTTTAACTCGGGTTCATCGGGCCTTGAACTGCCATCCACAGGACTGTTGATATCCGCAGCAGGCAGCCTTGGCTTGCACGGAGCGCATTGATGTGCAGTCCCTCCCTCCTGGCTGTTTTGTGTCTGCCTCTGGGAGAGTCCCTGACTCTGTCTGCATGTCGTTCACTGGTCTCCTCTTCCTCTCAGGTTTCCTTCTTTAAAATGGAGAGGGTGAATTAAACGTACTTTTAGCTCTAACATTTGATGACAAAGAATTTTATGCCCTAAGTGCTTTTAAAGTTATCCTAGGAAATTGGATATAAATCAAAAACTGGATGCTACAGCAGGTAAATGTAAGGAAAAACAGCTTTTAGAGATCATTGCCTCTGAGCCAGGTGCTTTCACAGGTTATTTCATGGGACCCTTGTGATTCCTGAGGCAGGGGCCATGCGTCCCCCTGCGGGTGTGTGCAGGCCTCTTCAGGGAAGTGGCCCCAGGTGGGCAATCCCATCTTGAAAAGAAGGATGCTGTCAAGAGCTTGAAAATTTGGATAAAAGAAAGCTGTTTAAAAAGCCAAGAGAAATGAATCCTTCTTGTGAGATTAAGGGTATGTAGTATCAGGAGTGGGGAGGGTTTTTGGACAGGCAGGAAAGCATTGAAGCTGTTTGGAAAAATTAAACTTCACTGTGGAATAATTTTGGATGTTTAAGATTGAATGATCACGCTGTGGAATGGAGTTCTAAGTCGTGTGGGGACTTTTGGACTCAGGCTTGTTTTTATGGCTTTGCATGTTTCTTGTATGGTGTCCCTTGAGCTTTCGGGTCAGACATTGTAGACCTTTGTGTTTTTCATTTGCTTTTCTTTATGGTTAAAACTTGGACATTTGAAGACAGCAGTAAAACACTTTGGGGTGTGTGTTCCTGTGCAGTTCATACTGGAGCACTAGGATTACATTCTGGCATAGTACCAAAGGAACAGTATACCCTAAGTGGACAGCAGAAAAATGAAAATACGCCACGAGAAAGGCTGGTGGTTGGATTAGGGACTGGGAGGTCTGTTCTTACAGCAAGGCCAGGGTCTTGGTCCTGGTGGGTGTCGGAGTTTGGCTTCGGTGTTTTGAGTGTGAAAGGAACTGAAGAGCTGCTTCTGGGATAGGGGATGTGACATTATCATGTAAGAACATGCAGGTTCTGAAGCGGTTTCGGGTCCACAATAACTGCCCAGTAAATACTCAGTAGAGACATAAGCTGCTTCTGGGAAAGCCGTGCCGGCAAGCTCTGCATCCTGGTGGTCACTTCTGTGATGCATTAGAGACCACGGACTGTCCCCAGCCACTGGCTGCTCCTCCCAGCATTGCGAGTCACTGCGATCGAGCTTGTATCCCCACTCGCTCTCCCAGAAGTCATCCCAGGAAACTGGATACACATCATGGTAGCAAGTGACCTCCCAGTCTACCAAGTCCAATCGAGTTTGAAATAAGGACTCACGCCACCTCTCGGCAACAGGTGGCATTCTGCGTCACCCATTCCCTCCCTCTTAACTTTCTTTCATCTGCTTTCTTCTTTTCTAACTTGCATTTGAGGAAGATTTCTACAGCAACAATGTAAAGGACAGATGGGAGGGGTGCTGGACTGGAGGCAGAGGCCAGTTGGAGGACAGCCAGGGTGCTGTTTCATTACCCAGGACAATAGCAGCGGGCTTGGGGCAGTGAGTAGTAACCCAAGGCTGCCTCCGAGGCACAGCCGAGGCTCTGTCCCCAGGCAGCACGGGGCTGAGGCTGGTGTTCACTCATTGCTTCCTGAGCTGCCTCACCCAGTTGCATGCCAGGGATTCCTGCAGCCCTTCACCTCTGGCAAGACAGGAAAGGTTCACTGTTTGATTATATCAGCATTTCACATCGGAGACCTCACAGAATCCAGACGCAACAATACTCCGGCAGCTGCCCACCACCGCCCATCCAGCAGTACGCGAATAACAAACAGCAACAACAACCACAAACAGCTGTTGAATCTCACAGCTTTTGTCTTTACAAAATAGGCCACTTCTTTGACATGTTATTGCAGATACACGTGCACACACACACAGACACACACACTACTAAGAAGACAGTGTGGAGGTATCATCCTAGCATCCGCTAAACACTGTTAGAAAAAAATCCGGTGCCTCCGGGTTATTCGCCGCTGCAGTTGTGGTTTTCATTCTTCCTGTTACCCCTGCTTTTTCATGAATACCTATTTTGTTTTAGAAGTGGAACCATTCCAGGTTCAACTTTTCTTTGCTTAAGTGAAACTAAACTAATTTCAGATTTCTTGCTGAAAAATGCCTTTGCTTCCCTTACACAGGATATAATTTAAGAATACAGTCCAGCAAGATTGAAATTTGTTTTTGAAACAGATATGTTAATTCCATGGGTTACAATGGAATATAATGATGTCTGAGATGTGATTTCTTCAGCCATTTGAAAACCTTGTCTCTCCTGCGAACTATCAAGGGCCCTTACAGTCAGTAATTCGGGTGTTGAACCCTCAGCCTAGCGCAGATTGAGGAGCTCTGTTGTGCATTCCTCAATAGATGCGACTTTCTTTTCTCTTTATGGGGTTGGCAAACCTTTTCAGGAAAGGGTCAGGGAGTTAATATTTTCATCTTTGAAGGCCATGTGGTCTCCAACTCAATCATCCAACTTTGCCCTTGAGGAAGAAGCAGCCATACACAGCATGTAAACAAAGGGTGGGGCTGTGTTCCAGGCAAACTTTGTTGTTTACAAAAACAGGCGGCAGGCTGGGGTTGGTGGGGCTTATGTTTAATTAAGGCAGCCCACAAAGTCTTACGACATTGTTTTTCTCTTTTCTCTCAGGAAACAGTTCTGGTGAAATGTGATCGTCCTGGCCACCCTCTGATTAATAAGACATACCATTTTGAAAGGTAAGTGCTTTTCAAGGTGTCATATAAAGCAAACTTCCACATTAAAAATGCAAGTTTTGCATTGGGGTTTGAGAAATGAAATGTGCGATCTATCCTATCATTTTGACTAATTGTGATTATAAATGCAGACGGTCCCTGATGTTGATTTTTCAACTTTAGGAAAGTGTGAAAGAGACACACATTCAGTAGACACTGTGCCTCAGGGACCCATTACAACCCTTCTGGGTTTTGCTTTTAGTACAGTAGTCAATAAACTACGTGAAACAGTCAACACTTAAGTGTACAAGAAGCTTTCCGTTGGGTGACTTTGCCCACCTGTAGGCTAATGTGTGTGTTCTGGGCACATTTAAGGCAGGCTAGGCTGAGCTACAATGCTTGGTAAATTAGGTGTATCAAATGCATTTTCAACTTGCAATGTTTTCAACCTGCAATGGGTTTCTCAGGTTGCAACCCCATCAGAAGTCGAGGGACATCTGTCATCCATATGTTCATCGTTTTAAGTAAATCGACATTTTTTATATATCCAGTTTGTTGACAGTAATTTCATTGTGATGACAGCAACTAACTATAAGGCTTTCTGTCAGATGCCTTCCTCAGCACCAGGTCATGGTGTATTCCCAGGGTGGTGGGAGAGCCCTGGAAGGCTCAGAAGCAATGTGTGTGGCCTTTGCAAATCCCTGCTCATCCTCCTTCAGCTACCAAGGGCTGGCTGAGTGGTCCTGCTCCCAGGCTCTGCCCTCCTGCTCCTCGGAAGGACGTCAGTGCCTGAGGCCTCTTCCTCTCCCCAGCAGCAGCCTGTGTTGCTTGATAGGGTCATATCTGGAGAAGGGCAGAGGGTTCCCCTCAAGCCTCAGCTGAGCACTGACCAGCACAGGAGCGGGAAGAAGGACGAGGCCGGGAAAGAACTACCGGGGAGAAGCCGAGCTCACACAGGCCTGGGAACTGTGAGGGCTCCCGCCAGGGCAGAAATACCTCGTGATACACAAGCCTTGGGTCGAGCGAGAAGTTAGCCCTGAAATGAAGGCTGCTGGTGCCACATGGCAGAACTTAAACGCAAGCCTTGAGGGATCAAGTTGTTTCCAAGTAACTGCTGGCATCCCATAATAAAGCTGAAGAAAAATTACTGGGATTGGAGGGTCAAAACATGGTGCACCCAATTAGGAGTAATTAGCAAAGTCTGACATCAAAAATTACCAGACATGATTCAAGGAAGTAGGAAAATATGATCTCTAATGAGAAAACTCAGACAACGGAAATAGAGCAAGAAATAATACAAATGATAGAATTAGTAAAGAAGGTGAAAACAGTTATTATAAATCTGTGTGTTCAAGGAAGTAGAGGAAAATGTAAACATGTTGAGAAGAGATATGAAAAATTATAGAAAGACCCAAATAAAACTTCTAGAGATGAAAGAAATACCATAGAGGAGACACGAACGTACTGGTTGGGATGCAGGAGAAAGACAGGTGAACTTGACACCGCAGCAACAGAAATGACCAACGTGAAACTCCAGGAGACTCCATAGCGAGTGGACAGAGTGGGCTCCGGGGGTGGCTGAGGCTGACGCAAGCCCCACGGTGTGGATGAGCTTGAGGCCCCTGCATGGCACACTTGAAATGGTGAAAATGGGACCAGGCCTATGTTTGAGTGCCCTGGACTTGCACAGCCATGGCACCTCCATGTCCTGCCTCCTGTCTCCAGAGGGCAGAAAACCCTGCTTGTAAGCCCTGTTGCTTCTGTCTGGATTGGTTTCTCAGCCTGGGTGCTTGCAGTACCAATTCAAGCCTTCTACTCAGCCTTTTTCCACTCTTCATTTCTTGCACCTAGAAAGTTTCCTCCTTCTTTTTTTTTTTTTTTTTTTTTTTTTGACAAAGAGTCTTGCTCTGTTGCCCAGGCTGGAGTACAGTGGTGCAATCTCAGCTCACTGCAATCTCCGCCTTCTGGGTTCGAGAGATTCTCCTGCCTCAGCCTCCCGAGTAGCTGGGACCTCAGGCATGCACCACCACATCTGGCTAATTTTTGTATTTTCAGTAGAGACAGGGTTTCACCATGTTGGCCAGGCTGGTCTTGAACTTCTGACCTCAAGTGATCTGCCCACCTTGGCCTCCCAAAGTGCTGAGATTACAGATGTGAGCCACCATGCCCAGTTATATTTGTATTTTTAGTAGAGACTGGGTTTCACTATGTTGGCCAGGCTGGTCTTGAACTCCTGCTGTCAAGTAATCCATGCGCCTCAGCCACCCAAGGGCTAGGATTATAGGCGTGAGCCACCACGCCCAGCCAGTTTCCTTTCTTTTTTCCCTTCAATGTCAGCAGCATATTTAAAAGCATATTTTGTTTCTATTTTATGTTGCATTAGTTACGTGTTGGTTAGGGGAGAGAAAGGGAGTTGTAGTATCTTAGCCACCATGTGTCGAGATCTAGAGCTTCAGAGACAGTACATTTTGTAGAATGCGTGTTATTACTCAAGGATTGCAATAATATTAGAATCTGTATAGTCTTATGCATTTGTATTATTTATTTACTGAAAAACATTTTACTTTGTATATCTGAAACCAAATAACTTGATTTTTCCCCTAAAATAATCATATTTTAAAATCTCACTAGGAATACTCAAGAAAATTTTCATCAGTTTCACATGTAATAAAGTAACTTCCTGAAGAAACTTTCACACACGGTGCTGGTGGTTCAAGGGATTTGTAAGAGCAAAGCCAGTCTTCACATGCAAGAGCTTTTTCTTATGTTTCTGCACTTAAAACAGTATAGAGAAAATGATACTTTTATCAGTGTAGAAAAGGAGCAAATTTATGAGCACTTTGCAGTAATGACCCCATGGCTTAGCTTCATCATGTTTGTTTATACAAACATTTGTGGAACTTCGCTTCCTTGTGACACACGGTTTTTTCAGCAGTCCTTCACTGGGCTGACCTTTCTTCCACTATTGATTTTGTCCTCTCTTGATAACTCAGTTATGCAGGGGAATAATCTAAGTAAAACCTCTCTCTTTTTTTTTTTGCCTGTGCTTCAGAGTAATCTGGTGTTGGGTAAGGAGGGAAATGGGGTGGGCCCGACTCCTTCCAGGAGTTTATACCGTAGTTGAGACCTAGGCTTGGGATGGGGGGCTTGGGAGATCTTTACAATGATAGGTAATATCAACATTGGCAGAATATGGTGAAGCAATCAAAATAGGTGACATAATTGGCCAAGGATGGAGAAGAAAGGAATGTTCGGGGCTGGTTGCAGTGGCTCACAGTGGCTCACGCCTGTAATCTCAGCACCTCGGGAGGCCAAAGTGGGTGGATCATCTGAGGTCAAGAGTTCAAGACCAGCCTGGCTGGCTGAGTGTGGTGGCTCATGCCTATAATCCCAGCACTTTGGGAAGCCTAGGCGAGTGGATCACCTGAGGTCAGGAGTTTGAGACCAGTCTGGCCAACATGGTGAAACCTCATCTCTACAAAAATACAAAAATTAGCTGGGCATGGTGGCACACACCTGTACTCCCAGCTACTTGGGAGACTGAGGCAGGAGAATCGCATGAACCCAGGAGGCGGAGGTTGCAGTGAGCCGAGAATGTGCCGCTGCACTCCAGCTTGGATGACAGTGCGAGATTCTGTCTCCAAAAAAAACGAAAGAAAGAAAGAAAGGAATGTTTGGAGTGGAACAGTTAATGAGGGAAGCACCTCTAGGGAAGAGGCCTTGAGCCTGGACTCGGCTCTGGAGGTTTAGGTGGGACAGGCATCCCAACAAATGACGGAAACTCATCTGAGACGTGGGGACGCTCACTGATGAAGGACCTGGGGGTGTGGCATGGGAATGTCTCCTTCGTGAGGAATTCTTCTCAGTTTCCCTGTGTCCCTCGGTGGGAGGCAGCTGCTCCGACTTCTCATTTCCTGCTCCTGCTTCATCTGTTGGAATAGTGTTTGGCATGTTGTAGTATCTGCTTCTACTGTCATCTTCCTAACTGGAACAGGAGCTCCGCAGGGCTGGGGACAAGGTCTTACCTTGAATCCCGAGAAATGAGCATTTCATTTAGATCGTGTTTAAATCGTGGGCTTGCTGGATGATGACTGGACCATGTCAGCTGGTGTCGGTGGTAGATACATTGTGGTAAAAGCTTTTTCCTTCCTCCCGACCCCACCTCCAATCCTTGTCCTTTGCTTGACTTGACTTGGGAAGTAAACAGCACCAGTTTAAGGAAGCACGTGGCCTACTAATAAAGGATTGGGTTAAATGTTTAGAGCCAAATGCACCCTTTGGTTAAAGTGCTGAAGGATTTAATGAGCACCTTCGGGTGCTTAGCGCAGAGCTGCAGAGAAGGAATAAAGTAGGGTTGGATTAGGAATAAAAAGTTTAAAGTATGATCCTTTCCCCACGCGGCTTACACACAGGCTGTGGGTATCGGTCATCACTGCAAAGCAGCCAGAGTCCCACAGTGTGTGTGGCCGAGTGCTGAGTGACAGAGAAATTCCTGTGGGCAGGAGAGTCACAGAGTGGCTAAAGCTTGCCACTGGGCGCTGGGTGGAGTTTAGTTACGTACGTCACCTTCACGTAGCCGTTGAGAATCTCCAACTACTTTCAGGCCTTTGATCATCCCAGGAGGACCTGAGGAGGAAGCTGCCGGGGGCACCACTGCCCAGTCTAGTTAAAGGATGGCTTTTAGTAAGCGGTGGATTTGGGCAGAAGGTCTCAGTCTTTGGATGACACCAGGCTGCTGCTTAGGTCAGTGGAGAAGCACAGGCAAGGGCGCTGTGGTGGAGAAACCACCCTCGGGGCTCACGTGACCTTGTTTGGGGAAGAAGGAAGTGGAGCAGCACCGGCCATGCCGACGTGTGTCTTCTCAGAGGGCTCTGTCTCAGTACGAGTACACTGAGGGTCGAAGGGAAAGGTCAAAATTGTGCTGCTTGAAGTGAACAGAAAATGGAAGAATTTGTGCAATGTGCTGTCCATCTATAGAGGTAAGGGAGACTTTAAATGTAAATCTCTGCAAGAATTTATTCTGGGGTAATATCATTTAGCATTCGGGATCATCTTGTTTTTAGAAACAGTAGAGCATATGGTTCTTATGAAATCAGAACATTGTTGGTTTTATAACAGCTTTTATGGAGCTAGCAAATGTCAAAATATTTTATTTCCATTTGAAAAGAATTTCCAACACCTTCAGCCCTTAACTTATTGTAAAATAAATTTGTATGAGGGGAAAAGTTCAATTCTTACTATTCAGAAAAAATATTAATAGGCCCAGGGTCAGAAGAAGGTATATTTTCTACATGAAATAAAAATATTATTAAAAAAAAAACCAAAAGTAATGCCATTGATCCAAAATGCAAGGAGAAAAAGAATAAGTCATATTCATTGTTTTGAGAATAATTCATTTATCAGGAATCTGAAGGACACTCCTGGCTGTGTTCTTGTAGAACAGGAATTTACAATACGATATTCCTAACTGACACATTTGTGTTAAATTTATTTTTTTATTTTTTATTTTTTTTGAGACGGAGTCTCACTCTGTCGCCCAGGCTGGAGTGCAGTGGCCGGATCTCAGCTCACTGCAAGCTCCGCCTCCCGGGTTCCCGCCATTCTCCCGCCTCAGCCTCCCGAGTAGCTGGGACTACAGGCGCCCGCCACCTCGCCTGGCTAGTTTTTTGTATTTTTTAGTAGAGACGGGGTTTCACCGTGTTAGCCAGGATGGTCTCGATCTCCTGACCTCGTGATCCGCCCGTCTCGGCCTCCCAAAGTGCTGGGATTACAGGCTTGAGCCACCGCGCCCGGCCGTTAAATTTCTATAGTCATTCAAGTGCAAGCATTTTCTGAGCACCTATTATGTGCCAGGCACCCTGTTAAACACAAGGGATGTAGGGGAGAGGAAGGCAGCATTTTTGCCACCAAGACCTAGAGCTGTAGGGACAGTGCCTGGGAGGTTGCGCTGATCACAGAAGCCACCAACACAGCAGTGGGGTGGGAGGCAGAGATGGGGGAGGCCCTCGACCCAGGGCTTGACAGCTCAGCTAACCAGGAGTTAACCAGGCAGAGAAAAAGGGAAAGGAGGCCAGGGATGGTGGCTCACACCTGTAATCCTAGCACTTTGGGAGGCAGAAGCGGGCAGATTGCCTGAGGTCATTTGAGACCACTCTGGGCAACATGGTGAAATCTAGTCTCCACTAAAATACAAAAAATTAGCTGGACATGGTGGCACACACCTGTAGTCCCGGCTACTTGAGAGACTGAGGCAGAGAGAATCAATGGAACCAAGGAGGCAGAGGTTGCAGTGAGCTGAGATCGGGCCATTGCATTCCAGCCTGGGCGACAGAGCAAGAGTCTGTCTCAAAAAAAAAAAAAAAAAAAAAAAAAGAGAGAGAGAGAGAAAAAGGGAAAGGAGATTCCAGGTTGAGGGAAAAGTCAAAGTTACGGAGAAAAAGAATGAGACTGACAGCCTGCAAGCACAGGAGCCTTGGCTGTGGCTGGGCATGACTGTGGGAGGTGGGAGGTGGGTGCTGGGAGCGCCAGGTGCTAAGGCCAGCTTCCCACTAGCACCGGGACCGCCTCTCCTCCCCGGACAGCCACGTGGGCAAGGCCAGCTTCCCTCCATATCCCCACGGAGCACAAGGTCAGATGCATGGGTTGTTCCGGTCTGTGGGTGAGACACGGGTTCTCTGTGTAGCATCTCTTCAGAGTGAAGTTGAGTCTTTTCATGTGGTTCCGTCATTTGCATCTTTTTTTTCTTCCTGTGCATTCTTCACTTCTCTAGCTATTTTCTCTACAAGGACTGACCTTTCCCTTTTGTATTTCTAGGAGCACTTGATATAGCAGAGATATTTAAGCTGCAACTACTTTCTCAGTCTGTTGTCTGCTTCTGATGTCTTTGAGCCACACGTATGTTTTTACATGATCATAGGTAAAAAGGCTTCCAGGTTCTAGAAGAACCCACGTGTGGACTCTGCTGGGACACGCATGGCCGAATGGTTTTCATTAAACTTGTGGTCTGTTAGGAATGTGTCCTAGTTCATTCTATAAAGAATTGATCCAATTTTATCTTTTTAAATCTCTTCATTTACTGCAACACCACTTATATTTTAAATATTAATTTAAAATAATATTTTAAAATTTATGTATTTAAAAAAAGGATATTGAGATGGAGTTTTGCCCATTTCCCAGGCTGGTCTCAAACTCCTGCGCTCAAACGATCTGTCCACCTTGGCCTCCCAAAGTGCTAGGATTGCAGGCGTGAGCCATCGTGCCCAGCCTGCAACACCGCTTCTTAAAACACCTCTCTCCCCACTGATCTGAGATGTCCCTTTATCTGACCCATTGCCACATGGAGTTGTGTCTGTCTAGCATTTCGCCCTCTTCCTTCGGCCTACTTACTAATTCACGCAGCAAGACCAAGCTGTTGTAGATAGAGTCTCAGAGAAGGTTCCAGTGTCTGAGCCCGCCCCATCCCAGTTCCTCTATTTTCCAGGGCTTCTTTCTATTCTCACTCTTTTATTTTGCCGGAAAAAAAAAATTATAATAAAACTGTGGGGCTCCAGGAAAAACTTGACAGCATAGGCAGTATTTTGGGGGGATTGAGGTAAGTTTATAAACTAACTTTGGAAAAACGGGCATCTTCATGAGTTGACTCTTCTATTCAGGAACATGCTGTGACTTTTCAGTTATTTGAGTTTAATCATGTATTTTCAGGAGCCTTTTATCATTTTCTTTATGAAGGATTAGAACATTTCTTATTAAGTTTATTCCCAGGCATATTTTTGTTGCGATCACTAATACAGTCTCATCTCCCAGCATGGCTTCTAACTCTATTTGTATCTATAGAGGCTACTGATGTTTTCACATTAATTTTATGACCTGCTGTTTTGTTAAATTATTGTATTGATTTAGTAATTTTCTTTGTCATTTGAATTTGGATTTCTCAGATGTATGGCCGTGTTAGCTCCAAGGAGAGACTCTTTTACCTTTGCTGATTCTTATGTCACTAATTGATTTCTTTTGTCCAACTGCATAAGCCAATCATAGCTCGATGCAATATTAAATAGTATTGCAGGTAAGGAGTACTGCAGGTAAATAGTATTGCAAGAAGAGTATTGCAGATAAAGAGTACTGCAGGTAAATAGTATTGCATGTAAATAGTATTGCAGGAAAAGAGTATTGCAGGTAAAGACTATTGCAGGTAGTCAGCATCTTGGACTTTTCCCTCCCATTACTGGGAAAAACTCCAGTATTCTTTAAAGGTAAGATGTTCACAAAGCCTAAAATATTTACTATCTATTCTGAAAAAAAAACTATTTTTCAGAAAAAGTTTGCCAACCCTTGCCATAGATTAGGAAACTTAGAAGGCAGCAACCCTGTGCAATGTAGATGCCATGATGAATTATTATTTCTAAAACACTGACTGGAAAAAGAAACTTACTAGACAATTGAGGAAATGCAAACAGTGACTTTTGGATGGTGTTAAGGAATAACTAACATTCATTTTTAAGGCATGGTCGTGGGAATACTGTTATGTTTTAAAGTCATCATCCTTTACAGATGTACTGGCCTTTCCAGATGAAATGGACCTCAGGTCAGCTTCTGTATGAGAAGCAGGCCAGGCCTGGGTCTGGAGCTGGGCAATGTGCACATGGGGCTGACTTTTCTATTCTTTCTACTTTTGTATCTTGGTGTATTTTCTGAGTGAAAAGTTAAAAAAGATCTCAGCCCTAAGCATCTTCCCACAGAGTGCTCACCATACCCTCTACATCATGCATATGGCAATACCTCATAAGAGTCCCCCCTCCGTGTAAAATTAATCCCATGGCTGGAGATGACATGGATCAACTGAGCGACAGGGCACCCTTGAAAATGAAGGAAGGAAAACACGTGGTTCCAGCTAAGTCAAAACCTGTAGTTCCGGAAACTGAGTTTCACATCAAAGCAGACCTGACCAAGTGCAACCAACCACCACTGCTGGGCAGCTGCCAGGGAGCCTGCTCTCTCACTGTGCTTGCTCCAGGCAGCTTTCAAATTGTGCAGGAAACGGCATTTTTTGGACGTTGCTTCCTATTTTGTTTTATTTGTACCTGTTTATAGACCAGAACCACATGAAGTTTCCTTTGCAGAGCAGACATCCAATCCCATGATATCAATTCAAGTTCTGCTGAACTGACCTGGGGCCTAGGAAAACAAAATTTTTAAAAGTTCGAACACAAAAAGCAAACGTTATATATCAAATATTGCTCAGAGTGTGAGTTTGACATTGTTACTGTTGGGCCCTCCACAGTAGAGCCGATTTAGTTATGGGATAATTATATCCTCCCTCTGTCCCTCTCTCTCTCCCTCCTTCCCCCTCCTCCTCCATCCCCTCCTCTCCCCCCTCCTCTCCTTTCTCCTCCTCTTCCCCTCCCCCTCCCTTCTCCCCTCCCA
>NW_016803657.1:8437395-8455588 GCF_001698545.2 Rhinopithecus bieti | reverse complement strand
TCCCCTCCCCCCGATTTCTCCTCCCCTCTCCTTTCTCCTCCTCCTCTCCCCTCCCCTCCCTTTCCTTCCCTCCTATCTTGCAAGCATTTGTCACTTCATTTATGCTTATTACATTTTCATAGCAGAAAGTAGTATCTTTACTCTTAACCTCTATTATCTTGAAAAATAACACAGATTAATCTTTTGTTGAAGAATTCCAATGGTGTTGAGGGGATGGGAAGTCCATGGGGGCATTGTGTTCCCAGGTTTCTGAGTCTGCATATGCTATAGTAGCTTTCTGCTTCTTCTATTAATGCAGTATTTTCCCTTTGTCTCTCAGGGTTTATGGTCCAGCAGAGTCTCAGAGGGTGGTCTTTGGAGATGTGTGCCCCCTACTCACGTCTCTCTTGGATGGGTGAGTGAAAATACTTTGAAGGCCAGTTATCATAGTTACATTTGAATATAAAGAAGCTTCATTGTGCTGTGGAGTGAGAATGTCGCATTAGAGTCTGAGCATTTTACAGCACTGCAGAGCATGTCCGTGGGTCACCTGGCGTGGACTCCGCTTGCATCCATGGAGACTATCTCCACACCCTGGGAAAAGCAGTGAGAATGATTTGGAGAATGCTTGTTAAATGAGTATATCCACCTGGGATTCCAAACTCCATTTTAGTTACATTGTATGTGGGCTTAAGCCTGTGAATGCAGCCGCCATTCTCTCTGGGATTCTTTTATATTTCAGAATTTTAAAAAAAATCTGTAAGGAATGTTAACATCAGATTTAGGGACTTTTCCCTTTGGGAATCAGCCTTCTATTCTTGCAATATACAACCACTGATGTCAAAGGCAGCGGGTCGTAATTTAGGAATGAAGAATATTTTTTTACTTAATGGAGACACCTTAAGCCCATACTTTCCACTCCGGGGCATTTTGAAGAATCTCAGTTTTCTGGCAGAAATGCACATCAAGTTCCTGACGAAGACTTACTTGCATTTGTCCAGCAAAGGCTTCTGCACAGCCAACCGCAGGGAACCTCAAGGACCTGGAAACTGTAATTACACAGTGTGCTGCGCGCCCCAAAGGCGCATGATCTGAGGAGGAGGTCAACTCAGGAAGCTCCTGCCTCTGACCGCGCACGCACACAGGGCCGCTCTGCCAATCATGATGCAGTTGCTGCTTCAACTCTTCCTCCAGAAGGTTGGAATTTTTATACCCATCTGAAGAAATGGTTTTGAAAATGATAGGGGAGTCTCCTTTTAAATAGGCATCTTTTAAGTAAGCAGATTCCAGAAATAAAAAAGACATCGTGGTCACAGTGATCACTGCCAGAACTGCCTTTCCAGGATAACGCGAAACAGATGGAGTTAGTTTAAGTTCTGAGTCTTGTCAGCAAAAAGAGTCAAACTCTGTAAAATATTGGGAGAGATTTATCCTGAGCCAAATATGAGTGACCGTGGCCCAGGACACAGCCCAGGAGGTCCTGAGAACATGTGCCGAAGGTGGTTGGGCACAGTTTGGTTTTATACATTTCAGGGAGACATGAGACTTCAATGCAGTTCATTTAAGAAATACATTGGCTCTGGAATGTCTGGGTTAAGGTAAAGGATTATGGAGGCTAAAGTTCTTATTTGCAGAGGAAGCTTTCATGTGGCAGCTTCAGAGAGAACAGATTGTAGATGTTTCTTATCAGATGTAAGGTCTGTGTCGATGTTCACGCTGGAGGATATCATGAAGCCTGTCCGGCCCCCACTTCCTGTCATGGCCTGAACCAGACTCTAAGGTAAAATTTTAGAGTGCCCTGGCTGAGGAGGAAGTCCATTCAGATGGCTGGGGGTCCTTAGAATTGTATTTCTGGTTTACAGCTTCCTTCTTCAGGAAGTTTCCTTTTACTCTACATTCTTAAATGGTTGAAAGACCCCTTTAAGAACCCATTTATCTGTTGTGGTCAAAGATACTCCCCACACAAAGAAATGCATGTAAATGAATTCAGGGAAGCCAGAAGAGACATAGCCTATAATGGGGTTTTGTTATGCATGCCTTGAGACTTTTTAATCCTGGAAGGAAAACTCACAGGATGGTAACGGCCTGATCAGTTTGGCGGGAGCATGTGGTTTCCAGGCTCTTGTGGCTGGAATATAACAGTCAACCCTAGTGACTCGAATGGTCAGCCCCAGGACTGGGCTCTGCTGCTTTTCCTATCCTGTTCTAGGGGCGATTTAGATGTCAGTCAATGAGAACACTGTCTCGCAATCATTTTATCAAAACAACAACCTTTATTTGTTTGACTTGTGGTGGATACACCACGTTAAACCGGTATGGATAAATCGGAGTCACAGTTGACCAGTTAAGTCAGAATTTCTGAGTGCAGCACTTGCTGAACGTCCCCAGGTGACTTGGACGAGGGGGTCAGGGCTGGAGATCCTGCTCTGAGGCATGAACCCACTTAGCATCAGGCCAGGTGAACCCACAGCTTTACAACCACGAACATCTTCAACATCATGACTGAGAAGATGATTTTCTATCATACTTATTTTAAATAGTCTTCCAAATGTTTCCGATCCTCCCATTCATACTTTGGGCTAAACAGCACAACTGGAAGGAAATGTGGGGATCTGTTGGTAGTTCTTATCTTCTCTGAAATAAGCTGCAGTCAGCTAATCGAGGGTCTTGGGGCCAAGAGGCAGCAGGTGCTACTGTCACAGAGAGGACCTCAACACATGTGGATTGACTGTGGACATGAACACCTCAAAGTCCCTTCCAATGACAAAGTACAAAAATAGTTTTTGTATGAAAACGTATACAAAAATGGCTCATGCTTGTAATCCCAGCACTTTAGGAGGCTAAAGCAGGAGGATCCCTTGAGTCCAGGAGTTTGAGACCAGCCTGGCCAACATGGCGAAACTCTGTCTCTACTAAAAATACAAAAATTAGCTGGGCTGATCTCAGCTACTCGGGAGGCTAAGGCAGGAGAATCGCTTGAACCCATGAGGCAGAGGTTGCAGTGAGCCAAAATCGAGCCATTGCACTCTAGCCTGGGTAACAGAGCAAGAATCCGTCTCAAGAAAAAAAAAAAAAAGATAGTTACAGTGAAGGTGTGCGGATTTAGGAAGGCCTTGCTAAGGCCAGAATCCTTGTGTGAATGCTGAACTGGAGAACGGGGAGGGATGAACCCACGCTGTGTGTGTGTGTCCAGAATGCCTGTGTGAATGCTGAACTGGAGAACGGAGAGATGGAAATGCCCAGGAGAAACAGGGAGGGATGAACCCACGCTGTGTGTGTGTGTCAGTGCAAATAATGTTTAATCCAATATTGTACAACAAGATAGCAACCAGGATGGATTATGCAAAAAAAAAAATAGTTGTGGTTAAATGAAAACGTAATTTATAAGAAATGGAGTAACAGGGGAATAGGGAATGAAATTTAGTTTCTCAGACAAGTGAAAATTTTTCCTGGAATCTTCTTGGCACCAGCCCTACGTGTGTTTTGCTGGACTGAATCTGCTCTGAATTTTAGGTACAATGTTTGTGTTATGGCGTATGGACAGACGGGCAGCGGGAAGAGCTATACCATGTTGGGACCCCATTCAGACGACGGCCCTGTGCTGCCGCTTGACCCACAGAGTGACTTAGGAATTATCCCTAGAACAGCTGAGGAGCTCTTCAGGTACTGCTGATGGTGATGAGTGGGGCAGAGAAATACGGCAGGGAAGCCAGGCAGTCAGCACCTTAGTTATCACACAGCAAAAATTATTACCACTTGAAGAAGGTGGTCAAATCCCATAACCTCATCAGATACATTCAACACTACCAAGCGCTTCCATACTTCTGGGCATTATTGCTACCAATTCCTGTGATGAAATTATGTTCAGAGTCTATCATTAAGACAAAACTTTTTTGAGTCTTTAATTTTTCTAGAGACAAGGTCTTGCTTTGTCACCCAGGCTGGAGTGCAATGGTGTGATCTCGGCTCACTACAACCTCTGCCTCCTGGGTTCAAGCGATTGTCCCTCCTCAGCCTCCCCAGTAGCTGGGATCACAGGTGTGCCCCACCATGCCCAGCTAATTTTTGTATTTTTAGTAGAGATGGGGTTTCGTCATGTTGGCCATGCTGGTCTCAAACTCCTGACCTTAGGTGATCCACTCGCCTCGGCCTCCCAAAGTGCTGGGATTATAGGCATGAGTCACCGTGCCTGGCTAAGACAAAACTTCTTGAAAGAGATCCCAAGTTAGAGCGTTCCTTAGGTAGGGGTGGAGGTGGGGGATGGTGGGGGATGGAGGTTTTCTGTCCTGGAATGGGAAACACAGAGGGAAACCTCCCATTCTTCCATCGCCCTTCCTCCTGCCGCCATCAGGAGTGTATGCATCCGCTTCTCTTTAGGAGTCCAGCCAACATGGCCTGCGAAGATGCTCCCGACCCTTTAGCACATTCTCGAAAGAGACCCACTGCCCGTGTCATGATTTCACCAACAAAATTAGTCCTAGAAAAAAAAATAGTAAAAAGTCGTTTCAGCAGCTGGGTGCGGTGGCTCACACCTGTAATCCCAGTGTGTCCAGAATTGGTGGGTTCTTGGTCTCGCTGACTTCAAGAATGAAGCCGTGAACCCTCGCGGTGTTACAGTTCTTAAAGATGGTGTATCCGGAGTTTGTTCCTTCAGATGTGTCCGCAGTTTCTTCCTTCTGGTGGGTTTGTGGTCTTACTGTCAGGAGTGAAGCTGCAGACCTTCGCAGTGGGTGTTACAGCTCTTAAAGGCAGTGCATCTGGAGTTGTTTGTTCTTACCAGTGGGTTCGTGGTCTCACTGGCTTCAGGAGTGAAACTGCAGACCTTCCTGGTGAGTGTTACAGCTCATAAAGGCAGCATGGACCCAAAGAGTGAGCAGCAGCAAGATTTATTATAAAGAGCGAAAGAACAAAGCTTGCACAGTGTGGAAGGGGACCCGAGTGGGTTGCCACTACTGGCTCCAGCAGCCTGCTTTTATTCCCTTATCTGACCCCACCCACATCCTGCTGATTGGTCCATTTTACAGAGAACTGATTGGTCCATTTTGACAGAGTGCTGATTGGTGCGTTTACAATCCCGTAGCTAGACACAGAGTGCTGATTGGTGCATTTACAATCCTGTAGCTAGACACAGAGTGCTAGACAAAAAAGTTCTCAAAGTCCCCACTAGGTTAGCTAGATACAGAGTACTGATTCGTGTATTTACAAACCTTGAGCTAGACACAGAGTATTGATTGGTGTATTTACAAGCCCTAAGCTAGACACAGGGTGCTGATTGGTGCATTTACAATCCTTTAGCTAGACACAGAATGCTAGACAGAAAAGTTCTCCAAGTCTGCACTAGGTTAGCTAAATACAGAGTACCGCCAAGCGGTGAGACTATTGCCTATGGCCAAGTGGCAACCCGCTCAGGTCCCTTTGCACACTGTGGAAGCTTTATTCTTTTGTTCTTTACAATATATCTTTGCTCACTGTCTTGGTCCACGCTGCCTTTATGAGCTGTCACCACTGCACGCGAAGGTCTGCAGCTTCACTCCTGAGCCAGTGAGACCGACGCACACCACCGAAGGAAGAAACGCCAAACACGTCCGAACTGTCAGAAGGAACAAACTCCAGACACACCACTTTTAAGGAACTGGTAAACACACCACCGCTAGGGGTCCGCAGCTTCATTTTTTAAGTCAGTGAGGACCAAGAACCGCACAATCCGGACACACCAGCACTTTGGAGGCCAAGGCAGGGGGATAACGAGTCAGGAGTTTGAGCTTACATGGGTTTGGTGCATGTCATTAAATATTCGACCAGTCAATTTTTCCTTTCTGCTAAGCAAACTCTTAAGTTCCAGAAACAAAGGCTCAGGCAAGAGCACTGGGGGAACTGAGGTAGGAAGAGGGAGAGAATGGTGGGGGTTCCCAGACCGCCCCCCAACAGATGGAGATCCTTCTCACCTGTGAGAGAGGGACACCCTGGTGGAAGGAGGTTGATGTGGGCAGGCAGCACGTCCCAGAGGTGGGCTTCCTAGTGTTCCCAGCCTGAGCTGCGTCTTGCTTCCAAGGCCATTTCCACCCTCAAGCTGGGCTTAGAGGGCAGGATGCACAGCCAGTGAGAGCAGGTGTCATACATTCCAGGCTGCATTTCCGGCGTCTGGAATTTACCTACGGAGGCTATCCAAGATAGCAGAAGGGCTGCAGAGGGGGCGGGGAGCGGCGCTTGGCAGGGGTGGTTGGGCGGGGAGCGGGAGCAGCGCTGCCGGGGCGGGAACTGCGCTGAGGGAGCGCTGGGAAGGGCTGTTCGCTGCCTAAAAATGTTGGGGAAGATCCATCAGGACGATGGCCAGTCGGCTGGGCCTCTCCAGAAACCGAATGATCAGCGTTACCAATGGGCCCATCGCATTATTGGCAAGCGTTTCAGTCACCTCGTTTCCAAAATGGTTTTTCCGTTTTGCTGTTCTGAGTCTCGGGTGCTGTGCGTCTCCCTCCAGGGCACAGTGATTTGCGGCACTGGAATCCCTCAGTCTGAGTCTCCGAATCTCTGCTCTTCCAAGTGAGTGGCCCCGGGCAAGGCCCTACTCTCCCGATACCTCACTTTCCTCGTTTGCAGAAACGAGAATCCGAGCAGACACGGACGGTGTCCTCCCTCATCACATCCACATCTGGGGAGGGGTGCGCTGCGCCAGGGCTGGGGGTGAGCTTGGGTGTTCATGACTCAACTTGCAAAGGGCGCTCTGCCCAAAATGATACACAACCACAGTGACATCAGTGTTGATGTCGGAGATAGTTACAGGAACCCTTGACCCTGAAAACCACTACTCCTAGATTGCTGAAGGCACCAGAGAAGCCATTTCCTGTTGTTTTAAAGTAAATAAAATGCTACTGCCTGGATTCCTTGGCTCTGCACGCCCCTCTCCTTCCTTCTAAACCTGGTAGTTGACACCAACACCACCTCCTTCCCGACTGGTCTCCACTGTCATCCTTATCAACAGGAGTGTGTGATGTTTCTCTACCTGCTAGGCACCGTCAGAGGCACAAGGAATCCAAAAGTGCATGTGATCAATTTTCTGCTTTTAAAAAGTCTAGAGTGGAAACGGGTAATTATGACCCAGTAGGAAATGGGCAGGAAAAGATGGCAGAGACAAAGCACGGCCCCGCCCTCCCCACCCCAGAGAGTCAGGGAAGCTGCGTGCATTTGAATCACACCCATTCATCGCAGGACCTGGAGTCCTTTACCTGTGTGTCTCCTTCTCAACACTTTGCTGCTTAAAGGCTAAGACTGAAGCTTGTGGTTTTCACCATTGTCCCTAGAATCTAGTCAACAGCCCAATAATTACTTGTGGGAAATCTCTCAAATTAACTCCTCGGTATTATGTAATTGAGAAATTTCTGACTTAGGTTTTGCGACACTCAAAGAACAAACTGTCACATAAAGGATGGGCCCAAGTGTGGAGGTTAAGTTTCTGGCTATGTGGTGCATTTTTGCCTAACGTGTGGAGAGGAGGAGAATGTAAAACCTGTAGGCTGGGCACAGTGGCTCACACCTGTAATCCCATAACTTTGGGAGACTTAGGCGGGTGGATCACCTGAGGCCAGGAGTTCGAGACCAGCCTGGCCAACATGGCGAAACCCTGTCTCTACTAAAAATACAAAAACTAGCTGGGCATGGTGGCAGGCACCTGTAATCTCAGCTACTCAGGAGGTTGATGCAGGAGAATCAATTGAACCTGGGTGGCAGAGGTTGCAGTGAGCCAAGAATGTGCCTCTGCATTTCAGCCTGGGTGACAGAGCGAGACTCTGTCTCAAAAAAATAAATAAATATAAAGTAAAATAAAATCTGTAGCTAACTTCATTTTTCACTGTTGCACACACTCTTCTTAAAGTGTTCTCACCTAACCCCAGTGCTGAACCTATCTAATTCAAATCTTGATGCTTTGTCAATAATGATTTTTACCTTAAGAGTTTTACTTACTTTCTCTTTCATTTTAGTCTTCATCATTTTCTTTACTGTTTATCATTAGAAGACAAAACTCCTCTAGATCTGGATGAAAAACTCAGCCTGGCAGCGCCTGGGTGGGAAACATCCCGGCTGGATTTTACCTTGAGTACAGATAGCACCCTGTCACTCGGGACTTCCCGCCCAGTTCTCAGAATAGCCTTAGGAACAAGAAAAGCACAATGCTCACCATCGGATTGACATCACCTTGCACGTGGTAGAGAGGCAGCCACCTCCAGCAGACAGAAAGAGGCCTTTGTTATTTGGTGACAAGGTTGGAAGGGGAGTTTTGTCAGAGACAAACCAGAAAGCCAGAGGGAGGAGAGAGGAAGGGAGGGAATCCAGGGTTAGCACTCAACCTTTTTCTTGTTGTGGGATTACAGTTTTCTCTCTCGCTCTAGTATCTTTATTTAAAAACATTCCTACAGTCAGCACATAGTTCTTTAAAACATGGAGCAAACTAAGATATGCAGCTGCTTTTGTTTTTTGAGACGGAGTCTCGCTCTGTCACCAGGCTGGAGTGCAATGGCGTGATCTCAGCTCACTGCAACCTGCACCTCCCAGGTTCAAGCGATTCTCCTGCCTCAGCCGCCCAAGTAGTTGGGACTACAGGCACACACCACCACGCCTAGCTAAGTTTTGTATTTTTAGCAGAGATGGGGTTTCACCAGCTTGGCTATGATAGTCTTGATCTCTTGACTCATGATCCACCCACCTCGGCCTCCTGAAGTGCTGGGATTACAGGCGTGAGCCACCGCGCCCAGCTGTGCAGCTGTTTTTTAAAGAGCCAGAGTTGGTTTGATGGATCTTGCTTGCAGGAAAGTTGCAGTTGGAAGGCATAAGTGGAACTGGAATAAAGAACTCTAGACTCAAGCTTCCCTGAAGTGGAAAAGTTTTAAAATAAGCAAACCCCATCACTCGAGAAGTGCTAGAGGCCCGAACATCCTTGCACCTTGCCTTGGGTGTCTGCAGTGATCGATCAGTGGGGCATGGTAATTTCTAGACCACAGCTATGTGATATTCAGGCTTCTTTGCCCTGTGTATTTAGAATCCTCAGTGTTCTGGTTGCAAAGCTGTTGGTTTAAATATAACTCTGATAAAATAACTGCTCCCAAGACATGTATTCACCCTACAACCTAAATGGCACACCCCCTTTCCCCGAGTCATCTTGGGGTGAGTAACATGCAGCCCTCTGCTCGGACCCCAGCAGTCTTACTGAGCATCCTCTAGGGCGTCTGGAGCTGTGATTAGCTTACACTGAAAATCACTCTGTGAGACTTTATGTAAGTTTCTCTTGTGTGTCTTCCCGCAGGCTCATTTCGGAAAATCCCTCAAGAAGCCCAAAGGTTGAAGTCTCCATAGTGGAAGTTTACAATAATGACATTTTTGACCTTCTGGCCAAAGACACTGTTGCAGCAGTGTCGGGGGTCAAGCGTGAGGTGATGACAGCCAAGGATGGACGAACAGAGGTTGCGCTGCTGGCCTCTGAGTGAGTACTGCACCTGCCCTGTGCTGCTGGCCTCTGAGTGAGAATGGCACCTGCCCCGTGGTCAGGAGGCTGGACGTCTCTAAATGAGCTCCCCATGCCCAAGGATCCCAAGGAGAATCGGCCGCGGTGGCCCAATCAGTGCTCCTTGTCACTGAATGGTTCCTTGTGTGTTTTCATGCTTCGTATGTGTTGCACAACTGTCAATTTGCTGTAAGAATGATCTTTCTTAGCTGGGCGCGGTGGCTCAAGCCTGTAATCCCAGCACTTTGGGAGGCCGAGACGGGCAGATCACGAGGTCAGGAGATCGAGACCATCCTGGCTAACATGGTGAAACCCCGTCTCTACTAAAAAAATACAAAACCTAGCCAGGCGAGGTGGCGGGCGCCTGTAGTCCCAGCTACTCGGGAGGCTGAGGCAGGAGAATGGCGTAAACCCGGGAGGTGGAGCTTGCAGTGAGCTGAGATCCGGCCACTGCACTCCAGCCTGGGCGACAGAGCGAGACTCCGTCTCAAAAAAAAAAAAAAAAAAAACAAAGATCTTTCTTTAAAGGTGGCTATGATATGTTTGTTAATTAGCTGGAATAGGTGATGATTTCACAATGTATTCACATATCAAAATATCAAGGTGTATACTTTAAACATATACCATTTTCATACGTTATTAATATCTTAAAGCTGTTAGAGATAAAAGTAAAAAAAAAAACAACAAAATATTTTACAATCAAAATTAAACGTAGCTTTGAAAAAATCTTCATAAGAGCACCTTGGATGGGCGCCATCCCATCCCACAGATGAGGAAGCAGGCTTGCAGAGGTGAAAGAACTTGCCCACCCCACTCAGACTAGGAGAGATGAACTTACCCACATTTGTAAATATCAGTATTTCATAGAATACGTAATGAATCCTCTTATAAAAGTGAGGATCCCCCATATTAAGTATTTTCCTCAAAGTTCCCTATTTTCAAATCCACGTGCATGTGCTGGGTTTGCCCCAGTGGGGGTGCAGCTGGGAGGTGACAGAGGGAACCCTCCCCATGAGTGAGGGCCCGGAGAGGCTGCCCATCCTGGGCCCCGGAGGCAGCAAGGGAAGGGCCCGCCAGCCATGCCGAATATTTCAGAGAGCTGAAGGAAATCATCCATGCAACCCTGATACGGTCACACAAAGTCACCTGAAATTTGAGCCTTTGACTGACAGTTGTGATGGAAATGTCATCTCCTGCTGATTAAGAGCTCTGATTAGCAGTCATATCTCATCCACTAACATGGGGAAGTGGGTTAAACCTTTATTTCATAAATCACATTTGATACACAAAATACTTTTAAAACATGGTCCCTGGAAGCTCTAATAAATAAAGGAATAGTTGATGTTGAAAAGGTTAGCAACCTCTGATTTTGTTCAGAAGCAGTCCATTATTTCAGGGTTAGCGATTAGAGATGCTATAGGTTGGTTAGGCCTCGAAAGGAAAAAGTTTGCTTTACCATGTTTTGTTGTGCCCAGGACTGGCTTTAGTCCCCCATTGGCATGTGTGGCTCATGTGAGAGGAGCCGAGGAGGCTTGGAAGTCACCTTGGGTAAGGGGGCCCACCCGCACTGTGTTCCCCACTGCTTGCCTTGTCTGCAGGGCTGTTGGCAGTGCCTCAAAACTTATGGAGCTCGTTCGTGGAGGTCTGCAGCTCAGAGCAAAGCACCCCACCCTGGTGCATGCGGATTCCTCCAGGTCTCACCTGATAATTACGGTGACTCTAACAACAGCTGCCTGCTCTGATAGTACTGGTAAGTCAGCATTTGTGCTTGGTCAGTGGCAAGTAATAGAAAAACCCACTTAAGGAGAAAAAAAAAAATCAGGCCGGGCGTAGTGGCTCACGCCTGTAATTCCAGCACTTTGGGAGACTGAGGTGGGTGGATCACCTGAGGTCAAGAGTTCGAGACCAACCTGGCCAACATGGTGAAACCCTGTCTCTACTAAAAATACAAAAATTAGCTGAGCATGGTGGTACACACCTGTAATCCCAGTGACTCAGGAGGCTGAGGCAGGAGAATTGCTTGAACCCAGGAGGCAGAGGTTGCAGTGAGCCGAGATTGTGCCATTGCACTCCAGCCTGGGCAACAGAGCAAAAACTCTGTCAAAAAAAGAAGAAGAAGAAAAATCAGCGTGCCTGCAGTATCCAAGGCCTTTCACAGGACCCAGCATGGGAATACCAGCCATACTTTTTCACTATCTGCATCCCAAACTGAAAAGGCCACTGGGATCACAGGCTGAGAAGAAAAAGTGAGAATGGGAGGGAGGAAAACACTCTGCTAAATAAAGTATAACACAGAGAGAAAAGCAGGGCACAATACACCTTGGAGTACATGCATTTGTCATGGAAGAAACAATGAGTGTAGTTTCAGTTTAAAACCAAAATAACAAACTATGCAGTAGATAAAGTGGTTCCAGTTATGTAATGTATCAGAAAGAACACACAGGCCTGTGAAGCCTGGGCTGTAGCTCTCAAACTTGAGCTGCATCCAATCCCCTGCAGCAGGTGGTGGGAACAAATAGCAGACACCACCCGTGGTCAGGTTCAGCAGGACTGGGACTGGACCCCAAATGTGTGTTTCTGCAAGAGCACGGCTCCGGGGACCACACCTGGAGAGCCACGGGTCTGGGGCCGGAACATGAGACTGTAGTCCCGTTGAAACCTGGTCTCAGTGGGTTGACACGGGAAAGGCCATTTCTCACTCGTATCGAGGGCCAGTGTGGCTGAACGTTCCCCATCCGTCTTGCCACTGTGGCACTTGAAACATGTGACCTCCAAGGTTGCTCAGGCAATGGAAGGAGAGGTGATGGGGATGTGCTGACAGTAGCCCCTGGCAGCCCAGAGCAGGCCACAGCTGGGCACAGGGCCTTGTACCCCCAGGGGGCTGGCAAGGCACAGGCGCCTGATGTTTAGAGAGCACCAACAATCTCTGCCAAAAATACTCCCGATACAGGGGAGGCATGGCTGCCCTTGGTGGTGGGAATAAGACTGGATTTCATGTCCTTAAAAAAAAACTGTATGTACTTTCTATGTTTTGCACAGTGAGTAAATGTTATTTTGCTTTTTAAAAAACCCCAAGAAGTTTGTGTAGGAATAACACAATACAAAGACATTTGCATTTAAATGAAGAGCGCTTTTGTTAGGATTTGTGTGGAAGATTATCAAACAGATTGTAGAATTTATTTCTAAAAGGGCTCATAGATTTTCTGAGTGGGATTTTAATTAACATCATTATCAAGTCTTTCTAAGAAGCATTATTTGATTTCCTTTGGGCCAATGAGGCATTAGTTCAACCTTCCACAGTGAAGAAAGCTGCTTTCTAACTTGCTGTGTTTTCCCCTCGAGAAGCCACTATCCCCTGGACCTCTGCTGAAATCCCACTTCTTACTGGGTGGGAGGTGTGGGCGGGAGGGTGCAGTTCAGAAGCTTCTCAGCCCTGACCGAGGCGAAGCACAGCCTCATGGCTTCATGCAACTGTTTTCCTCCTCGTCGCTCCCCTTGCAGCAGACCAAGCCTGCAGTGCCACCCTCCCCAGGGAACAAACAGAGGCAGGAAGGGCAGGAAGGAGCCGCAGAACTTCTCAAGGGGCCTCAGCTCCACAGCCGGTTCCTGGGGACCCCGCAGGGCGTGCAGAGCAGGTGCAGGCCCGGCTGCAGCTGGTGGACTTGGCGGGCAGCGAGTGCATTGGTGAGCAGGGGCAGGCATTTCCCTGGGGAGTGGATGCTGCAGAAGCCTATGATCTGATGGAGCTGGGTGTGCAGCCAGGCAGCCTGGGAAGCTCTGGGCGGGCCGGGCGTTTCCCCCTCCACAGATGAGTTCCAAACCCCCATTACATTCTCAGGGATTGGTTCTCTTACCCCGGCAACCCGAGAGTCGTGTTCCTCACACTGGCCCTCTGGGAAGAGAAAACCTGAGTTCCCAGCAGGAGCTCGCTTTGAGCTGTGAGCAGAGCCATGAAAGACTCTCGTTCTAATGCCTGTCCCGTCCATGGCCTCCCCTCTACCTGCCTGAAAGCTGCTCCTCCCAAGGAGCTGGTTTTGCTTTTCCTGCTTTCTTTCTTGGTGCAAATGGTGATGGTGCGTGGCGGTCCCTGTCCTGTCCCAGGTGTGTCCGGGGTGACCGGCTCGGCCCTGAGGGAGACAGCGTGCATCAACCGCAGCCTTGCGGCCCTGGCAGACGTCCTGGGGGCTTTGTCGGAGCACCGCAGCCACGTCCCATACCGGAACAGCAGGCTCACCCACCTCCTTCAGGACTGCCTCGGTAACTGTTTTCCCCCAAATCCCCCAGGATGGGGGACCACGTGCCCCAGGACACATGCACACACGTCCGGCCTGCACATCCTCGAGGGCCACTCATGTACCCCCTGCACCTCCTGTGCCCTCACTGTGGCTAGCTGGCACTCCCATGGCACGGTGGTCATTCTCCTGCGCCGTCTCACCTCGGCCTGGTTGCTTGCTTGTTCGGTCTGTGTGTGACTTGCCTCCTGGTCGGGCTCAGTTTTTCTCAAGGGTGGCAGCCCTGGCCCCTGTCTTCACCGGGGGTCCACCAGCGCAGCTGAGGGCTCTCTAGGCTGCTGCTGTGTGTGTGGCGTGGGTCCCTCCAGCTGTATGGACCTGCTTAGGCTGTAAGTTCCTTGGGTCTTTTGGGGGCAGATGCCAGAAGCCTGGATGCAGCAGATTAAGCATCAGTGCCAGGTGGGGCACAGGTGGTCTCTGCAGAGTCATCCAGCTGTGACTGGGTCTGGGCTTTGCAGTTTGCAGGGAAGCTCAGTTAGTGCCCCCTCCCCCAACTCAGACTCCAGACCGGTTGAAAGGGAGGACCCAAGGAAGCATTGCTGCTGCAGGGCTGGGCTTCCTGGCTGAGGGTCCAGGCAGAGTCCCCCAGAGGTGGCCCTAGGCCCTGTAGGCCCTGTCCTGAGAAATGGCCACCGCAGGACAGCAGGGGCACGTGGCCACCACAGTAGGGGCTCGTCCTTCCTGGGAGGGTCACCCTGGAGGTGGTGGAGGGGCCGCTGCTGCTCGGGACTCAGCCAGGGAGGCTAGAATGTTCCAGACACTCTCCCTGTCTCTCATTGTGGGGTATTTCCCCCTCTCATGGCAAACTGGCTTCCTCCACACGGTGAATAACGGGGCTGTTCACAGAATCATATTTTTGGATTCCACCTCTAAGAGACCACCTGGTACTCTTGGATTCCAAAGCTTGCAGCCCCAACCGAGAGACGGGGCAACCCAGGCTGGGTGCACAGCCCACTGTGATCTCAGGGGCGGCACCACAGGGCACACAGTGCCCAAGAGCCAGCAGTTCCCTCAGGGAGCCCCGGCCTTGGCCTCTGGGGTCTGCACTTTTCCTCCCCTTAGCTCTCCCTACCTTCTCCGTTGGTTTTGGTTTCCATCTGTACCACTTAACCCTTGCTACGGGTCCTGAAGAAAAGGAAGACAGAATTTCCCCAGGAGGAGAAGTCCTGGGCACACAGCCCCTGCCCCAGTGGGGCCCGAGGGAGCCGCAGGGCCATGAGCAGCAGGTGTGGGCATGAGGGAGCTCTGGAAAAAGCAGTCCCAGGGGGCCGAGCGCACTCGCCGTAGGGCTGACTTCACGCCTCCCTCCCGATTCCCGGGACACAGGAGTGTGAGAAGGCCTGCAGCTTCCCCAGGCGAGGGGTGCTATTGACTGGCTGCTGGCCCTCCCAGACCTGGGTGACAGGTGCTAGTGACCGGCTGCTGACCCTCCCGGACCCGGGCGAGGGGTGCTAGTGACAGGCTGCTGACCCTCCCGGACCCGGGCGAGGGGTGCTAGTGACCGGCTGCTGAACCTCCCGGACCCGGGTGACGGGTGCTAGTGACCGGCTGCTCACCTCCCAAGACCCCGCATCCCAGGAGCCTGCCAGACGTGGCCACTTTCCCGCTGGGGCGCCGGGCAGCCCTCTCTGCAGCTGCCCCTCTCGGGCCCTGGTTGCCGGCACGTTGGCACTTCCAGATGCCACTGGTCTTTCCAGCTTGCATGTTGTTTTTCTTTTTTAAAGGAGGTGACGCGAAGTTACTGGTGATTCTGTGCATTTCTCCCAGCCAGAGGCACCTGGCGCAGACGTTGCAGGGCCTGGGTTTTGGGATCCGAGCTCGGCAAGTCCAGCGAGGTCCTGCCCGAAAGAGGCCGCCCAGCTCCCAGACGGAGGGGAAGAGGAGGCCGGATTGAACGCATTAATGAGTTTTTCTCCTAAAACTGTGTGTTTTGTCATTGCTTTAGAATGCATATGTGCTTAGAAATAAACAGGTTTCATGTGGGCTTGATAAACCTGGCTTGATTCCAGAGCACCCTCATGAATGTGGATGGGACCTCCAACTCCTGGCAGACCATCAGGCGGAACAGGCTTCACAGAGGAGCTCCTTGCGGAGCGGCAGCCACCAGGTGTCACAGCAGGCACTCGCTGTCCTCATCAGACTCTCCCCAGAGGCCACCCTGGGCCCCAAAGGCCCTGCCCCAGGAAACCCCGGAGCCGGCAGGAACAGCCGTGGGCAGAAGGGCAGGGGCGTGAGCGCCCCACAGTGGGAGCTCCTCCTTCCTGGTGGAGCTGGTCAGCCTGGGCCCACTGCAGACCCCACCTGTGAACTCTGGGGAGGCGCTGCTGAGCACGTACGGCCCCAGAGCCACCAGGCCTCACACAGAGCTGCCACCTCTGCCTCCTGGAGTTTGCGCTTTTCCTTTCACCCTGAGCTTTCTCTCCACCCACTGGTTTTGGTTGCTCACCACACTCCGCATGAGGAGCTGTGTCAGGGAGGGAGGGGGCATCTGGGGCCAGCCTCACACCTCTCCTCTGATTTGACACAAACGCAGCCCCCAGGATTCCCCACTGCAGACTCCAGGACCACATGGACTCTGGTTTCCGTGGTGGCTCTGCCACCTCCCAGCTCTGCATCCCTGGATGATTTGCTTGGCCTCTAAAGCCCGGCTTCCTCCTCTGCAAAGCCAGGTGAGACCAGAGGGTTGTGAGCCTTAAAGGAGACAAGGAACAGCTCTGGAGACTGGCCTGTGACTTCCCATGCCATGGGGCTGGACTGGCACGTTTAAGCCCCACTCCACCACAGGGCTCCTCTCTGCCTCACAAGGGGATGGATGGTGAAGACAGCTGCCCATCACATCCTCTGCTGGAAGGACGGCCGCTGGGGCATCCCCTATTTCCACTGGGCCCGCAGTGACAGATGTGCCCTCTCGGACCCAGCAGGTACAAGAGCAAGGTCCCAGGAGGATCGCATATTCGGAGGAATGGGGGGGTGGGTCACAAGCACAGCCCAAGAATAACACTCCATTTCCTATCAGCAATCATTTTGGCTCTGAGAATAGTCTGCAAAGCAGGTTTTGGAGAGGAGTCACAGCTGGTAGCCTTCAGATGGTTTCAACGCCAGGAAAATGTTTTTTTACTCTATCCTGTTTATGCGAGAGGGTGGTAAAATGTCTTTTCTAGTAGTTAGCACAAACCAAGCAAACCTGTGCCCTTGTGCGGCTCAGGTGAGGAGCGTGAGCTGCGGTGGCCCTGACTCATGGCGAGCAGAAGGGTAGGAACCCCATCCCTTCTAGGGAGCCCAGAGCAAGGGGTGGGGATAGGCAGGGAGTGTTCAGAGCCTGGTGTGCTAATGGCCTTTTCCTGTACTCCTTTTCCCAGGGCAGAGCATTCTGCCTCACTGGGGATAGGGACCCGGCCTAGGCTGCCGGGGTCCAGTTTTTGGTCAGGGTGGCCAGGAGGGCAGGTGCACAGGGCATCATGCACTGAAGACAGAGATGCTGGGCTTCTCCCTGCCAGGAAAGGACTCAGCCAAATAGTGGGGCTGAAAGCAGAGGCATCTGCTTCAACTCATGGTTTTTAATATAATCAGGGAGAGATGATAGACAGTAGATAGGTAGAGAGATGGCAGATGATCAGTCAGTGAACAGATGACAGCTCTGTAGATCCATGGATGATAAACTAATCCACAGATCAGATTTAATCTCGTGTATCAACAATACGATCATTCCAACGTGTAGTCAATATGAAATCAATATAAAGACATTAATGAGATATTCTAGATTTTTTTGTCCACACTAAGTCTTGAGAATCGGTGTGTGTTTCCCACTGACTGACAGCGCCCCTCAGCACAGGCTGGCTGCGAGCTCGGGGGCCACAGGTGGGCAGCCCACTAGCCCCGCACTGAACCCCACAGACATGCCTCCATTTCGTAACACCACCTATTTTTAAGGATCCTTTGATTATCCTGAAGTGAAATTATACATGGATTATATAATCTAGCAGGGCACACATTTTTTTAAAAAAAGAATCAATATAATGATGTAACTATAATATAATGGAGAAATAGACCAGACGCGGTGGCTCACACCTGTAATCCCAGCACTTTGGGAGGCCGAGGCAGGCGAATCACTTGAGGTCAGGAGTTTGAGACCAGCCTGGCCCACATGGTGAAACACTGTCTCTACTAAAATACAAAAATTAGCCAGGCGTGGTGACACCTGTAATCCCAGCTACTCAGGAGGCTGAGACGCGAGAATCGCTTGAACCCGGGAGGCAGAGGTTGCAGTGAGCTGAGATCATGCCACTGCACTCCAGCCTGGGTGACAGAGCAAGAGTCAGTCTCAAATAAATAAAATAAATAATAAAATAAAATATACTGGAGAAATAAAAGGAATTTTCTCTATGTATACATACGTATATTTCTTTTTTTTTTTTTTTTTTTTTTTTTT
>NW_016803657.1:8396421-8437075 GCF_001698545.2 Rhinopithecus bieti | reverse complement strand
TTTTGAGACAGAGTCTCGCTCTGTCGCCCAGGCTGGAGTGCAGTGGCCAGATCTCAGCTCACTGCAAGCTCCGCCTCGCGGGTTCACGCCATTCTCCTGCCTCAGCCTCCTGAGTAGCTGGGACTACAGGCGCCCGCCACCTCGCCCGGCTAGTTTTTTGTATTTTTTAGCAGAGACGGGGTTTCACCGTGTTAGCCAGGATGGTCTCGATCTCCTGACCTTGTGATCCGCCCGTCTCGGCCTCCCAAAGTGCTGGGATTACAGGCTTGAGCCACCGCGCCCAGCCCATACATATATTTCAATTTGTAAAACTTTCAAAACAACTACACCTGAACACACTGCGAAGTAAATGAGTTTGGGTAAAACAAGGAAGACAATATTCAATGTATATATATTCCACAATTTAAAAATAAGGGCCAAGTGACTGTATCTGTGTGTGTGCACGCATGGGCATGTAAAATCTCCACAAATGTGGCCGCTACAAAAAGCAGACGGACACGGAAGGGTCACATTCGTGACTCACGTGTCATGAGCGGTGTAGCAACTTGATATAATTTTGTAAATGGTGAAAACCTCTCGGTAATGTTACAATTTCAGCTTCTCTTGGTTTATGTGACTGTTGCATCTCTGACACATAATGTACATCAAAACTGCAGAAGTAATCCTTCCTAATTTCATGGAGAACAGTGTGAGGTTTCAGGCCTGGATCACCGGATGCAGGATTTCCACCTGTGAATGTCTGATGGGGGCTAAAGCCATGTGGTCCCCGGGATGGTATTTGCTGGGTGGGCGTGTCCTGTGCCTTGCGGGGACCTGGCATCCCTGGTGCCCGTCTGCTCAATGTCACTTGTGTCCCCTCAGCATTGTGATGACCTGAGTGACCCCACAGGTTCTGAGATGCTCCCTCAGTGCCCAAAATAAAACCAAACTTCTCTTTAGGGTTGGCCCTTAGGCAGGCAGATGCCCCTGGCTCAGGAAGCCCCTCACCGGCTTGCTGAGGTGCAAAGTTCCTTTAGTAGGACAGAGACATCGATGCACAAATGACGGACACAGGAGGCGGCAGCCCCCTGAGACGGAAGCTTCTCTGTGGAGCCTGCACTAAACAGCAGCACCGAGCAACAGCCGCCGCCAGGCCCTGCCGTCCTCCTGACCTTGAAGGGCCGGAGCTGCTGCCATAGCGTGACCCAAGGGGCAGCCTGGCGGAGCCGCGTGACACTCGACAAGCCTTCTTTGTGTGTTTGATGAAGTTCCTCTCTGAGCAAGGCCGGCATTTCGATCACCAAGCTGCCTTTGTAGAGGTTGCATGGACGCTTCGCCCACAGCCGCGTGGGGCCCACAGCGGTGCCCCCGAGACGTGCACCATGTGAAAATGGCAGAGCTTCCCTCTGGGGAAGTGTTGGACAGGCTCTGACCAGCCTCTACGCGGGATGGCAGAGGTGAGTGACTCAGGAACCTGCCAGTCACAGCCTAGAGCAAGGGCGTCTACAGAGACTGGGAGTTGAGGCAGTGGGCGTGCGGGACGCTTGGGCCCCAGGCAGTGGACCCCACTGCCTGCCATCCTCGACATCCCCACGCTGCAGACTGGGCCCCTCTGTCCCATCACGGGGCGTGCAGCTGAGTCCTCGCTTCCCAGGTTTTCGTCCACCTCTCACTCCAACTCCTCATTTCCTAGAAGGAAGCCTGGGTCCAGTCTTCACCCTGGTCCACTTCGCCACACCCAGAGTGCCAGGGTTTCAGAGCAAACCAGCCCAGTCTCCAGGGTGTGGAGCTGCAGGCACTCGCCCCACCGCCGGCCACCACCAGTGATTTCAATGGCCCATCACCGTGGTGCTGATGCGCTGCCCCTGAGAAGGAAGAGGGAGGGAAAGACCCAGGAAAAATACACGAAAAACCCCAAAACTAGTCAGTGACTAAAACGTCCTGTCGATTAACAACTCTGCTCTGGGGTTACTATCTTCATGTTCATTAGCTTCTTCCTCTTGGCTCCGGGCCTTTGAAGGTGTTCAGAATCAACCCATTTGAAAAGCAAGGACGCTGAGGCTGTGGAAGCTCGAGAACTTACTGACTTGCAGTGCCTGTGAGTGGGCAGGAAGGAGTGTCTGCCCCTCCGTCGTGGTATGGCTCCTTCTCTCACAGAAGTGGACAGTCCCAGCGCCACGGAGAAATGCATCTCCAAAAACACTCGTGGCTTCTGCAAACTGCACACAACCAGACCTCCTCAGCGCTGACCTAGGGCACAATTGTTCATGCACGAGAGCCACCTTACGGGGTGAGCCCGTGACTCTGATGTGAGGTTTGTGTTCCCAGGGCTGACATGTCTGGGCACTTCACAGCTGGACGAGGCATGCTTGGAGGGGCGCCTTGAACCTGGACAGCACCCCCTCCTTGCCTCCCTCAGGCCCTTTGGCCACAGAACCTGTGACATGGGCAGGCTCAGGAGAGGAGAGGAGGAAGGGAAGGAACCCAGGCCCCAAGGAGGGAAGATTGCAGGGGGCCGGGGTCGCTGGTGGGGGAATGGGGGCCCACGCGGTTTCGTCTGGAGGACACTGCAAGGCTGGAATAAACAACCCTGCCCTCTTCAGCTTGTAGCGGGTCAGAGGCCACTGGTTTTGAAGAGATTTGCCAGTGACCTGTGGGAGGAAACACTCAGCAGAGGTTGAGGCGGCGCGTGGAGGCCATGTGGGGAATACAGCCCTAATGGGGAGGACAGAAGACACCGCGGCCACCCAGGGTGTGGAAGCTGCGACAGGTGCCTGTTAGAGCGGAACAACAGGGGCCTGGCCCCGTTTCGGGGTCCGGCGGGGGCTTCCCTGCAGGGGCAGCCTCTGTGCAGAGGCCTGAAAGGTCCACAGTGGCAAAGGGGGAATGACAAAGTGTCTGGCCATGCGGGACCATGTGTTCTGTACTATAATCACTCTGTGAGGGGCGCACACGCCGTCCTAGAGTGTCCCAGACACCAGCCGCCGGCCTGCTGGTACTCGCTGGAAGACCCTGCATGCCGAGGGTCCCACCCTGGCCATCGTTTAGTGTGAGGCAGGAGGGGGCCAGATATGGTGGGGACACCCAGCTGCCCCAGATCTCTCTTGCCTGCCCTTTCCTCCGCAGGCTCCCTGTGCCCCCCTGTAGCCAGGAACAGGCCCTGGGGAGTGGTGGGAGTGGCCACACAGTGCGGCTTGTGGCCCTGGATGCTCCCTTAGGACTGTCTGGGACCAGGCTCATCTTGGAATCTGAATTAACTACAGACCTCACTTCGGGAACAGCCTGGCCCAGCCCTGATACTTGGGGAAAGAGCAGCTGTCGGAGGAGGCAGGAGGAGCGCACAGAGGGCAAGTCGGGGGCCTACGTGTGGCTGGGGCAGCCGTGGCCGCCTCAGCACGGTGTGAGCCCAGCAGCCTTGCCGAGGCCAAGGCCCTGGGCCTGGGAACTTGTAATCCAGTTGCTGACTTTGCTTGGTTAGCAGAAATGGAAGACACCTCATTTGTGGAGACCGAGGTGGTGGAATGCTGACCCTGGGGGTGTTGCTGTGGGAGGCCAGCGAGCTGTTATCCCAGTGGGCAGGACCTGGGTGACCGACACCCTGGGGGTCTCCTAAATCCCTGGACCTTCTCCCTTCTTAGTGGAGCTTGGCCAAAACCCACGGACATTTTACATCTGTTCCCCTAAAGTGCTAGGGATGCTCTGTAGTTTCAGCCACGCTCCTCGGGCAAGCCCCGGGATGCGGGGGGGCCAGAACAATGCAGGGTGGGTGGGTAGGTGGGTGTGGCCAGACTCTGGCTCAGCCTGGGTGGACAAGGAGGTATATACAGTTGGCACAGCCAGAGCAAGCTGGTGTCTCAACCCTTCACTCATGGGGCCCATCCCTTTGATGGACTACCTGCTCTTCGTGACATGACGTCGGGACTGGATTCTGAGCTTTGTTGATCTTTGTGTGTTCTGGAAGGCAGTCAGGAGGTGTTCATGGAATGTGGTTACTGAAAAACACAGGGTTTCTGTCGCAGGTGAGGTGGTGGAGGTGGCAGCCCAGCCCGGAAGACGGCCAGTCTACATTTTCAGGCCGCATGTGAAGGGTGGCTTTGATCTGCACCAAGGACTGGAGCAGTGGTCCTGGAGACACACGGGCATCCTCAGAAGGGGCAGAAATGGAACCACCTGAGCCAAGGGGAGGGTCTGGGCTAGCGACCTGGGGAGAAGTCCCAAGGGGTGGGTGACATCTGCCTGAAAGAGACGTCAGAGAAGAGCAGGGGCTGGAGCAGGACCACAGCGGACAGAAGGAAGCGCGGCTGCAGCTCCCCCAA
This sequence comes from Rhinopithecus bieti, assembly GCF_001698545.2. Taxonomy (NCBI): domain Eukaryota; kingdom Metazoa; phylum Chordata; class Mammalia; order Primates; family Cercopithecidae; genus Rhinopithecus; species Rhinopithecus bieti. The sequence continues at coordinate 8,432,780 of NW_016803657.1, read as the reverse complement.
GCAGACCAGAACTCATTGTCACAACTCAGTAATCCCTCAAAACTCACAAAGCCCGCTTGCATGTTTTGCCAACATTTTTCACATTGTGTTGAAATCCTTTTAGGTCCTAGAGATGTCTTAATTTATTTACTGTTTGGTTTGAGTTTTGCAATGTCTTTCATGAACGTGAGCTTTGAAGCGGGTGAAGCTGACGTGCTTTGAAAGTGCCTGTGTGCCAGAGCAAGCCAGCCCCGCCCACTGAGGTGCACAGAGCACTAACCCCTGGCCTCTCCCTCCCTCTTTCACCCGTTCTGTGCCCATTTATTGGCTGCCTCCTGTACCAGGGTCTTGCTTTGGCACCGAGGAGACCGCAGTCAATGCCGGAGGCTCCTGCCTTGAAGATTCCAAGACCAGGATAGAGACCGATGAGCTGGATCTGTCCCAGCGTGCAATGCAGGGAGGGCTGAGTGCGTCCCCCGACGTCTGTGTGGGAATCCTCACCAGCAAGGCCATGGTGTTAGGAGGTGGGGCCTGTGGGAGCCGGTGAGGTTATGAGGGTGGAGGCTCACAGGTGGGATGAGTGCCTTTGGAAGAGGGGCCCTGGGAGCTCCCAAGCCCCTTCCGCTCTGAGAGGATGCAGCGGCCAGGGGCCTGGACCAGGAACGAAACTGACCGGCCCCTCGATCCTGGACTTCCAGCCTCCAGAACCTGAGGAGTGGGCGGAGTGAGGCCACACGGCCTGTGAGGACCTGTTGTAGTGACCAGAGGGAAGACAGCGCAGTGGACACGCCGGGGCTGGTGTGTGTCCTGCAGCCTCTCTGGGAGCCCAGGGCACCTGTCCCCAGGAATCACATATGAGAAGCCAAGCACAAGGAGAGGCTGCGAGGAGGCGGCCCCGGATCCCCGCTGGATGCCTCGCTTCACACACCTGCCACCGTGGGGGACAGTGCCGGCCTCCCAGACATGCACCCCAGCCCACAGGCAGAGCACTCCACCCCTCCACTGTCAGGGCCACTGGAGCCTCATGGCCTCCCTCCACCTTCTGCTGGGCAGCCCCTTCCTCAGAGAACAAAGAGCATTTTGGTTTTTTCTGAGACGGGTCTTGCTGTGTCACCCAGGCTGCAGTACAGTAACATGATCTTAGTTCACTGCAGCCTTGACCTCCCGGGCTCAAGCGATTCTCCTGCCTCAGCATCCCGAGTAGCTGGCACCACAGGCGCCACCATGCCCAGCTAATTTTATTTCTATATTTTTTGTAGAGATGGGGTTTCACCAGGTCACCCAGGCTGGTCTCAAACTCCTGGCCTTGAGTGATCCGCTCGCCTCAGCCTCCCAAAGTGTTGGGATTACAGGCGTGAGCCACTGTGCCTGGCCATAAAGAGCTTTCCGGAGGCTCCTGAGGTGCGCCCACCTCCCAGTCCACCTCCTGCAGAGACCCCCCATTAGAGGCTGGCCCATGCTCGGTGGCCTGTTCCCATTGTTCTGTGTTCCCATGTCCGCTCAGGAGGGAGCCTGGCCCGCACCCCACAGGGCACAGTCCTGCATCGTGCTCTGAGGACGCGCTTCTTCCTCTTCTCCCACTGCGCCAGGCCCTGCCGTTGCCCCAACACTGTGGATGTCCAGGGCTGTGGGCGGACAATAGTCCTGATGTTCAAGGACGGACGACAGAGGGTGCAGCAAACAGGTCCCCACTTGGTGGCGGTGACGTCCGGTTCCTGCTGGGTGCACTGGTTGGTGACAGCAGCAGTGGCTGGAGAGAACCACACCCCTGCCAGCGGGAGGCCTGGCTGGTCACCTGAGCACAGACGCCAGGGCAGAGCCAGGAGGGGACTCAGGATGAACACCGCCACACTGGGGTGGCCGGAGAACCAGGCACGGGCCAGCGGCGAGCTGGGAGGGAGCCCCAGCCTGTTCCCGGTGGCCTGGGGGCCTCATCCGTAGCCAGGGCATGTGAGCAGGGAGTGGCAGCCGCTGTGTGACCTGAGGCTCTGAGATCACAGTCCCCACCCTGGCCCCATTTTGAGGCCTGAAACTTCCATGGTTAGATGGTGATGGGGAGCCCTCCTTCAGGGAAAAAGGTAAGATTACAAATTCTAAAGTATGAAGATAAATCTAAACACAGAAACATTAAAAAAAATCACATCACAACGTTTAAAAAGCTGGAAAACACAGTAACACAATATTTGGTGACGGTTTTATTGGTAGCTGCCTGTGATTAATAAGCAATTGACCCAGGCCATTTTCCCCACCGCATGGTCGTCTCTTCGCACGCCTCTGTAGAATACCAGCTTTCTCCTGGAAGGGCTGCCCGGGTTTGTGTTCTAACCTTGGCACCCGGAAGGCAGCCTCCCCATCACGGCTCGCCACTGTGAGAACGGTCGTGGGCCCGGCTACAGGACCCGCATTTCCTACCACATCCGACCTCCCACTGCTAGCTCTGTTTCTCTTGCAGTCCCCACACCTCCCAGGCTGGGAGTACATGTCCACCTCGCCAGGTGACCTCTGGCCCTGGCCATCCTGTCCTGAGACTCCCTGGTGCTCCTACAGGTAGAGACGACATGACTGGGAACCCCGAAATGTCTCCCAGCAGACCGAGCCAAGTGCGTGTCCAGTTCAGCCTCCCTACGCGGGTCCCACACACCCCCAGGTCCCTCAGTGCCCCTCAAGGTGAAAGGAGCATGACAGATGAACCCTGAGTGGAAGGGGCCGCTGGTCCCAAACACGGACGGCTGAGTTTTCTGCAAGTTTTACGAAATGATAAAACTTCGTGAACGCACTGGCAGGGCCCCAGAGCTCGGCCTTCCCTGTGGTTCTGGCACATTTCCCCTGCCTGGGAACCCAGAGTCCATGGGCCATGACGGGCTGATGCTCGGCTTGGGAACCCCTCTCCTGTGACAGCCCAGACACAGAGGCGGTTGCTGGCTGCCCCGGGCCTCCCGGATGGGCACCTGAGGACCCCGGCCTCCTCCTGCTTGGGGTTCAGCCCAAGAGCATAGCTACTCAGGCCCTCAATCACCATGGATGGAGCAGGCTCTCCTGGAGGAAGGACGAGCGCTGTCTGGAATTCTCCATCTTCCGTGAGGGAGGCTGAACTGATGGCTGGGGGCCCAGAGGGGGCCATGCTTCAACACAGGCAAGAGGGAACCGGCCCCACCCTGCCCAGGGTCACCCTGTCACTGCTTCAGACCAACTGCCCCCAGGAGCAGGATCTGCCGCCTCCCACACCCCACCCAGACCCCCGCGGCAGCAATGCAGGTTCCGGGTCCCAGCGAGACCCACAGAAGCAGACTCAGTGGGGGGCCCAGAAACCCAGCCCCAACAAGCCCTCTGGGTGGTTCTTACGAGTCTGGACCTGCTGGCTTGACCACAGACCTGGCCCCGGCCACAGGACCAGCCACCCCAGCCTTGGTCGTGTGAAGCTGTGATGCTGGAGGTCCTTGGCCTGCTCCTCAGGGGTCCGCAGGGACTGGGACAGGTGGGTTTCTTTTCCTGTCCACTGACAGGGTAGGACAGGGACTGGGGACTTTACCCTGTGCCCCTCCCACACCTGCCTGCCTCATGCCACCTGGAGGCCACATGCCCCCCTGTACACAGCGGCCTCTGTCCATTTGCAGACCACCCCCAGCCCTGCCCCTCCCTTCCTTCTTAGGAACCATCCCTGTCCCTACCAGTCGGTGTCCATTTTCCTGCAAAATAGCTGTATTGCCTAAAAGACCTCTGATCTCAATCTGTGCAAAAGGAAAGCCTGGCTTCCCCGACTTCCCGCAGCCCAGCTCTCTGCTGCTTTCTCTCTGGGAAGGAGGGCCCCTCCCAGGCTGGCCTTCTGCTTCCAGCTCCGCTCCTGCCCCTCCAGGTGTGGGTGGATGTGGGAGGGGGCTGTGGGAAGGGGCGGTGAGCAAGGCTGAGGATCAAGCCTCAGGGGAGCCTGCCCCAGCCCTGGCTGGGTGTGTCTGAGCCAGTGGCCCACATAGGCTTCATGTGGCCTGCCCGGCCATCCTCTCTTGGGCAAGGCTCAGGGCAGCGGGCCTCTAATTGTCCTCTCCACGTACTCTGAACACCAGAGATTAGAGTCTTCGGAGCAGGCCTACCCGGTAGTTAACAGGCATCTGGCATAATTCTCCATGTCTGTCCACAAGGCCCAGAGGAAGCACAGAAATAGGAATCCCAGTGGGGCCACAGCGGCTTCTCAGGTCAGCCAAGGGCCATGGCTGCCTCGCCTCTGCCAGGACACAAGGCGCTGGGCCGGCTGCAGGGTGACGCTTCCATAAGCTAGGGGTGGGCTGGCCCGGCCTTTGCTGCCTCTGGGGTCTATGGCGTGTGGCGAAGGTGACTGGCAGGGGAAGCCTGGACACGGGGAGTGTGCACATGCGTGTGTGCCTGTGCGGATGTGTGCGTGTGTGGATGTGTGCATGTGTGTGCATGTGTGCATGTGTGTGCATGTGTGCCTGTGCGGATGTGTACATGTGCAGATGTGTGCATGTGTGTGTGTGGATGTGCGTGTGTGGATGTGTGCGTGTGTGGATGTGTGGGCCGTATTGTTGTGCTGTGCAGGATGTGTTGCGGTGTGGATTGTGTGCTGTGTGTCATGTTTGCATGTGGCGTGTGTGATGGTGTGCATTATGTGTGGCCCGTGTCGGATGTGGTACCATTTGTGCACATTGTTGCAATGTGTGGTTGTGGGATTGTGTGTGTGTGTGGCCCTGTGCGGATGTGGTCGTGGGTGATGTTGCGTGTGGGGATGTGGTGCGTGTGTGGATGTGTGCGTGTGTGGATGTGTGCGTGCATGTGTGGATGTGTGCGTATGTGTGCCTGTGCAGATGTGTGCGTGTGTGGATGTGTGCATGTGTGTGTGGATGTGTGCATGCGTGTGCACGTGTGCGTGTAGGTCTTAGCTCAGACCCTGCCTCGTGGCGGACACCGCCTGCTGTGTCTCCCCAACACTGGTGTGTGCCTTCCCTCATGGTCTGCGGGACTGGGCTCTTGCTTTCGTTTCTTCAAGGGAAGAAGACGGTCATTGCCCCGGACCAGGGCTAATTATCTTGTACTAATGGAAATGGCTTTGGGAAGTGCCCACATGCCCACATCTGAGCCAGGACTAGGCAGCCCTCCCCTGTTGCATTGTGGATGGTCTTGCCCTCGGCAGCACTGGGGCTCATGGCCATCTACAGAACGCAACCTTCTGTGACCGATACCCCTGAGTGAGTTACAGCCGGCGTCTCACCAGCCCCCCAGGCAGGCGGGTCCTGGTTAAAGCAGGAGGCATCGCTCAGGTTCTTTATTACACGTGCCTGGGGCACATAGATGATTCCCTTTCACAGAAAGGAGAGGGCCCCCCTGGATGGACCCGTCAAAGAGGTGACCTCAATGCACGCAGTCCTGCACCAGGCCATGGGGCTCAAGCTCATGCTTGTCTCCAGTGAGCTGGAGGGTGGTGTGGCGTAGTCTTCACCACATAGACAGTGAAGGGGGCAGTGGTGTTCGGGACACAGGGCTGAATCACTGTGGCCTCTCAGTGCTCTGTGTTGGGCCTGAGACTAGCAGGCCCTGCATTTAGGGCCATTCCTCTAAATGCAGAGGACAGCAGGTTTGCACGTGTGCAGGAGTCTCATGCAGGGGGAGGAGCCCTGCGGAGACCCTACCCTGGTGGCCTTCCAGAGCCCACGGTACCGAGGTTGCATTACCCATGGAGCCCACCGGGGTCAGAGCAGGTGCCATGCATAGCCAGTTCCCCAGTCCCCATCTGTCACCAAAGCCTCTCCCCTCCACCAACTGGGCTGCACCAGCCCCACCCCAGCCAGGGCCATGGCTTAAGGAAGCCACCGGTGAGCAGAGCGGGTCCCGAGGCCTCATGGCTGAGATGGGAGCAGAGTCAGCATCAGCTCTGGGGCAGTGGGGTCTTTGGAAGCCCTGACCGGGAAGGGAAAGCACAGCCATTGACTGCGGATGGTGGAGGAGGGTCTCTGGCTGGATCTCAGGTGACAGAGCTGGGCTTGCACCTCAAGAAGGGCCTCTGTCTGGCAGGTCCAGTGCTGGCGAACAGGAGTTGCAGAGAGGGGTTCAGGTCTAGGAGCAGCCTGGGTCCTGCACAGTGATGACCACGGTGAACTCTGGCTCAGGAGCTGTCTCCCGGGGAGCTGGCAGTGTGGGAAACTGCAGAGCTCTCTCTCCAGGGTCTGGGCCCAGCTGCGTCACCTTCTCTCCCAGACTAGGATGGGTGACAGGCTGCCCCAGGGGCCAACACCATGGCTCTCTGGACACTCGACAGCCAGACCTTGAACCTGCTCCCTGGAGACCCCGATGGAAGGAGCTCCTGGGTGCACTGAGGACAGGGATGAGGTGCGGGACCTGTTTGTCACCTCCAAGGTTGATGTCAGAGCCACTCCACACCTCTTACAGGTGAACCTGTGGAGCGTGCTGGCTGCGGAGGTGTGGGCAGTGTCCGGCGGGCAGGAAGGGCCGAGGGCCACGTGGCAGTGGGGTGGGTGGGGGCTGAGCCTGGCGCTGCAGACAGCGCTGCTGGGTGGATGGCGCCTACACCACAAACTCCTGTGGGGGTGGGGCCTCTCCGAACAGGTCCAGGGTGAGGCAGTTGCTGGACCTCTTGCTGGGGAGAGTGGCTCTGTTCTCGCAGGGGGCTGCCAGCCCGCAGTCTGGGGCACAGTGGAAGGTACGGCTGAGTGAGGTGGGCGCTGGGTGCAGGGCCAGCTGGTGCAGACGTGTGTCGTCCAGGCTGTGGCTGTGCGGCTCCTCACTGACCCCGGCTTTCATTTCCCAGATCTGCAGGGAGAGGACACGGGGTGAGGCCTGCCACCCCCTCCAGCTCCCACCACCGCAGATGGCAGCTACCCTGCTGGTGGCCACAGAGTCACACTCCTTGCCACTGCTCACCCTCCGCTGCTGTGCACGGCCAGCCTGCCCCTGGACGGGCTCCCCCAGCATATGCCTCTGTGAGAGAGGCTTGGCATTTTCTTTTTAAGCATTTTGGGAGGCCCCCACCTTGCCTAGCTTCTTTCCCAGGGCTGCTTTCTGCCTTTTAACTCAGTGGACCTGGACTCTTAATGTTTGGTGTGATTTAGGATCAGGTCTGAGTGTGGGCCTTGAACACCAGCTCTGGAAGCACCTCAGACGTCAAGAATGGCCTCTTATTTTTATACGGGAGGAAACTGGGTTCAGAGGTGACTGTCCAAGGTCTCATCCAGGTTGGCGTCCAGTGGGCAGCGTCATGGCCCTTAAGTGACACCTCCAGCCCAAGCTTCTCGGCTGCCATAGTCCCTCAGATCTGCCCTGGACCACTGTGCTCCCAGGAGGCAGATGAAGCCCCTGGAGGCTGGCAGCAGGGAGCAGGGGGCAGGGGCAGGCGGCAGGCCACGCTGAAGGCTGCCCAGCGCCAGGGTCTGACTTGCCCTTCTATGCGTGTTTTCTTGTTTTCAATCAATACGTCTTTCAAGAGTGACAGTCCCTGGCCCAGAGCTCAGGCAGCTTTGGGCGGCCGTCTCCTCCGGAGTGGGCTGACCTGGGCTTGGGATCACCCCCACTGGGATGGGTCTGTGCCTACCAGGACTTGCAGCCTCCCCTCCCTCCTCCCGTGCCCAGCCCTGTTCTCTCTCCATCCAGCCTCCTGTGCGCAGCCCTGTTCTCTCTCCATCCAGCATCACGATAACTAATCAACCACAGCTGATTTTCTCTGTCTTTCCAGGGGGATTCTGGACAGGGCTGACCAGAGGGGCCTCACCCTCCTGCGGTGGAGTCGGGGGTGGGGGTTGGGAGGGCAACTCGGAGCCTGACGGGGAACCCTGAGCCCACCTGTTCCCCACCTGGGCATCCAGGAACCACTGGCACTGCCTCTGCTCTAGCTCTCTGGGGGGACCCTAAGGCTCAGGAGCTCCACAGGAAGTGGGGGAAGGCCTGGAGCAGCCCTGCACACATGGGACCAGGTCCCAGGTGGAGGAGGTGGACGAAGGGGACGGGGGTAGCCAGTCTGCTACATGGCAGGTCGCAGGGCCCAGGTGTCCAGGTCCTGCCTACACTGGCCCGGTGACACTCAGGGCCCGGCCACCCCCGCCCCAGGCAGGACCCCTCACTCCCCCCAGTGAGCCGGCTCACTTGGCCCTGCGACTGAGGCCTCCACCCACGCCCACCTGCCCCAGTGCCCGAGAGCCTTGCTGCTCCCTGACTTGCCCGCTGCATCTCTGATAGGCCTTGGAAGGTCCCCCGGGCCCCTGACAGGGGACCTAGGAGAAGGGGGTGGAGGAGCAGGGCCCGGGGCTTCTGGCCCATGATGGGGACTCTACCTGGTGCACAGCCTCGGTGCTCTGGCCTCTGGTCCTGACCTTGGCGCAGGGTTCCTGGCGAGTGCCTGTGGGAGGAGGCAGCCATGAGCACAGGGGTCTGGGTTCTGCCTGACATGGCTCCTCCCCAGAGCAGTTCCCTGCCGTTCTGGGGCCCTGGTCTCCGCCCAGCTTCTCCCGAGGCCCATACCGGCCCCTTGCTCTCGGTGCGGTGACTGCTTTGGCTCCGTTCCCTGACCTCTGATAAAACAGGCCCTTACTGCGCAGATGCGGGATTAGCACGGCGATTCCCGCCAGGTTACAGACCACGCAGCTTGCGTAAAACCTCAGAGATGGAGGCCAACCACCCCTTACTGGGGGACCAGACACTCCAACGGCAACGGTGGACACAGTGGGTTAGTGACAGGAATGCCTGGCCCTGGGAGGCCCTAGTGATGTTTTGTGACCCTGGATGGCCCTGGGTGACTGAGCCCTGGGGCTGGTCCCATCTGATCTCATCACATCCACCATCAGGGCCGTGGGGACACTCAGAGACCAGCAGAGCTGAGGTCCCCTTTCTGGGGCGACGAGGAAGCTCTTTACGGCCTCATACACAGGGACTGGGCAGGACGCATCCCTCAGACAGGGTGCTGCGTCCTGGGCCAGGTGGACACACGGCCCTAGAACACTCTGAATGGCTCTGTCTTTTCACTCCTACTCAACTGAGCATAAAAAGACATGAGTCTAACCCAGGCTTTCCAGCGGGAGGGAAGCTGGTGGGACAGGGCTTCCTAGGAGTAGGGGGGTTCCTAAGAGTTGGGGGGTTCCTAGGAGTCCAGGGGACTTCTTAGGAGTGGGGGGATGAGGGGACTTGTTAGGAATGGGGCCTCCTAGAAGTTGGGGTTTGTGGGATGGGGTTCCTGGGAGGGGGAGGGGCTCCCTGGGCGGGGAACTTCCTAGGAGTTGGGGGGCTTCGTGTGTGGGGGGGCTTCCTAGGTGTGGGAGGGACTCCTGAGATGGGCTTCCAAGAAAGCTAAAGGACCTGGACTCATCTGCAACCCCAAGAGGACCCCACCTCTCCCGTCTCTGAAGCCAGCCTGCGGCTGCCTCATGGTGGGGACAGGGGACTTGGGCACTGCAGGCTGCAGGCAGCTCCTCCGTGCCATCTCTGTTCTTCCGGCATGTTCTGGCACATTTCCCGGGACTCAGGTCACAGTCAACCCAACTCCTCACATCCGGCCACTGGAGGGCAGGCCAGGGCTTTGCTGCCTCAGCATCCAGGGTCAGCTAAGCTGGGGCTGCCTGGGCTGCACTCACTGTCCCTGGGGCCTGGACATCTCCCTCAGGCCCACCTTGGCTGTCACCACATGTGCTGGGGTGGCTGCGGCTGGTCCTGGAGCTGGAGGATGGCTCCTTCTCATGCAGCCCCTGGACCTCCAGGGGTGTGTCCGCAGACATCTCTCTGGATTCCCTGAGCCAGGAGTCGGCCTCGATGCCTGACGTGTGGGAGCTGCCATGGCTGTCGGTGGAGTGGCGTGAGAGGCGGTGAGGGCAGTGCTGGCTGCTGACCCCGCTGCCCGGGGAGCCCCTGCTGTCCGGGTCCAGCTCCAGCCCATCGCTGATGTAGGACTCCCGGTAGCGCTGCTTCCCTGCAGGGAGCACAGTGAGGACGAGCTGGAGAGGGACCATCCCCGCTGACGCAGGAGGAAGAGCCCAGGAGACAGAAACGCACACCCACAGCTCAGATGAGGACGTGGAACAGAGAGGGAGACCAGGCCTGTGGGTAAACGCTGAGGCCAGGCCTTGTGCTCAGGTGAGGATGTGGAACAGGGAGGGAGACCAGGTCTGTGGGTAAACGCTGAGGCCTTTCAGAACCTGCATTTCTTGCTCTTTGTGGGCACATGATGGGAGAAGCGGGAAACAGAACAGGAAACTGAGAAGTGGAAACCTCAGGCGGCTCCTCAAGCCCTCAGCCTCCCCCAGCCCCATCTATAGAATTCCACTCTGGGTAGAGCTGAGGGGCCACCACCTCGACCTTCAACCTGAGCATCTGGGGGATGCGGGAGCCAGGAGGCCACAACAGTGACAGACAGAGGTGCAGCCGGGCCGCAGAGCCCAGCGCGCCCAACCCAGCCCAGCCCAGCCCAGAAGGTGCAGTCCGGCTGGGGAACCCAGTGCGCCCAGCCCAGCCCAGCCCAGAAGGCGCAGTCCGGCTGCGGAACCCAGTGCGCCCAGCCCAGCCCAGAAGGCTCAGTCCGGCTGTGGAACCCAGCGCGCCCAGCCCAGCCCCACCTTCTGCCTCCTCCCGCTGCCGCAGCTGCACCAGTGTGGGCCGCACGCGGAGGTGGAGCTGGTGGCTGGCGCGCAGCAGGTGCAGCAGGTGCCTTGAGCGCCAGGTGCAGCCCGTGTAGTAAACCAGCTTCTGTGTCGCGGGCAGCCCGTCCAGCTGGATCTCCAGCTTCTTCCCCTGAACAAACAGGAGAGAAGGCGCCACCCCACAGGTGGAAAACCACGCTAGCAACGGGAAAGGATGATTTTAAATTCAGCCATGGCCCCCAGGGGGACGGGGTTTAGGTTTTCACTGTGCAGTGCAGATGGCTGTTCACGGGCTCTGTGCTCAGGGCATGCTTGAGAGGACACAGCCCTCTTGGCTAGAAAGTGCCCGCAGCTGCGTGAGGGGAGCGGAGGTCCGCGGTGGGATGGGAAGACCTCAGTCTGGTTGTCCAGAGCAAGCCTGCTGCCCAGCGGCCCCCACAGTCACTGCCCTTTTACCCCTGGCACCCGGGCTGTGGGGTGGCCCTGGGTGACAGCTCTGGGGCCGAGGCGAGAGGAACAGAGGCCACACAGGAGCGTTTCTATGACCTGCTCTTATTTTCTCCCTTGGTTTTCTCAATTGAAAGCCAGTTTTCAAGCGATAACAACAACTAGACCTCACCGGGCAGCTAAACACCCAATGCCTGCAGGGCCAGGGTCAGGCGCAGAGCCCGAGAGGCCAGGACGGCCCTGATGCTCCCGAGAGGCCGGCAGGAAGGGACCTGCACCTCGTCGGGAAAAAATGCCCAGAAAATGCCCCAAGGATGAAGCCACCCCTGCCCAGGCTCTCCCGGGCACGGGGACCCCCCAGACACCCACCAGAAATGCCAGCTTCCCAATGTGGGGCCAGGGGAGGTCGTACAGCAGCTGCGGGGCACGGTCCACCTCCTGCGGGACAGCAGAGGCAGGGTGCGTCCAGGTGGGGCCAGCCAGCGCCCATGGCCACTGCAGGGATGCTCCACGGCCCAGACCCCAGCGGGGAAGGGAGGAGGGGGTGGGGGCAGGAGGAGGGGCTCTGTGAAGCTGAAACCCCTCGGGTCACCTGGTAGATGTGCACTCCCCTGAGGGTCAGTCCCAGGATCACGGTGGGGTGACCTTCCTTCTTGTCCTAGAGGACACAGGTCAGAGGTCAAGTTGCAGGCCTGGGGGTGCCGGGCCTCACTGATGGCAGAGTGTGGTCAGTCTGGCTAGGGGCCGAGGCCGCCATGGACCAGGCTGAGCTCTGGAACCCATTTCAGACAGTTTCATTCACTCCAGCATCAGACCAAAGGCACAGTTGTCATAGCACAAGCCGGCCTTTCATCATGCTAAATAAACATCAGCCATGACCTACGAGAGCCCTGGCCATGCCGGCCCCAGGGTCCTGATAACACTGTCAGCTTGGGGGGCTCTGGTTACGCCTGCCCTGGGGTCCTGTTCCCACTGTTAGCCATGGGGCCTCCATCTATCCCTGGCCTGGGGTCCTGATCCCACTGTTAGCCATGGGGGCTCCGTCCATCCCTGGCCTGGGGTCCTGATCCTACTGTTAGCCATGGATGCTCTGTTCATCCCAGCCTGGGGTCCTGGTCCCACGGTTAGCCATGGATGCTCCGTCCATCCCTGACCTGGGGTCCTGATCCCACTGTTAGCCATGGATGCTCTGTTCATCCCTGGCCTGGGGATCCCACTGTTAGCCAGGGGCTCCGCGCATCCCTTGGCCTGGGGCCTGATCCCACTGTTAGGCCATGGGGGATCCGTCCATCTCTGGCCTGAGTCAGAGACCAGCCCATCGCTGGCCGCCCTGGACTCAACCTTGTGCAGCCTGAAGAAGTGACGGTACGTCCTCCAGCCGGCAGGCCTCCTTGGATGTCCTGGATGAAGCACAGCACGGCCTCCTTGGGGCTCAGGCCCTGGCGCTCACGGTGCAGGGCGGGCATGTGCCGGAGGATGTAGTCAATCCCCCTCTTGTTGATGATCTGAGGACAGAGCCGGGAGGTCACCTCAGACCCCTGCTGGTCCCCTGTTTGTCCTCGCTGGTCCCTTGCTCCGAGAAGCCCCCCCAGACTCCCACAGCTGGTGCCGACCTCAGTGGGCAGGGCTGGGGCCTGACTGCTGAGCCCAGACCCAGAGATGAAGTCTCGGTGCCCGCTCTGGCCCTGGGCTCTGTCTGATTTCCTGTCCCCCTCAAGTCCTCCCCAAGGGAAATGGCAGCAGCCAGCCCTCCTCAGGCACCTGCAGGTGGGGACTCCACCCTCAACAAGCCCTGGCTCTTGGGAACCTGCCCAATGAGGACCAGCTGGGGCCACCACCAGGACTGGGGTAAGACCCACAGGGACATGGAATCACTGAGGGTGGAAATGTGGCCAGAGGCTAAAGGCAGGTGTGGCGTCCACAGCGCTGGGAGGAAGCCTGGCTGGGCCCCACCCTGGCCTCAGCGACTGCCACTCAGAGCAAAGGTGAGAAGGCCCCAAGGTGCACAGGATAGAGAGGTACACAGCGATGAGCGGTCAAGGAGAGACACCTAAAAGTTCACCCGGAACAGGACCTGCATCCCCGGGGTGACAGCTATCAACCCACGAGGCCAGCAGGCCAGACAGCGCCTGGGACCGGGCACACAGCAGCATGGCCCACGCCTCTCCATGGCCCTCCTCCCGGGGGTACAGCACTCCTTCCCTTACAGGGGAGGAAGCTGAGACTCAAAGGCTCCTACGGGTCCCAGGATACTTAGAGAAAAGCGGGAAGGTTCACAGCCATGAGGCCCGCGTGGTCACATTCCACAGCCAGGCAACCGAGGGGCTCAGAAAGGTGAAGCCAGTGAGCAGGGCCACACAGCTGGCCGGGTGCGTCAGGAGCACGGGCACCCGGACCTGCCTGCTCTGGGCCACTCCTGCCACACCGCCCGCCTTTGGGGGTGGTAAGGACCCTTGGGTCTTCAGGAGAAAAGGACAGATGATTGCCCTGTTTCGATCCCTGACCCTTCCTCCAGATCCCCTGCCAGGCCCTCAGCTCCCTGCTCCTACAGATGGCACCTGGTGGAGGTGGATAAGTACCAGGCCAACGGTGCTGGGAGGAGGTGGGCCCCGACCTTACCCACTGTGGGAAGTAGAAGTGTGGCTCGAAGTACCTCCCGGCGTGGGCCGGCTCCCGGTGGTCGCCCAGGTCAGCCTGCAGCGCACAGGCGGCCAACAGGAAGTAGGCCTCCTCCCGGTGGGCGCACTGCGACCTTAGCACACGCTCCTTCAGGTGGCAGTAGTACAGGTGCCGTGCCCTGTGGTCGCTGGAAGGCGGCAGGGAGTGAGTTCCAGGAAGGCCGGTGTGGGGACTCCCAGCCCCTCTGGCCCTGCCTTGTCCCTCCCCACGCCAGCTCCCAGGGCTGTCCTGAGCCCCTGGTACCTTGTTCCTGTCTTGTTCTACCCACAGCTGTGTCCCTGCAGGGCCAGCGTGGCACAAGCCTGCACTCTTCCTGGAGCAGGACGCAGGCAACTTCCTGCCAGCAAGCAGCCGCTAGATGAGGCTCCACCTGCCGAGGTCCCACTCCTTCCCCAGTGAGCTCGGCCTCCATCAAACCAGGCCCCAGTGCAGGAGAGCTGCACAGAGTCTGGGCGACTCAAATCCCTGGATGTGGACAGACCTGGCTCCCAGAGCTCACCGCCCAGCACGGGGCCTGGCCATGGCTGGTATTCATTAATCACAGGGGCCGGGCGGGAGGTTCGCCCAAGATGCAGGTACAAGATCTTCTCATGTAATTCCCCCGAACTGGCCCCATAGCACCAGGTAGCTCCGTCCATCAACCCAACACCTTCCAGACCTCCCCTCCAAGGCTATCCAGAACCTTCCACATATTCACACACCCCCTACTCTCCAGAACCTGACACACAACCACACACCAGTGTCTCCAGGACTCTCCACACAACCACACACCAGTGTCTCCGGGACTCTCCACACAACCACACACCAGTGTCTCCGGGACTCTCCACACAACCACACGCCTTTCACTCTCCAGAACCCTCCCACATGCCCCTCACTCCCTAGAACCTTCCACACAACCGCACGCATCCCCTTTTGGAACCAGGGGGGATGGTGCCTGCTTAGGGAATTCCTGGGTAACCCCCTTAGGCTCCCCCCAGGGAAAACCCTGTTCATGCATCCCTAAAGCTCTGTTCTGGAAGAAAGTTTCAGGATCCTCCTGAGGGACATCTTTGTTTTCCTAGAAACTCTAAGGCAGCTCTGGAAGAAGTAGCCCCTGTTGGTTTAGAGTGCAGCCCACCAGATGTACAACTTCTCCTCTCCTGCCGGGGAGAGCTTCCCACTAGACACCTGCAAAGTGGGCAGCGAACAGCGAGAACCGCCATGCAGAAAGCGCAGCAGCGCTTCACCCAGCGACCTCCAGAAGCCTCGCCCAGCCCTGGATGGTGTACCCACCCTCGAGAGGACGAGTCCTGGTGTGTGAGGAAGCACCACTTTAGGCCGGGCGCGGTTGCTCACACCCGTAATCCCAGCACTTTGGGAGGCCGAGGCGGGTGGATCACCTGAGGTCGGGAGTTTGAAACCAGCTTGACCAACGTGGAGAAACCCCGTCTCTACAGAAAATACAAAATGAGCCAGGTGTGGTGGTGCCCGCCTGTAATCCCAGCTACTCTGGAGACTAAGGCAGGAGAATCGCTTGAACCTGGGAGGCGGAGGTTGCAGTGAGCCGAGACTGGGCAACGAGAGTGAAACTCCATCTCAAAAAAAAAAAAAAAAAGAAAAGAAAACAGAAAAGAAGTACCAATTTATGACACAGTCTGTAAACCTTTCAATTAAATAGAATTCATGTGTTCCCCCAAAGCAAACAGCCAATATAGTGGTGTTTTTTGTTTGTTTGTTTGTTTTTGGAGAAACTCAAATGTAATGTGTGGCCTTCATGGGACTTCTATGTCATGTGGCAGATTTTCAGTATTCCAGGAAACATCCTTTAAAGTCAGCACGCCGTTACCTTATGACCCTTCCGTTTTCCACGTAGTGCTGCACCCGGAGGAAGGCCACGAAGGGGGCTCTGGGTTTCTCATTTTCCTGGTGGGGAAAATACAAGAAAGAGCAAGTGAGCCACAGGGAGGTGTCCCCGACTGTCCTGTCTCCCCCTTTCGGGGGGAGGGGCCTGGATTGCTTCACGCTCAGTTCAAAGCCGAAGCTCAGGGGTCCGCCGCCAGAGCTGACAACACGACTCACGGTAATTTCTACGGGAAAACTCTAAGTGGGACGTGGTCTACAGCGTTCAAGAACATCTGCGAAGATGGGCTTCGGGGCGGGCTCAGCTGCCTGCAGCCTCTGGCTCACTGCAGTCCCCTGCGGACGGGGCAGCTGCGTGGACAGAAGGCAGCACATCCCCACGGTCCAGCACAGTCCACCCTGGTGTCCTGCCCTCTCCCACCCCACGCATCCCTGTGGTCCAGCACAGTCCACCGTGGTGCCCTGGCCTCTCCCACCCCACACTCTATACTTACTTCACATTTTTCTTTCTTCCAATCTTTTGAGAAGTACTTGCTGAGCTTTTGCTCCAAATCCATAAATATATACTCATTGTCTGAAAGCAAAACAAAAGGCTTCATCAGAGTGGTCACCATGCTTCTCAGGTGTCACCATTTGTTCAAAACTGAGTGTGGCTTTGAGAGAAGAGACGCACAGCTGAAAACTGATGCTGTGTACGGGGCTTTTCTCGGCCGACAACGCAAAGAGCATCCTAACACACGTGTGGGTGTCAAATGCTTGCTTACTAAAACGATGTTCCAGCGTGCAGGAATATTACAAGCTGATATTCAAAACTGGCACATGCTCCAGGCACGCCCTTTGGGAAAGCAATTTAGCAACATGTATCCCTCCCCTCTTCCTCTGCAACCCAGGCACTTGTCTCTCAGCTATGGAATGAGTCATTTGAAAAATAGAGATGTCAGGGTTGGATGCGGTGGCTCAAGCTTGTAATCTTAGCAATTTTGGAGGCCAAGGCAGGAGGATTGCTTGAGGCCAGGAATTCAAGGCAAGCCTGGACAACATAATGAGACCTCGGTCAACACAGGAAAAAAAAATTAGCCGGGTGTGGTGGTGCATGCATGTAGTCCTAGCTACTCAGGAGGCTGAGGCAGGAAGATTGCTTGATCCTGGGAGTTCAAGGCTGCAGAGAGCTGTGAATGTGCCACTGCACTCCAGTGTGGGTGATAAGAGTGAGACCCTGCCTCATTCAATCAGTCAATCATCAATCAATAAAAATAGAGATGTCTATAATCTAGTACCAAGTTGATCAACTTCAAGTCAATGATCCGAGTTTTACCTGTTAACCTGGTTTCCCTGGAAACCATGAGAGATGCTTCTTTCTAAATTAGGTGTTTCTATATTTTAAAAATATTTGCCACCATGTATTTTCTTTATGGCCTGGAAGTATTAAACAATTTTCCTAGAGAGGAAAATAAAGCCTAGAGAGACACCCTTCATGCTGTGACTTAAAACAACGCATGATCCCTCCGTGTCTGCTGGGAATTGGTTCCAGGACGCCCCTCGGATATCAAAACCCGGGGATGGTGTTGAGTTCGCATGTACCCTACACACATCCTCGTGTACACTTTAAATCATCTCGAGATTCCTTATAAAACCTGATGCAATGTAAATGCTGTGGAAATCTTTGTTATACTGTATTGTTAAGCTTGTATTATTTTATTGTTGTACTATTTATTATTATTACTTTGAGTATGTTCAACATGAGGCTAGTTACATCCGAGGATGCGGAACCCATGGATACAGAGCACTGTCTACTCTTATTTATATTAGAAAACTTGCAGTCCTGAGAATAAAAGCCACAGGGAAATGTTAGTCCCAGACATGGCAGTACTCCCTGACAGCCACCTGCATTACATGTGAAGATACTCCATCCCCAAGGGCTCACACGTTCTGCAGATACTGCAGATAAAGGAAGACACCAGTGAGGAAGACTTACCTACGGAGGCCTGTAGAAAGGGTATCACACGGCCAGGTGCCTGGCTTGGCCCCTCTCCGCCCTGCCTGTCTTTCTAATCTTTAGTACCCAGCTCTTCTAGATGGCATTAGACCCAGAGGGGAGGCTGCAGGGCCGGGCGCATGGCTCAGTCACTCTCCGCCCTGCCTGTCTTTCTAATCCTTAGTACCCGGCTCTTCTAGACGGTTTTAGACCCAGGGGGAGGCTCCAGGGTGTCACCAGCCCCAGTTGCGTTTTGTGTCAGGGAGGATCAAACACTTGGTCTCATCAGTAACAATCAAGCAACTCACTGCTTGGACACTGCGTGCCATGCTCTGTGCTAAAGACTCTGAACCAATCCCTACATCTTTAACCTGATGGCACTGTTATCTACTCCCATCTCACAGACAGGGAGGCCCAGGCTTGCAGAGGCCATTCCTAGGGGAGTCCCCACCCCACTCCATAACAGGCCAAGGACCCTCAAAGCCAGGGGTTAGCAAACCAGGGCCCCAGGCCAAACCCCAGCAGCCACTTGCTCTTGTTAACAAAATCTTGTTGGAACACAGCCACAATCGTTCTATTACGTCGTGTCCATAGCTGATTTCGTACTGCAAAGTCAAAATATTTACTATGTGGCCTTTTACAGAAAAACTCTGCCAATGCCTGGTCTAAGCAAATGCTGAGTGAAAAGGTCTGGATCACCATTCTCTGGTCCTGACTCCCCCGAATTCACCATTTGGGTACACGAGCTTGAACACAAGTGTTTGCAGCATGAGTAGCAGATGTTGGGCAATGTTTGCTAAAGGATCTGGGGTTAGCTTTGCCTCAGTAAGGTCAGCAAAAGGCCCTTTATTTGTACGTTCATTACCTAAATCACCCTGCTGTATCCTTCCAAATTCCACCTCAAATCACCATGAGAAGGAGAGAAAAGGAACTCCTTAAGCTTAGTCCTTCCTAGTACTTAACCTCAAACACTATGAGAACAATTCCTGCAGCAACACCAATCTGGAAGACAAAGCCACTTGTTTCTCAAAATCATCACTGTCCCCTAAACCTCCACACCTCTAAAAGCAGGACAGCAGACATCATCACTTCTGGTGATGGGTGCACCCTTCTTAGCCCAGCCACAGTGCCCCGCTGTATGGTCAAGGCAGTCTAGATGTCACTGTGAAGACATTCTTAAGGCGAGGGCAACACTCAGGCTGGGTGCGGTGGCTCATGCCTGTAATCCCAGCACTTTGGGAGGCAGAGGCAGGTGGATTGCATGAGCCCAGCAGTTTGAGACCAGCCTGGGCAACATAATGAGACCCGACTCCACAGAGAAACACAAAAGGTCGTGGTGGTATTACGGACGGAGACCACTACTACTCCCCCCACCTTGCCTAGTTCACAAGACAGGAGGAGAGAGAAAGCAAAAAGTTAGAAAGAAACCAAAGTAAGATAAATAGCCAGACAACCTTGGCACCACCACCCGGCCCTAGGAGTTAAAAAAAGTAATAATAATAACATCAACCCCTGACCTAAACTACTTGTGTTATCTGTAAATTCCAGACACTGTATGAAAAAAGCGTTGTAAAACTTTTGTTCTGTTAGCTGGTGCATGTAGCCCCAGTCATGTTTCCCACGCTTGCTCAATTTATCACGACCCTTTCATGTGGACCCCTTAAAGTTGTAAGCCTTTAAAATGGCCAAGAATTTCTTTTTCGGAGAGCTCTTAAGATGTGAGTCTGCCGATGCTCCCGGCCGAATAAAAAACCTCTTCCTTCTTTAATCCGGTGTCTGAGGAGTTTTGTCTGCGGCTCAACCATTTCTTGGTTCCCTGACCGATTAACAGACGGTTGAGGCAGTCCCTTAGGCAGCTTATGCCTGCCCTATAGAGCATCCCTGCAGGGGACTCTGGCCAGCTTGAGCGATGCGGATCCTGAGAGTGCTCCCGGGTAGGCATTTGCCCTGGTGGAACGTCTCGTCAGAGCAGTGCACAGCAGGCCCCCGTGGAGGATCAACGAGTGGCTGAACACCAGGAAGGAACTGGCACTTAAAACCCGGACATCTGAAACTTGGTAAGACTGGTCTTTGGAACTTGCCCACTCCATTTGAGTGGAAGTGTGGCCTGATCACCCACGGCGTGCTTGTACCGGCACTTTGGTTTTTGTTTTTGACTTGACTTGAATTAACTGCTTGATACTTTGGTTTTAGTTTTGATTTTGACTTGACTAGAATTGCTTGATAAACAGGTGTGCCTTTATTGGCACTTTGGTTTTGGTTCTGATTTTAACTTGGCTTACATTGCTTGATGAACAGGTGTGCCTTTAACAACACTTTGGTTTTAGTTTTGATTTTGATTTAGTGTGAATTAGATGAGTGAGTGACCTTTTACCCTTTCTTTCTTGTAGTGTGAATGTTGTTTTATCTCGAGAAAAAAATAGGTCAGACACAAAGTAAGCCCACTCCGCTAGGAACTGTGTTAAAAAAAATTCAAAAAGAAAAAAAGAAAGTTACCAAGTCGTCAAAACTTATTCTATTAAATGCATGTTACAGAACCTTAGGGAAGGTTTTGCAGGGGATGATAGAGTTAAGTTAACCCCTAGAGGTTAAGAACTCTGTGTGAATTAGAACTGCCCTCTTTTGGTGTTATGGCCCACCGAAGGAACTATAGATAGAGAACAATCAGCTATGTATTTAAGGTGGTGACGGGGTCGGAGGACAGCCAGTGTACCTAGATCAAATTCCTTTATACTGACTCACGGTTAAATATAATATAGACAAAAGCAGCATAAATTTAGCCCTGTTTAACAGCTTATTGCAAAAAAGCCAAAAGTAAAAGTAAGAGCAGCTTCACCAGCAGACACAGAATTAAAAAGGGAGTCCCAGAAACAGCAAGAGAAGCCAGCTTTGCAGGAGCTGCCAGAGATAATAGAAATTCTTTCTCCATATGTCCCAGCCTACCCCGCTTTACCGAGGTCAACAGCCCTCTCAGAAATGAGATTCAGGAGCTAAGACGACCCCAGGTCTCACCTCGAAGGGGAGGATCGGAGCCTCCAGAGGCCAAGGAAGGAAGTCAAGATAGTCAAGTGGGCCGTCTAGGATCTGGTCTTGCTCGAGCTATGCAAATGTCTCTCAGGGAGACTCGAGGACCTGTCTCTTATAATGACCAGGCCCACATCCAGGGGGGTGGGGGGGCAACAGACTTTCATCTATCAGCCCTTTTCAACCATTGATCTACTAAACTGGAAACACCCTGAACCCCGCCACCTTGCTCCCGGCAGCTAGAGCCCTGTCGAGCATGACTGTGTAGAGTTGTTGGACTCAAGTTTACTCTAGCAGACCTGACCTCCGGGACCATCCTTGGGCATCAGTAGACTAGGAGCTATACGTGGACGGGAACAGCTTCATCAACCCATAAGGAGAGAGATGTGCAGAGTATGCGGTGGTAACCCTGGACACTGTCGTTAAGCTGCATTCATTGCTTTAATTTGGGCCTTAGAACTCAGTAAAGGTAAGACTGTAAACATTTACACTGACTCTTGGTATGCCTGTTTCACCCTCCAAGTGCATGGAAAATTATACAAAGAAAAGAGTCTGTTAAACTCTAGGAAAAAGGGGGAGAAAGACCCAAAGAATGCAACTCAGCTTCAGCGTTTGCAGAGGTACTGAGAAGCACTTCCGCAGAGGCTAAAACTTGGTAGAAAAAAGCAAGTAATATAAAAAGATTTCAGGAATGCTTCAAGGAGCTGACAAGAACCTAAGTCAGTTTTATAAGGGACTCTATAAAGCATTCTGGCTCTACAGCCCATTTAACCCTGAGGCTGCTGAAAATCAGTATATAGTGAACACTTCATTTGCAAAGCAAACCCAGGGTAACATCAAGCAGAAGCTGCAGGCATGAATACCACCTAGTCTAGAAAAGTCGCCACCAAGGTGTATGTTAACTGTGACCAAGGGACAAAACTGGAAAAGAGCAAAAGAAAAAGAAAGACTAAGAATAAAGGTGAAAAAAAGCATCAGAAGAAAACAGGAGAGACAGACAGCAGTGCGCGGGGGCAGGGCCCGTGCCGTTGCCTGGCCCCACCAACTGGCCGTGAGAGCAAGAAAACTCAGGAAAAAAAAAAAAAAAGTAAATTGAAGACTTCAGAAAAAAAGCCAATCTGTTAGCAACAGCTCTTATAAAAAAATTAGCAATGTGAGAAGACGTGGACGTGGATATAAACGTGAAAAAAGTCAAGTTAGGCAAGGATTCAAGAGCCAGACAAGGCTAGAGAGAGATTAATGTGGGAAATGCAAAAAGAAAGGAGACTAGAAGGGTACATGTTCAAAAGGCAATAAAGGAAACGGCCAAGGCCACAAGACAAAGAGGCCATCGGCCAAGGGCTGCCGTACCTTGGAGGAGCCAAATACTGATCTGTTCAGGCTGACAGGAGCTAACAATGTAAACACAAGACTAGGGCAGACGAGGCACCTTCCCGTCAGGCTCCCGGGAGCCCATGGTCACATTAGAAGTTAAAAGCAGCCAGATTCTGCCGTATCTGGATTCCAATTTCTCACTGAAGGATAAGCCACTAAATAGAGTTATAAAGCGGGGCGGTGGGGGAAGAACCCCTCCTCTAAGAAACTTAAACAGGAAAAAGAGCCATACCTTGTGAAAACCTGCTTACAGATTTCACAGAACTGCCCCGTGCTGGAGGCTGTCGGTACAGGCTAGTGCTTGTTTGTACCTTTTCAAGGTAAGTTAAAGTTTTCCCCACCAGGACAGAACAAGTATAAGAAGTGACTAAAGTACTGTTAAAAGACATTATCTCCAGGTTTAGACTACCTCTAACTTTAAAGTCAGACAATAGGCCAGCATTTGTAGCTAAAATAGTGCAAGATTTAACAAGACTGTTAAAAATAAAATAAAAGTTACACACAGCCTATTGGCCACAAAGTTCAAGAAAAGGTAAAACGCATGACTGGACACTAAAATCTCACGCTCCCTTCACAGCCCCTGACAAGGCGCTGCAGACCCTGGGAGGATGGTGCATGGGTCCCGGTGTCCTGTGCAGGGACACCCTGGCTCACTCACTCCCCTAGACAGAGGCCGGGTTGTTCTGGGGGAGCCTGGGAGAGGTCGGTTCAGGCAGAGGTCTTGCTCCTCCTCAGGCAGCAAGGCAGGGGGATACTCAGCCACCGCTGGTGAGCACTGAGCTTCACCTCCATCTGTCTGTGCCCCGAGTAGCCTCCCTTGGCTTGGCTGGGGAGAGAGGGCCAGGGCTTGTCTGTGCTGCCAACCTCAAGCCCCCACTATAGATGAGAAGCCCCCAGTCCTTTGCAGCACTGGATACAGGCGCTGCCACTCACTTCCTGGGGCAGCAAAAAGTGCACACGAAGCACTTCGGGTTCTTATGGCTCTTCCATGTGACGCGATCCGGCTGAAGGGTCTGTGGAGCCCAGGGGGCTGGCCCCGTCCCCCCACTTGCCGTCTGCATGTACTGGAACTCCAGGTAAGAATTCACATAAATCCAGGAGCCTGCTCCTGCACAGAGGCTTCCTGGAAGCCCCTGGAGCCAACGGCCCCTCAGAACAGCACAGTCGGCACTGTGCATGTGTGGTGTGTGCATGTGTACATGTGAGTGGTGTGTAGCTGTGCATGTGTGTGGTGCATGCATGCATACATGTGTGAGTGGTGTATGTGCATGTGTGTGGTCTATGCATGTGTACATGTGAGTGGTGTGTAATTGTGTGCATGTGTGTTGTGTGTGCATGTGTACATGTGTGAGTAGTGTGTTACTGTGTGTATTGTGTGGTGTATGTATGTGGTGTATGTATTGTGTGGTGTATGTATGCATACATGTGAGTGGTGTGTAACCGTGTGCATGTGTGTAGTGCATGATTGTGTACGTGTGAGTGGTGTGTGTGTGCATTGTGGTGTGTACATGTGTAAATGTGCAAGTGGTGTGTAATTGTGTGCATGTGTGTGGTGTGTGCATGTGTACATGTGTGAGTGGTGTGTAATTCTGTGCATATGTGTGGTGTGTGCATGTGTACATGTGTGAGTGGTGTGTAATTGTACCTGTGTGGTGTATGCATGTGTACAAGTGTGAGTGGTGTGTAACTGCACATGTGTGGTGTGTGCATGTGTACATGTGAGAGATGTGTAAATATTTGTGTACATTATGGATGTGTGTGGTGCGCCCGCCCCCTTGACCTCCGGCAGACGTGGCCCCTGGGCATTTCTGCAGGTGAGGCCTGAGCGATGCTTACTTCTGACCACACAGAGGCCAAAGAACTGGGTGTCTCTGATGCTCACCGCGTTGCACACTTGCTGGAAAAGCTCCCGGCCAGTGGCCTTCACCTGCAAAAGAGGTGGGGAGGGGCTCAGGGAGGGGCTGGCACCTGTCCCCAGGGAGGCCACCTGAGCAACCGAGGCCCAGCAGGGCACCAGGGGGACCACCCAGTCAGGCACTCCCTGCAGCTAACAGGTCTGGTTCCCTCACTCTCTCCCAAAGCTGAAGGCTAAACACCAGCCTCATGCCCATCAGAGCACCTGTGAGTGCAGGGGAGTGAGGGTGGAGGGGGTGGGGTGCTCTAGACGGTGGATCAGGGCTGCCCCCTCCATCACTGTCTGTCCCTGGTGTGAGGATTTCCCGAGATCAGTCAGGGACACATGATGCAGCGTCACCTCCAGGGCCGCCCTCTGGGCTCTGTCCTCGCACAGCACAAATGAATGCTTGGTCTGCCATGAGCGTGAGCATCGGTGTCTCTCATCATCCATCGCCCAATTGATGAGAGTGATCCCAACAGTGTCCCTACAGCTGAGCCTCTGACAGCAGCCTCTAAACACCCAGCGTCTGGCGCGTGTCCCTGTTTCCGGTGTCCCGTGTCCACATTTCCAGCGTCCTGTGTCCACATTTCTGGTGTCCTGTGTCCACCTTTCCGGCGTCCTGTGTCCACATTTCCGGTGTCCTGTGTCCACATTTCCAGCGTCCTGTGTCCACATTTCCGGTGTCCCGCACGTGACGCTACTTCACACCTGTTTGGCCCCGGCATGGATGGGACTGGCGGGCATCCCCTGCAGAGCTCTCCCTGAGTCCTGTCCGTTGCAGCTCTAGGGCGCATCTGTGGTCACCCGGCAGGAGAGGCGGCGTTCTCCGGCGGAATTGCAGCGCGCCAAGCCTGTGACCGATGGTGCAGACCAGTAGCTGTGTGCTTTGCTTTCAGACTCTCCCGAGGACCCTCACTTGGGGCTCCAGGAGGAAATCTCACAGCAGGGCACAGCTGGGGCAGCTGGATCTGCAGGAGGCCATTTTGCAGTTCTTCATTTGTACAGTCTCAAGTCAAATGAGGTATCCAGTTTACTCATCCTGAGTTAATCCTGAGTTATTGTAAGACTGGCTTCCTTATTGATGTGGTTTGGCTGTGTCCCCACCCAAATCTCATCCTGAATTGTAGCTCCCATAATCTCCCCATGCTGTGGAAGTCACCTGGTGGGAGGTTATTGAATCATGGGGGCGGTTTCCCCCATCCAGTTCTCATGATAGTGAGTAAGTTCTCATGAGATCTGATGGTTTTATAAGGCGCTTTCCCCTTCGCTGGGCACTCATTCTCTCTCCTGCCACCCTGTGAAGAGGTGCCTTCTGCCATGACTGTAAGTTTCCTGAGGCCTCCCCAGCCATGTGGAAGTGTGAGTCAATTAAACCTCTTTCCTTTATAAATTACCTAGTCTTGGGTATGTCTTTATTAGTAGCATGAGAACAGACGAATACGATTATTGTCTGCTTAACATGGTGAAGGGCAGGTCCCACAATGGCAGTAACACAGATCTTCAGTGATGGTCTTCCCAGCCCATCCCTTTCTAATAACTGGGCTTGACACATATTTGGTTGAATACAGGGTTCCTGTCTAACTGCAGACACAGGTTTGCACACACTCCGATAGAGGGTTCCCTGTCTAACTACAGATACACACGAGTACACACCCCATTAGAGGGTTCCTGTCCAACTGTAGACATGGATGCGTGCACACCCCAATAGAGGATTCCTCTCCTACTGCAGACACAGATGCACACACACCCCAATAGAGGGTTCCTGTCCAACTGCAGACACAGAAGTGCTCACACCCTGATAGGAAGTGGGCTCAGTGATTGCCAACTTGCCGGGCCCAGCAGGGGCCACAGGAGTTGCAGAGGCACTTCAGGGGGCTCAGTCAACAACAGACGAGCATGATTCACCCAGGCGGTTCACTGTGTTCTGGCTGCACGATCCCTCAGTTAAAATCTTACTGTGAAGTTCAGTGCAAGAAACATAAAAGTTCCAGCTCTTATGGGGCAGGGGGCCAAAGCCACAGCATCTTCCCTGCAACAGGTCCTCTTATGACCCCTCCCCCAAGCCTGAGGCATCGCTGGGGACCCCAGGAAACTACGGGACACCCCCCATTAGCTCAACTCCAGCTTCCCATTGCCAGGTGGGGACACAGAGTCTTGGGGGAGATTTTGCCACAAACATAGATATGGGCATTTACTTAAACACAGAACTCTATCTCCAGGCAGACAGGAGATTCCCAGGGGACTTGAACCAAGCTATTACTAGCAAGTCATACTTCATTCCAGGTAGCACTGATAAATTAGCTATACAGAAAGTCATCGTTCTTTAACAAACCACTCTAATTTTAATTGCACATTTTCATTATCCACATAAATCATTAAAATGAAAGTACTCTCTCAACTCCTGTCCCCACAAACTCAACTAAAACAGGTAGACAAAATGGGGCAAAAGGAAAGAGAGAAGCAGAGAGACAGTGATGTCTGAACACAAGACAGGAGCTACCCCTTGGAAACCGGCTTCCTGGCGCTCTTCCCTCAGCGCTCCCAGGAAAGATGTGCTGAACCATAAACTTATTTCTCACAGCAACGTCTATCAGTGATGTTTCCTTCACAGGCCCAGTAAAAGGGCTGACCATCTGACACCTCACAGGCACCTGGCGTAAGCAGAGCGAGGTGGTCCAGGGATTTCTCAGTATACAGGCTGTGTCCTGAGGTTCTGCTCACCCCATACCCCTGCTCACCCCCACGGCCCTGCTCACCCCTATGGCCACCCAGGGCCCTGCTCACCCCCATGGCTCTGTTCACCCCCACAGCCACCCAGGGCCGTGCTCACCCCCACGGCCAGCCGTAGCTGCTCCTGGCTGGGCAGCAGCACGAGGACATCCCTGTGTTCTGAGGCCATCGCGTCCATTCCCAGGGTCGGCTCCTGCCGGTTGCATGCAGGCCTCTCAGGACTGGGCTCCATCCATCGCGACCCTGAAGGAGGGAACGTGTCAGGGTTTGTCTGGGCGGGGTCTATGCCCCACCCTCTCGGGGGCACCGCCATGCTGACATTACTGGGCCCTCCCCGGCCATGGGTCACGGGTGGGTGCTCAGCACCTCCCAGATCACAGCTGTGCCTTCCAGGACCCGCCCTTGCCGAGTTTCTCACTGGGAAGGGAACTGAGAGGGAAGCCTGGGCTGGGAATCCAGCGTGGCCAAGCCAGGGCAAGGGTCAGAGCTGCAAATAGCTGGGTGTGTGGAGGGCGCCTGGAATGCAAATAAACAACCTCAGGGCACCGGCCACGCAGCGCTCCCATGCAGGGCAGCTCAGCACCCAGCCTCGCGGTGTGGACCTCGTGAGACCCAGGCTGGGGGAGATAGGACCCAACTCCCCTACCCGATAACCCCTAGCTCCTCAGAGTGCCTGCTCCTTCTTCTATAATGTGGAGGGGGTCATGTAAACCCCACGGGCACAGATGCCAGAGCCAGGGCTACTGGGGATGATGGAGCAGCGGCAGGGGAGGAGGAGGAGGGCGGGAGGAAGGCAGCCTGGGCGGGCAGCCTGCCCCACATACCTCCTGTGGCATCTGCCACTGAGCTTAGGAAGCAACACAGTGGCCATTCCTGGACAGGTTCTGCCAGGAGGGACCCTGGCTCCCTTTAGGGGCTGGAAACTGAGGATACTTCATTCCTTGCCTAGGGCCAGCAAATCCCTTCCTGCCTGTAGTGGCTGGAAGGCCAGGAAGGGGGTCCTGGTTCGGGTGGACAGCAGCATGAGGGGTGGGGACACTCCCGCAGGGCCTGGAGCCCTGGCTGCTGCTCAGCGGAGATGAGCAATGCCTTCGAGCTCTTTGGCACAGTGTTAGGGAGGGGAAGGGACCCCAGGAATCTGCCTGGCCCTGGGAGCACCCAGACCTTTGGGCACTGCAGGTCAGGAGATGCAGTTCCCACGGGCCTGGGCTGCAGAATTCTGTCCTCAGCCATGCGCTCCTTCGGTTTCCTGTCATGGAGTCTGGGATGCTCTGGGACCTTCCTCTAGTAAGGGGTCTGGACCTCCAGAGGGGCAGTTGTTCATCTCAGGAAATTCGGACTCCAGCTGCCTTAAGGCCTGGCCCAGTGGGTTTAGAAGATTTAGAAGGCTCAGGTCTCACCTTCCCCGGCCCCTGGAATGACGCTGGCTCCCTCCCTCCCTCCGCTCAGATCCGGGCCCTTCCCAGACCCTCGAGGCCACACACTCACACCCAAGACAGCAGCGGTGGCCTCTTTTCTCTCCACAGCAAACGTAGAGCTGTTGACTATGGAAGATGTGGGGACCCCTTTAGCCGCGAGCATAGAAATTTTTTAAAATGGCAAAAAAACAGCCCCAGAGAGCAGAGGCTAGATTCTCATGGCCCTGGCACCGGCTCTGGTATCTGGGCAGCTTGTCCCCGTGCCGAGCGCCCTCAGCCTCTGCTTGGAGTCACAGTGCCAGCGTATCAGGAAGGGCGGCAGCAGCTGCACCTCTCAGGGATGCCTGGGCGCAGGACAGTGGCAGAGGGCAGGCAGGGGCTGGGGGTCGGGGGGCAGCAGAACACCGCGGCCACACACAGCACAGAGGGGACAACAGGCACCAGGACCTCGGTGGGGAGAGCCGGGGACATGGTGGGGTGGGGAGTTGTGCTGATTGCACTCATGATCAAAGCGATGGTGCCCCACATGTGTGCAGGTGCTGGTGTGTGTGGGCGCTGGCATGTTACAGGTGACCTGGGGCCAATGGGCTCCAAACATCACTAGTGAGAAGAAAAGGAAAAGAAACAGAAACCTCCACATTCGTATTGATAAACACAATAAACGGATTCTTGTCAAAGCAGGACGTCCCTGGCCTCAGCTCCTTCCTTCCCACCCGGGGTCTCAGGGCCCACAGTTGAGGCTCAGTGCTCCAGTGAAGGCCACCGTCCATCCGAATGCCAGGGAGATCTGGGCTTGGGAAGCCCCGTCATATTCCCGGGAGAGTGCGGCTTTTTCCTGAAAACATGCTGAAGATCCAAGGCAAGGGTGGTCGCTGTGAGCAGCTCCCGCCAGGGCACTGAGGGGACACCGCGGGAACCTCTGTACTCAGCTCATCAGGAAGACAACTTTGCACCCGGAGAAAGAAGAGGCGTGACCAGGCCCCAACACAGACCCCACCTCTGAATGTCTTGTCTTCTCGACTGGCGTGTTCGCGACAGAAGAGGCTGGCTCGCCACGTTCGTGATGTCAGGGCCAGGCAGTGGACAGGCAAGGCCACGAGGAAGACAGGCCACCAACAGCGTCTCTTCAGAGCTGAGCCCTGGAGTCCTCCTCGGCCCAACTCTCCCTTCTACTCTACAGCTGGTTTCCATCCTCTATCATGAGATGGGCCTGCTGAGAACATTCTAGAACTCAAGCTTTGGAGACCTAAGTCCACAAAGCACAGGTCTTAGAAAACAATGTGGGAATGCTGTTCCATGGTGAAAAGGAAGGCAGAACTGACACAGGGATGGGTCTAAAAAATCCCGCTGCGAGGGAGACGCTGGACGCAAAAGTCCTGGCTCCATTCTGAGACGTCCAGCAAAGGCAGCACCTTCGGGGCCAGGGAGCTGGCGGCAGGGACTGCAGAGGGGCGAGGTTTCCTCTGGGGGCAGTTGGATGGCAGTGATGGCTGCACAGTTTCTAAATGCTCTGAAGTTTATTAAATGGTTCGCTTAAGAGGAATATATTTTACAGCATGCACACTACGTCTCAATAAAGCTATTTAAAAACACCACAAGTTATAAAACGGTCACACAAAAAGCCTTCAAGATACGGCAGGAAGTGCACTCGTGCGCCATAGCTCAACCCATTCCACCATGTGGGCGTGAGTGTGAGACACGTGGGTGCTGAGTGAGGGCATGCCTGTGTAGATGTGAGTGGGTACGTGCCTGCGCACATATGTTCACATGCAGCCTTAATGTCCGGGAATGCTAGGGCTGCCCACCCCTCCTCCACATCCTCCTCTGCACAATCAGCCACACAGACTAATCCTTTTCTGCACGTCACAGAACGAGGCGAGGCCCTTTACCGACTCGGCTGTGATGGCCGCAACACCCAGTCTGTGGATGAGGAGTCTGGCTGGGCTCAGAGGCCAAGCTGCTCAGTGAGTGGCCAGCCGGGGTCTCGCTCCATGCTCAGCCTCCACCTCCACCATACGGCCTATACTCTGCTCTCTCCCTTCGGCCACCCGACCCTGCCTGGTTGAAATCCAAAAAGAAACCCAGTGTCTGCTGGAAGGAGCCCAGGGCTGCCCTCTGGGTCCCTGCTGCCTGTCAGCACCGTGAGGGCTTCTCGCCGCACTCAGTAACACACTTGGTCTCCTCGCACGTTTTCCCGGAAAAGAATGTTGGCCAGATGCAGCAGATTTTGCTCCTTGGTAAGTAGGGAAACTGAGGCACACAGCAGCTAAGTGACTTGTTCAGGGCCCCAGGCTCCAAGATTCCTGAGACCCGCCGCAAATCTCCTCCCTGAATCTACTGACCCCCTCTTCAGAAATCATCTCAGAAGAGAGAGCTCATTCTTATGAACGAACCATGCAAGCCCATCTTCCGGGATGACTGAGGCTGGTATTTGGGAGATGCACCACCTGACTTTTGCTGCAGTGCCCAAGTGGATGGTGCAGGGCCTGGGTTGGGGTGCGCAGCGGGGTGCAGGGCCTGGGGCGAGGTGGGCAGGGTGCTCCCCACTGCAGTTCTTCCCCAGGCACTGCAGGGTCCAGGTAGGGTGGCTGGCGAGTGTCCCAGGCAGCCACGGGAGCCAAGGAATCCAAGCCTGGCCCAGGGCAGATGCTCTGGGCAGCCCCTTACCCGTGGCGAGTTTGCGTGTGGAGCGCAGGAGGTGCTTGCCAGAAAGGAAGGAAAAGTGCAGCTGGAGACAGCCCTGCGGACACCGCGGGGCTGTATTTATTCACCACCTGCTCAGATCTCATAAGGTCCATGAACACCTCAGCGCAGTAAACGGTGGGAGGGTGCAGGACCCAAGCCCATCACCTGTCTCAGTGCTGCCAGCTTCTTGGTCTTCTGAACTGACCTTTGGCTGTTGAGAAAGGTCAGTGACGCACTGCAGGGCGTCTCTGCTCTCTCAGACGGGATGGGCGCTGGAAAGGCCATGACCTGCCTTACGTGTATCTGAGCAGTGTGGAGGGTAACGCATTCCTGCAGGGGAGGCAGCGGTGCCGGCGGGAACCGCCCAGATCGAACTTCAAAAAGTGATTCAGAGAAAGGAGCTGCTGTGAACCAAGTGCCATGAAATCAGAACGATCGCCATCAACTTGAATGAGAGGTTAAATCAATGAATTCAGCCCAACGGGAAAGATGACCGAGAAGCCCGCCTGTTAGGACACTCCATGGGAGGAGGGTGTGAAGGGCAGCTGTGCATTCCCCATCGGGTGGCCGGGCACGGAGCAGACTCAAAAGGTCCCTCTGCCCCTCGGGAGACAGGGTGGCCTGTCCCAGGGAATGGGGCCAGCAGGGCTGGGGCCCCAGCCTTCAGGTGTGGACAGCCTCCTTGGCAAACACACACCGATCTGGGGTCTGGAAGGTGCAACGTTCATCCCGTCCCTGGCCAGGGAAGACAGCAGAGCGGGAGGGCAGAAGATGGCTTATCGATGGCTTCTTTCCTTCTCTTTTTGGTGAGATGGGGAGGCAGGCGATCTCTCCCTTTCCAGCCTTTAACATAAGTCAATTCACTTGTTACGAAGTCTCACCGTATTTAAGCTTCCTAAATGACGGTCTCCCACACCTGGTCCCTCTTCTGAAGCCTCACTGCGGGCCAGGGACAGAGGGTGCCCCGAGTTCTGCGGGTTCTAACCGAGGAAAAATGGCCTGCAGCTTCTAGTAACCCCCACGGCCCCCCAGGTCCAAGTTGTGGGGTGTCTTCTTGGGAGAAGACTAGAGACGGCAGGTGGGGTGAAGGAGAACCCCGTTTTCAGGGGGCTGCCTCTTCCCATTGGAAACAGCTCCCCCTGGGAGCTCATCAGCTTCTAGGCATTAGATGGAAGCATGAGGCATCACGAGGTCATGAAACCCATGCTTTGGTTAGAAAGGAAAATGGATTAGGAGCCACCGGGGCCACTGCAGACGGGAAAGGTGAGTTATTTCTCAGCGCTGTGCATATTGGGTTATGATGTACAGTGTATGTGCGTGTCTCGAGTTAAACGCATTAACTGCTGAATTAAAAAAGCCATAGAAAGCCAACAATTACAGAATGCCTCTGACACGCTGCTCTTGCCATCTCTTAGAGAACAAATCCCACAAAGAAGGGGGCTGGACTGCAGGGGTTTGGGGTACCCCTGGACCGAGAAGAAAACCTCAGGGGCGTGGTCCCGTGGGGGAGGTGCCCTGAGCTTGTTCCCAAGACCGTCTCTTCCCACGGGCCCTCCCCTGTGCTGCTCCCAAACAAATGCAGGCGTGCAGGACCCGGGCCCTTCGTGAGAACACCCGCAGCCCCGCTGGCTCAAGCTCACTTGCCCTCTGGAATGACAACAGTGCGGAATTTCAGAGGGAAAAAGCCCTCTTGTTTCTTCTGTGTTATCCTCCCAAGACCAACTCTGAGATCAGGACATAGCAGGCGTCCCATGGTCGAGAGATCTCACCTCCCACCTCATTCCTCCCTGTCACAGGGCCAGAGCAGGGCCTGCCCCACATGGCGGTGGCGACTAAACGGCCAGAGCTGGCAGCAGAAAAGGTTGAAGGGCTGCAGCAGCAGAGCGGGCTGTTGGGGGAGGGTGGGACCCACTCCAGGCCCTGTGGACACGGGTGTCCGTCCCTTCCGTGCTCCTGGTCTGTGCCAAGCGGGCACATTCCCACAAAGGACTGGCAGGTCCCTCCACCAACACTGAGCTCCACAGTCCCTCGTTTCTGGTTATAAGGAATATTTGGGGCAGTTGGGTGGCTCTGAGTAGAGACCCTGAACCAGGCAGTCATTAACGGCAGACCAGGATTCAGGGGTGACCTGGATCCTAGAGAACTAGAAAGGCCCCAACCTAAGGGCCTGTGGGGAGCCGGGCCTTTCTCACCTGACACACAGTGTGGAAGCTGCAGGAACTGACTCCACCAGGCCAAGGGGGCCGCACAGGCCCTCACCTTCTAGAAAGCTGCAGCAGCCTGGCTCAGGGTGGCCAACACTCCAGCCTCCCTCCACATGGCCACACTGAGGCCGCCTGGAGGGAGGGAGACCTTGTGGCAGGGACATTGGAGGAGCCCTCTCAAAGGCTTGGGACAGCCATTGGGGGGCCTCTGGGCATTTCAGTCCCTGGGAATGTGCCCCTCTTGCCATTTCTATGAATGGCCACCCACAGCCACACAGCCGGCCATGGCTCCCCAGGATGGGCCACTGGGCTCCAAGGGGTGACAGAGGAGGTCAGTCACTTTCAATGAAGCCACAACCTTCATGAGAACAAAGGGACCAAGGAGGCCCAGATGGAAAGGCGTGGCCACCAGCATGGCCACCGTGAGAACTGCAGGGGGATCCGCAACCACATCCCAGGTGTCGTCCCTGCTCCAAAGCCTTCCGTGGCTCCCTATCGCCCAGCCACAGCATCCAAAGCCGTCCATGGCCCCCTATCGCCCAGCCACAGCATCCAAAGCCGTCCATGGCCCCCTATCGCCCAGCCACACATCCAAAGCCTTCCGTGGCTCCCTATCGCCCAGACACAGTATACAAAGCCTTCCACGGCTCCCTATCACCCAGCCGCAGCATCCAAAGCCGTCCACGGCCCCCTATCACCCGGCCACAGCATCCAAAGCCTTCCATGGCTCCCTGTCGCCCAGCCGCAGCATCCAAAGCCCTTGTGGTCCCCCGGCACGCTGCAGAGCCGTAGGATGAGGGCAGACCTTCTGGAATGTTGTGCTGGGCGCTAATGGTGAATCACTTCAAAATTCAAAGTTTGGCTAAAAAGTACAAAGAGTAGAACATAGAATTCACACACATTAAACAGAAAGGCCCCGCACCTCCCTGTCATGAGGGCTTCATGGGATGCTGCCTGCCTTCCGGCTCTCGAGCCACCCCATCCCCAGCAGGGACACCAGCCACGTCCCCAGCGTGGACACCACCAATGTCCCAGCATGGACACCCATGTCTCCAGCACGGTCACTGCCTACGTTCCAGCATGGACACCCGCATCTTCATTGTGGACATCCACACCCCCAGCATGGATGCCGCCATGTTCCCAGTGTGGACATGGGCCACTGGCCATGCCTGATCATGCATCCCTTGGGCCCTCCTCTGTCGCTCCCTCAGCATCCCCACACTGCTGTCCTTGTGGAACAAGCTGGGTTTCTCCCTTTCTCCCCACAATGGATGGCACGAAGATCCATGGAAACTGTGGGGGCTGGGGGGAAGCCCATGTGACCCCATTCTGCCCTGGCCTGTGCCCTTGGGCACCTGTTAGCCAGGACCTTTGCTCTTTGCCCAGAGTGAGCCACACTCCTCCTCCTCCTCGAGGCCTGAAGGAGTGACCCAGCTGCCTCGGAGAGCAGTCCCCGATTCTGTGGCCACCTCAGCCCCGCGCTCACCAGCCACTCACCTCTCCCTGCTCACGTTCCCTTGGGCCTGGTTTTCAACAACTGATTTCGGTCTTATTTCACTTTTTTTTTTTTTTTTTTAATGTGGTGTCTTGCTCTGTTGTCCAGGCTGGAGTGTAGTGGTGCGGGCTTGGCTCACTGTAACCTCTGCCTCCCGGCTCAAGCCATTCTCCCACCCCAGACCCCCGAGCAGCTGGGACCACAGGCGTGAGCCACCACACCCAGCTAATGTTTTGTATTTTTTAGTAGACACAGGGTTTCTCCATGTTGCCCAGACTGGTCTCCATCTCCTGACCTCAAGTGATCTGCCTGCCTTGCCTCCCAAAATCCTGGGATTACAGGCGTGAGCCACTGTGCCCGACCTTATTTCACCTTTTTTATATTAGAAAGTTTGCAGACCGTGCAAATGATTCCTCCTACAGAGTGGGGTACATGTTGGTCAGCAGAGCCTCCCACTCCGATAACAATGTCAGTCAACCCAGGTGCACAAAGAGGTTCAAGGGCCCTGTCAGCCGCACATCCTGAGACGGCTCTGCGGGGAGATCGCAGGTTGCTGTCCAGGTGAGGGTGCGGTGGCCTCTTCCCACCACTCAGAGCTCTGAGCTGCGTGGGATGGCATGTGCAATGCATGGGCTGGCATGTGAGATGCACGGGCTGGCGTGTGGAGTATGTGAGATGCGTGGACATCCCACTCTCAGGCTACTCGCTGGGGAGATCAGGCTCCTAGGTCACATCACTTAAAGAGGGGCTGAGCAGGACACACCCCTTAAAGAGGGGCTGAAGCAGGACCTATTCCTAGGTCCATCCCCTTCTGTTTCTGTTCACAGGGTCCCCAAGGACGCTGACCTCGCCGCCTCTCCGGGCACGGAGACCCTCCCAGACCCTCACACTTCCACCCCTCGCATGGTGCTTCCAACCCTGGCCTCAGATCACAGATTGAGAACCTCGGGACTGGGGAGGGGCAGCATGAGCCAGCTCAGACACAGGGTGTCAGTGAGGGCAGGGTTCTGTGTGTGGTCCCACCCGGGCCCCTCAGCCCCGGGACCCTGCCCCGAACAGGCTTTCTCCCTCTGGTTCCGAGTCTCCCCCGCAGCCCCTCACCCCACCACAAGCCGGGGGTTAGGGCGCTCTTCATTCCCATCTTAGAGATAAGAAAGCTGGGGCTGAGAGAAGCTGGCGGGGGATGTCAGGGCCCACGCTGCCTCTGGGATGCTCCAGCTGGGGTCTCAGGGTGGGGACCATGTGAGCCCAAAGCCTGCAGCCATCACCCTCCTGCTGTCACCTGCCCCTGCCAGGAGGCGGAGGCCTCTGCGGACTCGGGTTCAGTGCCTGCTCCCCAGAGTGACTGGCTTTTTATTCTTGGAAAGAAACTATGGGCGGGGAAGTGGCTGGGAGGGAAGGCGAGCACAAAGGCCTCTCGGCTGCTACTGCTGCCTCAGCTCTGGACTTTTCCCTCCACCCAGAGGGCAGATGCTTGGAATTCTCCTGCTGCCTCCCCCGGCATCTGATCTTTCTGGGCATAAACACTTGCCTGTGGGACCTCAGCTGCTGCCGCTGTTAACTCAGCACTTCAAAGCGCTCTAACCTCCCGGAAGGAAGACAGGAGCTGTGAGCCCATCAGGACCAGAGGGCCAGAGGCTCAGGCGGGCTCAGCTGCAACCAGGCAGGTGGGAGGGCTGTGTAGACAGGACCCCCAGGCTACCCTGTCACACCTGTCCCCTGCACACAGCACCAGCTAGCACAAGCCTTCCACTGGGGTCAAGGCAAACGTTAATTCGCATAAACATGTGCGCTACTAACCAGGTGTCCGTGTGACCCACGGGCCTGCCTGTCCACCTCCCCACCCAGGTGTCCATGTGACCCACGGGCCTGCCTGTCCACCTCCCCACCCAGGTATCCGTGTGACCCACGGGCCTGCCTGTCCACCTCCCCACCCAGGTGTCCGTGTGACCCACGGGCCTGCCTGTCCACCTCCCCACCCAGGTGTCCGTGTGACCCACGGGCCTGCCTGTCCACCTCCCCACCCAGGT
>NW_016803657.1:8383239-8396026 GCF_001698545.2 Rhinopithecus bieti | reverse complement strand
CCTGTCCACCTCCCCACCCATGGTGTCCTGTGACCCACGGCCCTGCCTGTCCACCTCCCCACCCAGGTGTCCGTGTGACCCACGGGCCTGCCTGTCCACCTCCCCACTCCTTGTGTCCGGGTGACCCACGGCCCTGCCTGTCCACCTCCCCACCCAGGTGTCCGTGTGACCCACGGGCCTGCCTGTCCACCTCCCCACTCCTGGTGTCCGGGTGACCCACGGCCCTGCCTGTCCACCTCCCCACCCAGGTGTCCGTGTGACCCACGGGCCTGCCTGTCCACCTCCCCACTCCTTGTGTCCGGGTGACCCACGGCCCTGCCTGTCCACCTCCCCACCCAGGTGTCCGTGTGACCCACGGGCCTGCCTGTCCACCTCCCCACCCAGGTGTCTGTGTGACCCACCGGCCTGCTGTCCACCTCCCCACTCCTTGGGCCTGCTCTCGGGACACTGACCATACGTGTGCTGCTGAGAGCCCAAGTCCTCCCTGCCAGTTTGGCTCCTGGGGAACGGGAGCTGTGGCTTAGGGGAAGGGGACAATTTGGAAAGTAAAACAACTTCGTTCCAGGGCTGGCCCACATCAGGGCCATATATGCAGAGGCAGCAGCCTCCCTGGGGATCGGCACTGGGTGGTGAGGGTGGGCCCTGACACCAGGCACAGGTTCAAACATGGATCAGCCTCTGGCAGTGGGTCCCCGGGGGTCCCTGGATTTCTGTGTGCCTTCGCTCCCTCAACAGTACAGGGAGATCCTTCTGCTGCCGGTGGGTGAAGCGTCCAGGGTGCGTCACAGCCCCTGGGACACGGTCACTGTCAGCCTCACTGTTGTTTTTAGAGAATGTTTTTTGGGAGGCAACACCAGCTCCTCCTCGAAGGCCCGTGGACCTGTAGGGGACTCTTAGGAGGCTGCGGCTGCGTCCTCCTCCTTTCAGGGACCAGCCTCAAGACAGCAGCTGGGCTCTGGTCAGCTGTCCTCTCCCTTGGGGAGCAGACCTCCGGGACGCAGGTGGAGGAGGACAAGGCAGGAGAGGCCGCCTCTGGACAGCTGTGTTTATCACTCACACTGTTTACCGTCACTGCACACAGATGATCAGCAGCAGACGGACTATCAGCAGCTTCCTTGCTGCTTCTGAATTCTCGACGAGGGTGCAGCCCTTCTAGAGCACTGGGGCAGGCCCCGTCTGTCCTCAGATCCCCGGGACGTTCCTGAGGGCCGCCCAGCGGGGAGCGGAAAGTCGAAGGCAGATGGGCACAGCAACTCTGTTTCAGACAGAAACGTCGCTCAGGTTTCACTAGAAAATGGAACTCCACTCCTAAAATAAGTGGGAAGCCGGGGCAGGTGCGGGAAAGCACGTGAGCCCTGCAGTGAGAACAGACGCTCCCACGGAGGGGCATGAATCCCACCGGCGCTGGCGGTGCCCATCATCCACTTATTGAAGGGAGGTGCTGCCCTCCTCGCTGGCAGGAAAAGCAGCTACTCAGCAATTGCAGCCCATCCTCCACCTGCTCAGGCTGCAGGACGCGGGACTCAGTCTCTCAGTCTTAGCTCGGCTCTCCACCCTGTGTCCAGACAGTGAGCAAATCCCAGCGGTGTTACCCCCAAAACCCACCCAGCCTCTGTCTGACCCCGTTCCCACATCCACGTCCACTGCTGGGACCCAGCCGTGGCTGGCTTGTCTCCCTCCTGGATGGTGGCAACGGGCTCCAGTCTCTCTGCCATTCCTGTCCCTCTGCCTCCCACACTCTCAGCCCCGTGATCATACTAAACATGGACCACAGCAGAGAACAAACAGCTCCCTGCTCCCTCCTGAGCAGCCAGAGGCCTGAGAATCACCTCAAGTCCCTTGTGGGCTGGACTTGTTCACTCT
This sequence comes from Rhinopithecus bieti, assembly GCF_001698545.2. Classification (NCBI taxonomy): domain Eukaryota; kingdom Metazoa; phylum Chordata; class Mammalia; order Primates; family Cercopithecidae; genus Rhinopithecus; species Rhinopithecus bieti. The sequence continues at coordinate 8,394,163 of NW_016803657.1, read as the reverse complement.
CTGGCCTCATCCTCTGCTCCCACCAAGGGGTACCTGGGCTGCAGCCACCCTGGCCCCTCACCTCCCTGCCCCTGGGCCTTTGCATGTGCTGTCTGAGGGGCTCTTCCCCAGCATGGCTGCCCGGCCCATCTCCTGCCTGTTCTCACTGCCTGCTCTGATGCTGCATTTCTTGGGAAGCCTGTTGCAAGCCTGCATTTTCATGGCTGCATATGGCATTTAGAGTAATTTGACCTGTGCCTGTTTGCTGTCTGTCTCTCCCTGGAAGGAAAGCTCTACCAGGTCTCACTTGCTGCAGTTTTGTTCCCTTCCGTCTCCCCACTGCTGAGAGCAGTTCTTGGCCACAACGCATGCTCAGCAGTGGGTGCTGCGCTGAAGTTTGTAGGAAACAGATGCCACCCAGGGCACACCTCCACCATGCAAGGTACTTCCACGTGATTCTCAGCCGCCCTCTCGGGGGCTACTCTGTCCATTTTACTGATCTGCCAATTGGGGCTCATGAAGCCAACTCCAAAATTCAGGTCTCCTGGTTTTCATTCGAGGCTTGCCCACCAATTCCAGGCCATTTGCTGGAGACCTCGGGTCAGCAGGAAGCCCTCACTGGCCATCCGAGTGCACTCCCAGCTCCGCTCCCTGCCTTGGGCTCCGTGGGGAGAAGGTGTCTGTAAACTATGGGGGGTTATGATCTTGAATGTGAACCGCAAACTTTTCAGAGCTTAGTGCAAAAAGACAAAAGATAGCCCACACCTTCTTCCTGGTTCCAGACAACTTCCTGGTAACTAGAATGGTTAGTGCCAGCCAATAATAAAAGGCCAAGGAGCCACAGGGCTGGAGACCCTGCAGTGTGCGCCTTCCCGACAGAGGGCCAGGCTGCAGGTGGAGAGGCTCCTTCTCTGAATCCTCTTCCATGGACTCTGCTCTCTGTACCCCAAAACTGCTCCAGTTGGTTTTTCTGCCTGGAATGTCCTTTCTACCTGTGTCTCTGCCCAGAGCCTTCTCTGTCCCTCCAGGTTCCCAGCAGAGTCCTCCTCCTGTCCTCACCCCTCCTCTTGTCTCAGGGTCAGGCTCCCGGCGACTCCGTGGCCTCGGTCAGGTGTCAGCAGGATGGCTCAGGTCGGATCTCCACTGTGTGTCCTCGCCCTACAGAGCAGTGTCTCTGGAGCTGGTGGGTGGATCTGGATGCAGAAACTCTGGGAGCAGGCCGGCAACCGCATTTGCGGGGCCCCAGCATCTGCGTATCTAGCAAGTGTGGTGCTGCCGGTCCACGACCCTGAGAACACGGCCTCTGAGTGACACATGGGCCCAGTAGAGGCCCACGGGCTGGAACTGAATTGCAGCTCCTCAGACACAGCGGCTGGGAGGCTACTCCGCAGAAGTGAAACACAGTCAACCAGAGACAAAACGGCCTCCGTTCTGCGTCCCCAGGACCCAGACTAACAGACTCACTGCCACGGGCCCAGCTCTGCCTTCATTCCGCTCATTCCGGAGCAGGTATGTCGCTAGGAAGAAATGGTCAAGAGTGGCCAGTGACCAGCAGCCCAGTGTTCAGGTGTCCAGTATGAGCCAGGCGGCTTCCCCATGAGGTCCTTGAATGAGCCAGGCTCTGTCCAGCCTCCACAGCGCTGCACTTCCTGGCCCTCTGCTGGGCTGCCACTGGCCCATCTGTCGGCTTAAATGTCATCTCTGTGGACATAGCACTGCCAACCACCCAGCCAGGGGCCTCGCCAAGGATGCACCCGTGTGCCGCCGTGTCCCATCTGCTCCGAGGTTTGATGGGACCAGGACGGTCTTCCTTACTTGTCTATTATGTGTCCTGCTCAGTGTCACAGCAGCTCCTCCACCCCACAGTCCTTGCACATCTCCAGGACTTTGCAAAATGTTCTCGATAAAGACTCACAGAACAAATGCACACCGGGCTGCTCTGGACTGAAGGTCTGTGTCACCCAAATTCACCACGTGGAAACCTTTACTTGAGGGGGACGCTGTTAGGAGGTAGGGCCTTTGGGAGGCGATGCAGTCATGTGGGTTGGGCCTCAGGAATGGGATGACCCCTTTATAAGAGAGACCGTCCGCCCCTTCGTCCTGTGAGGACACTGCAAGAAGGTGCCGTCTGCAAGGAAGCGGCCCTCACCACACACCAAATTGCCTGGTGCCTTGGTCTCAGGCTTCAAGCCTCCAGACTACGAGGACTGAGTGTCTGTTGTTTAAGCTCCTGGTCTGTGGGATTTTGCTACAGCATCCTGAAAGGACTAAGACACTGTCCCAATCCAGTCACCACCAGGGGGACCTCTGCGACAGCCACCCTGTGAGCAGGCCTGGCCAAGGACGAGAGGACAGAGGCAGCCTTGACCCTGGATATGCACACAACGTCGGTGTATCAGTCAGTTCTCACGTGCTCATAAAGACATGCCCAGGAATGGGTACTTTATAAAGGAAAGAGGTTTAGAGGACTCACAGTTCCACATGGCTGGGGAGGCCTCACAATCATGGTGGAAGGCAAGGAGGAGCAAAGGGATGTCTTCCATGGTGGCAGGCAAGAGGGCGTGTGCAGGGGATCTCCCCTTTATAAAACCATCAGCTCTTGTCAGGCTTATTCACCGTCATGAGAACAGCACAGGAAAAACCCGTCCCTGCAATTCAATGAGCTCCCTCCAGGTTCCTCCCACTACACAGAGGGATGATTACCGTTCAAGGTAATAACCTCGGGTGGGGACATGGCTCAGCCATATCAGTTAGGTCACTGAAAACAGGTCCTGGGATCCAGAGCTCTCAGAACTCAAGGTCACGGTCATCGTTCATCAAACGTCCACAGCCCGGCCTGTTGGCAAGCCCCACCAATGGCTGTGAGCTGACTGGCCCCACCTCACACTTGGCCACGCCAGCCCTGTGGAAATGTCGCCACAGACCTGACAAGCAGCCTGCAGTGTAGACATTCGCTGAACTTTCACAGGAGGCTCAGGCTGCCTGGACCAAACGCGGGGCGCCCACTTGCCCGAGGCCCGGCAGCGTCCTAGGAATCTAAGTCAAGGCAAAGTCTTTGCGCGAAACCTCGAATGAGGTTCTCAGATTTTTGTGCAGGCAGACCATGGGGATCAGAGGCCAGAAAGCCTCTGGAACTATTCGGAAACTGTCCACTGGGCACATGCACAGAGCAGGATAAACATGACCTTTATGATTAGACCCTCTGAGCAGCTGAGGGCCAGCGGCTCCCCAGGCATGATTAGCACTGCCTCCTCCTCAGGAAGCAAGGTGGGTTCTGGCCAGGTGGACTCCGGCAGGGAGCAACCTCTTTTGTTCAAGGTGAAATGAGATCTAGGGTTTTTTTTGGTTTCTTTGTTCTGTGGTTGGTTTGGGGTGGTTCTAAACGGCAGCCCTCAGGGCTTGGGGTTCAGTGTGGGATGCCTGTAAGGGACCCACGCCCTCGGCTGACCCCTGTGCTTCTCCAGACTCTCCCTAGCAGATGACCCGGCAGCTATCCCTCTCTCTAGGTTGGCCAGTTCAGGAGACCCTCCCTGCTCAGCAAGGCCTGGCCCACTCTGTTCTGTCCACCTGCCTGTCTTCCCAGGCAAGCTGTGTATTTTTAAAAATAGATTTTATTTTTTAGAATAGTTTTAGGTTCACAGCAAGATTGAGAGGAAGGTGCAGACAGCTCCCATGTGCATGCAACCCCCACCCACACATGGCCTTCCCCACCCACACATGGTCTCCCCCCACCCACACATGGCCTCCCCAACCCACACATGGTCTTTTCCCACCCACACATGNTCCCCCCACCCACACATGGCCTCCCCCACCCACACATGGTCTTCCCCCACCCACACATGGCCTCCCCCCACCCACACATGGCCTCCCCCACCCACACATGGTCTTCCCCCACCCACACATGGCCTCCCCCCACCCACACATGGCCTCCCCCACCCACACATGGTCTTCCCCCACCCACACATGGCCTCCCCCCACCCACACATGGCCTCCCCCACCCACACATGGTCTTCCCCCACCCACACATGGCCTCCCCCCACCCACACATGGCCTCCCCCACCCACACATGGTCTTCCCCCACCCACACATGGCCTCCCCCCACCCACACATGGCCTCCCCCACCCACACATGGTCTTCCCCCACCCACACATGGCCTCCCCCCACCCACACATGGCCTCCCCCACCCACACATGGTCTTCCCCCACCCACACATGGCCTCCCCCCACCCACACATGGCCTCCCCCACCCACACATGGTCTTCCCCCACCCACACATGGCCTCCCCCCACCCACACATGGCCTCCCCAACCCACACATGGTCTTCCCCTACCCACACATGGCCTCTCCGACTTACAGCAACTTCCACCAGAGCAGTGCATGGGTTATAATCAATGGGCCTGTGCTGACTCACCACCATTACCCAGAGTCCATGGTGACACCAGGGCCTACTGTCGGTGCCAGCCATTGAGAGTGGTTCCACTGTCCCCAACTCTCAGGCAAGACAGAACAGCTGGAGAACGCGGTGAAGGTGCTTACCCCTTTTCCAGATGTGTTCACCCACAGAGTCACATCGAGCAAAGGGTTTACATTATCCCCATTTCACAGTTGGAGGAAACCAAGGCCCGAGAGGAATAAAGAATTGCCCAGGTGCCTGTAATCCCAGCTACTCTGGAGGCTGAGGCAGGAGAATCGCTTGAACCCGGGAGGAGGAGGTTGCAGTGAGCTGAGATAGCGCTATTGCACTCTAGCCTGGGCAACAAGGGTAAAACTCTGTCTCAAAAAACAAAACAAAAATTGCCCAAGAAACAATTACAGAAACCAGAACCAAAGTACCCGGCCAGGTGCTACTTCTACTGGCCCCTCCCTCGCCACAACCCGTCTGTAACTCACCAGGGACTGGAGCCCCAGGGCAGGTCCAGTGTCCCCAGGGGCCACAGCAGGCTCTGGGCCTAAGGATGCCCTGGTGCCTGCACAAGGGGTGCAAGGGGTCAGAGGCATCCTGGACCCTCAACAGAGAGTGGAGTTACCCCTGCGCGTTTAGAGAGACTTGACAAAGCCTCCTCTAACAGAAGGGAGAGTGACTGTTTTTTCTGTACTTCACATCATGAATTTAAAAACCAGGAATCAAACTGCAGAAGGGGCACCGAGTGACCACAGCAATGTGGTGCCTGAGCCGCCAGGGACAGAGTACGGAGCCCACCTGGCAAGATGGCAGGGATAGTACTTGCCCGTCCCAGGTTCTGTGGCAGTTTCCAATGCCCAAAAGAGGCATGTTCCCCCGACGGGCACAACGGACCATAGTGCTCCCTCCCTCCCGGGCAGCAGGAGCATGAAGCTGACCTGTTAGTTACTCAGAGGTCAGTGAAATGCAAGTCTGACCTCGGCCTTCCTGTCGTCATGGACAAAGCAAGTCGCCTCTCAGCCTCTACACCCACCACAGGGCGAACGCGGCCACCCAGCCCCTGCCAGACCCCGGCTTTGGACCGGGTCCTCCAACTGTCCTTCTGTCCGTGCGCTCAGCCAGAACCCCAGACGGGTCTTTGTCACAGCCCTGAACTGCTCCCTACCAGAGTCTCCAGGACCCAGCACCTGTCGCTGGGGAGCAGGCCCAGGGCCCAGGGTTCAGACACAAATGCTCAGTGACGTCGACGGAGAAACGGGCCTTGTGCCTGGTCTCCCTCCGAAAACCCACAAAAGCGGCCAGGAAGGTGCCCTGTACGGTTCCAGAGTCTTGAAGGAAACCATTGACCCAAACTGTGGTGTTCATGGAAAGGCACCAAAACAATTAAAAATATGTGAACCTCCAATCAGCGCTCTCCGGTTAAGTTTTAAAACCCCACACACCACTGTCCGTTTAATTTTGCTACATTTAAGGACAACCCAGCTGTTCGGGTTGGGGGCCAGCGGGGGCCAGCACCTTCCCTTTATCTGAAGTCCACAGGCCTGGTCCGGTTTCCAGGCACAGATGTGGTTTCTCCAGGTCCTTGAAGTTTACTGAGAACTATGCGTCTGGCAGCACATGGAACACTGTGAGGACAGCCCAGCCCCAAGAGCTCCCGTCTCAGGTGCCAGCACTGAGAAGCCGGCATCCTCTTTCTACAAGAGCCCAAATGGAAGAGTTCTAAGACAGAGTAACTTCAACACGTGCACCGGAATGAAGGGGAAGTCATCAGCTTGGAGCTGGCCACGCTGGTAATTCTAGGCCTGAGACAAGGACCGTGGAAAGGGAGGACCACTGGCTGCTTTCAGGTGGAACAAGGCCACCTTCTTGCTCCCACCTCCCACTCAGGAAGCCTGGGCTGCCTGCACCTCTTAGCAGGACCGGTTGATCAGATGAACAAGCCAGTCCCCTGGCAAGACCTCTGGCGTGCAGCAGCCACTGGGCAGACAGACAAGGGCCACAGGCTGACCCTGACCATGGGGCCTGGGCCAGTGTGCTGCCCACATTCAGATGCCTGGGTCGTCGCTGGGCACCCTGCAGATGGGCGCCGACGTGACCCTAGGGGATGTCCAGGCCACACAGGGCTGGCCCACCAGGAACTGGGGTGTGCGCTCTGAGCCTGGCTCCCAGGTAGGGGAGTGCGCGGCTGTTGCCTTCAGGGCTCCTTGGTCTTAGCAGGAATGGCGGCCAGATGCTCTGAAGCCTCTGTTAGGATGTGTTTCCCTTCCTAGGTGGCATCAGAGCAGTGGTCCAGCGGCTCTGGCCATGGAGGCTGGTCGAGGGACGGAGGGGGCACGGCTTTTGAGTGCGTGCTGCCGGTCGGAGGCCAGGACCTAGCTGATCTCTGACTTATTCACTCACAAAATTGTGCACCGACCCGGGGACACAGAAGTCTCCAAGCCTAGGGGCACAAAGGCACCAAGAGGAAGATTCATCCTGTGAGTTCAGTGCCAGTGACCATCGCCTTGGCACATGCACAGGGGATGGGGAAGCTCCCTGGAGAGCGGGGGTTGGGGGGTCCCACACAGGTAAGACCCCTGTAAGAGGCTCTATTTCCGTGTATTTTGCATTTCCTATGTGGAGCAGAGCTGAGACAGGTGCTTTACTGTCACCTCTTCCTAATTCCTGCTGTAACCTGTAAGGTTCTTGCACACTGCCCAGCGTCCCAACACCTCTCTGAGCCGAGGCCAGAGCCCAACTCAGCCTGCTGAGCCCAGAGCACCTGGCCACACTCCACCGGCTGCTCCGTGTGTTTGATCACCACCATTAGAACACAGTTCCCACTGCGACTGGGACACCATGCCCCAGTGTGTCCATAGTAGGAAGTGCGAGGCTGCCAGGCCACCCTCCCTGCAGGACACCCTACACGGTACTGGCTTGGGATGTGACATTTTGGCAGCCAGTGCTGACCAGTGCACAGCTCCATGATGCACCGATGGCCGTGGGTCATTGGTGGGGCACACAGCCCGGCACCAGGCAGCCCCAGCCCTGCTGACTGGACAGGTGGGGCCAGGTGGGCTCCCGAGGCTTGGCTGGGGGCACCCGGTGGAAAGCATGTGGGAGGTGCCTGCGCCTCTGCCCTCTCCAGAACATGGAGCCCAGCGGGGGTGAGCCCGCCCTCCCCTGCAGCAAAGCCCTCCTTGGCCAGTTCCACTGTCCACCCTGGGTCTCTGCTGTCCCCAGCTCTCCTGCTGGGTTGCAGACGCAGCAGCCTCTCCCTCTCTTGACTGTGCCCTGCCCCCATCTGGCTGCCCCAGGGGTGTCGAACATATCATGAAAGGCAACGACCTTCTGGGAAGTCTCCACTGGGCCCAGGCCCCTCCGCTGTCCACCCCCAGTCCGTCTGCCACTGTGTGCTGTACTCACCATCCAGGGCCCAGGACACCCTGGCAAGCAGCTGGCACTCCATAAACACAGACAGACTCTGACTAATTGCTTCATTAGGAGTTTTGGACTTGACAATGGGTTTATCAGGGAATCAAATGCATTTCTGCACTTACAATATGTTTGGCTTAGGAGGAGTTTATCAGAAGGCCCATTGTCATTTGAATATCTGACCTTGAAAGGCAAATGGTTCCACATGGCTCCCAGAGCACCTGGCACTGTGCTGTGTCACTCACGCCCACGATAATCTGCTGTAGGCTGCCTGCCCACTGGGCAGCAGGTGGCAGGAGACGCAAGCAGAGATGGCGCGCTCCTGCTCACTGCCCGCCCTGGCTCTATAAATATTTGTTCAAAGAAAGAAGTGACCTTCCAGCCTCAGTGGTGCCTTTCAAGTGGCACTCCCCCCACCGAGCCTACGCCTGCTCTCCCTCCCCGGGTGGCACTGGGATGGAAGAGAGACAGGGTCTGGGTGAGTTACAGGCTCTAGTCATGGCTAGGAGGGGCAGGAATGCCTGCCCAGGGCGGGAGCTGCACGCTGTGGGCCACATGGACTGAAGGAGCCCACCTGGCCCAGCCCTCAGCCTTGTGGGCCCTCAGCTTCTGGCACCCTGGGTGATGAGTGTAGGGCTGGCAACGCCTCTCCCGTGGATAATGACACCCCACCAGCCCTGGTGACCGGGGCTCAGGCAGATCCTGTGCTGAACTCATGGGTGCTTCTGGCTCAGGCAACACCAAAAGGACTCCTGATGTTTGATGGGACCCCCAGCACCATTCCATCTGGGGCCATGGCCATTGTCACCTGGTGCTCCTCCAAATGTTCCGGGAGGGACCCTAGGAAAGGTGAGGTTTCACTGACCCCTGGCAGCAGCAACAGTAAGAGCCTCCGCTGGCCCTGGCCTAGTGCCTCACCCACACGCTCAAGGCGATGGGAGAGCAGCCCCAGCAGGGTGACTGTGGCTGCAGCGATGGCCGCACTGGGACAGGCAGCACCTGAGATTGTCCCGGGCAAGATAGGCTTGGGGTCCACCTATGAGGAGGGGAGACTTGAGCCTGTTCAAAATACAGCCGTTTTCAAAACTGAAGGCAAAATTCCTGTCAAATCCAAAGCCCTGGTTTGCATCTTAGTGAAGATGCTCCGGACAAAGCTTAAGGCAGGGTGGGGAAGCTGGTGTGCTTGGGAAGCCACTGTACTTTCAGAATACTGAGGCTTCCAAACAGACACCTTGTAGATGTCAAGAAAATGACCCGACTGCTTCTAAAACAACAAACAAAATTGTGAAACATCAGACAAAATCTGTGTCGTAAACAACCTTGCCCTGCCACCCCTGCCAACACCGACTTTAAAAGCTTAGAGGGCCCTAGTGACAGCGTGGATAAGTGGACCAGCTCCAGCGCCTCCTTAGCTATGGGAGGCGGTCACTGTACCTGCAGGAAGTGAGTGAACCGCTGCAAGGCCGAAGCCCCTCCATTAGCAGGGGCCGAACAGAGCTCCTCAGAGAGGAAGCAGTGATCTGTGAGGCTGAGTCTGGGAATCCCCCTCTCCAGGTGCTTAGGAGGAGCTGTGGGGTCTCAGCGGAGGAACTGCACCAAAGACAGTCAATGCAGAGCCAATGCATCCTGGCTAAACTGGGTCTCGGTGACAGGCTGCCCTGCCTGGCCTGGCTTTCGGGGAGACATTTCCTGCTGCGTCCTGCAGAGAACACCCTGCGGTCCTCAGGTTCCCAACTTCCTTAGTCTTCTCAGGGCCTAGTGTTTCCTGAGTTCAATTTCAAGTTCATATCTGAAGGGGTCTGACAGGGGCCAGGCCAGAATCCTGGAGAATTGGCACCCCGATGACAAGTAAGCTGTCTCTGGAAACTTCTCCATGGGTCTGGACCCCCTGCTCCACTCTGGGGTATATGTTCCCAACTGTGGAGCTCATACAAGCCCACCAGGCCATTCCAGCCATGCCCAGAGACTGGAAGGGGCCCTGTAATGCCCCCCGAGTCTCAAGAGGCCTCCCCATTGCATGACAAAGCCCAGGGTGCCTGGTGGCCTCTTGCGCTGCATTCCTGGGCACCAGAGAATCCTTCTAAAGCCCACCGGGGAAAAGGAGACATAAAAGATGTTGAGTGGGGTACGACTGACAGAGACCCCTGTGTCCCTGGCCAACCAGGCTGCACCCCCTGCCCCACCTGGAGCGCCTGGTGCTGGGGACGGCTCCTCCCCAGCTCCTGTTCTGCCTGCCTCTTTCTCCAGAAAGACAGACTGCACCGGCCCTGGTCCGCGGGAGCAGGTGGGATAGGTGAAGGTGCAGCCCACTTTGGTCTTCAGTCATCTTTTCGTTAATGCTTCATGGGGCTGGGGTGGGGGCTGGGGGGGAGGTCTCACAGAGAAGGGCTGAAGTTCTGAAGTGGCATGGGTGGGGAGAGGCGGTATTTAGGGCTGCCCAGAGACGGTTCCCCTTCCCCACCACCCCTGCCCAGTCTACTCAGGAAACACCACCACCTAGGCCCTTCCAGACCCTTCCCGGCCCTTCTAGACCCTTCTTGAGGTCCCGCTCCCACGTTCACTCATCTCCCACTCCAGCCTTACTTTCAAAGAGGGGAGAAAGGGGGAGCTTTGGACGATCTCATGGAAGAAAGGCGAGGATGTCCTCACCTTGGTAATTAAATGCTTAGATGTCATTTTGTGACCTCATGTCCGTTCCTGCCCCTGCAGCACACAAATCACTCAAACCTGCACCTCATCTCAGGTGCCCGCCTTTTGGCTCTGGAAGCAGCCACAGCTGCGTTTCTAGAGGAGCAAACTTGGTTTGTAGAAGGCAGGAGCAGAGCCTGACTCCAGGATCCTCCAGGCTTGTGTGGGCACCTTTCAGGGTCCAAAGCCCTCTAGAAACACGCTCCAAAAAGCAAATTCCAGCCCACACCAGGGTGAGGGTGGGGCGGGGAAGCGGGCAAAGGCAGGCAGAGCTTCCGGTTCCCTTGGCCAGCTCCAGCTTCTGAGCACAGAGCCCTGGGGAGGGCAGACAGGAGGCTGGGGAGGGGACAGGTGAAAGGGAGAGTGTTGGACTGGAGGAGAGTTGGGGAGAGATGGGAGGAAAAGGGGAGGTAAAGAGGAGGTGGGGAAAGTGGGGAAAGTG
>NW_016803657.1:8378514-8381530 GCF_001698545.2 Rhinopithecus bieti | reverse complement strand
CCAGGGTGAGGGTGGGGCGGGGAAGCGGGCAAAGGCAGGCAGAGCTTCCGGTTCCCTTGGCCAGCTCCAGCTTCTGAGCACAGAGCCCTGGGGAGGGCAGACAGGAGGCTGGGGGAGGGGACAGGTGAAAGGGAGAGTGTTGGACTGGAGGAGAGTTGGGGAGAGATGGGAGGAAAAAGGGGGAGGTAAAGAGGAGGTGGGGGAAAGTGGGGAAAGTGGGGGGGGAGGGGGCAGGGGGAGAGGGCCGGGGCTCCTTCCAGAAGGCAGGCAGGGGGCACATAGCGCGGTGCAGGGACGCCCGTGGGCTGGCGGGTCCTCCCAGACCCGGCCTCAGTCCTGGAAGCCCCAAGCGGAGGACAGCGGAAGCCCTGGGGCGCAACCCCTGAAACTCGACAGTTCGCGCCACTCCCCGCCTCCGGGGTCCCCTCGCCTGGGGCGGCGGCTGGAGAAGGGCGCACCCCGCCCGCGGAGACCCACGCGCTCACCTGCGGGCGCCAAGGTCCGGCTCCTCGTCCGGCTCCAGGCTCCGGGCCGTCCCGCGGGCAGTGTGAAAGCGGCCGCCGCTCTTGTGCCCTCCGGGTGGGACCACGTGGGGAGGCGGCCCGCGCTCCGGATTGGCGGGCGCCGCCCGCCCCCTCCCCGCCCAGCCGACCCTCCCGGGCGGGACCGCAGGCAGTGCAGGTTCTCGGGGGTAGCACCGTCCTGGAGGTCGCACGGCCCCAGAGTTGCCTGTCCCAGGGGTCGCCCAGTCCGGAGGGTCGCTCCATCCCCGGGTCGCACGGTCCCCGATTGCCCGGCCAGGGGCTGCAGCATCCCAGCCTTGCAGAGGCGAGCGCGCCACCCACCCCAAACTGGCCGCCCCCTGCGCGGACGCACCGGGTTCCGCGCCCTGCAGGCTGCTGGCGACCCCGCCGCCGGGTTTCTCCCCGGACCTCACAGCGTGGACAGCCCACTCGGAACGGCGGTATGCATTTGAACCCATCGCTGCCTGCGTTGTCGGTGGACGCCGTGGACCCTGGGCGGGCAGCGTGGAGCACGGAGCGCGGAGGGGAGACCTGCTCTGGGGGACAGTGGCAGGGAGGGGATGGTCCTGGGATTTGCATGGTTGATGGGCCAGTTCCAGCCCTGGGAGCAGGAAGACGACGCGGAGGTGGAGCTCTAGGAAGGGGTGGATGTTACCACAGTGCAAAACCACACCACTGCCCAGGGCGATTTGCCCCCTCTGAGGGTGACATTTGGGCAGACACCTTTAGGAGCCAGGGAGGAGGCCTCCTGGATATTTGGGGCGAAGTCGGGATCCCAAATTGAGGACCAGCAAGTACAGAGGCCCCAGGCATGCTGGGGTTGAGAGAGAGCAAAGAGGGAGAGAGGGCGTCATTCCTGACCCCTGAGGCTGAGCGCCCAGAACCCAGCCTTGGCTGTGTTCTGAGGCTCTTGGGAACCAGGTTCCAAGCCGCCCAGCATCGCGGCTCAGGGCACTTCTCTACCGTCCTAGTTTGGATTTCTCCTTCCCCTTCCTCCCCCTGCCCCAGGCCTCATATATTCGTGGCTGGTTTTCCTTCCATACTGATCTTCCAGCATGTGATACTATTTAGCCGTTCATTTTGACAGCCTCCCCAGGTTAGAATTTAAGTGCCAGCAGGGCAGATTTTTAAAAATCTATTTTGTTGACTGCTAAAACCCAAGCACCTCCAAGAGCTGCTGGCACTGGAGAGTTCTTGGTGGAATGAATAATTCATGTATCAGGGCCCAGATCAAATACAACAGCTCAGGTAGAGTCCTCCCACTCTGTTCAGTCACGTTCAGCAAACCTGGCACCTTGCCTTAGGGGAAGTAGCTCCTAGGTGGATTGAATTCCCTTCTCCTCCTCTTCCTTCTGCGCTCTAGAAGGAACAGAGCAATGAACCATTTAAATGAAGGTGGTTCGTGCCATCCACACACTTGCACAATAAGGACAACTGGGTGGCAAAGAGCTGGAGGGCTGAGTCAGGAGGTCACAGACCAGCAGGAGCCAGACATAAGACGGGCCTGATGTCATGGTGCCTGGGAGCTGTGTATCTGCCCTGAGTGATTTTTGCTTTTTGTGTTTATTTGTAAGCTGGTAGCAGACAGGTGACGACTTCCGTATTCACCTGCCCTGGTCGTCTGGAAGCAGTCTCTTCGTCACACCTTTCACCCAGGGAGTGAGCCCACTCTTGGTCCGTGATCTCCGTGGGGCCCTCGCTCAGTCGTTGCATCTGGTCCTGTCCTCTGTGGAGATGGGACGGTGTGGACTCAGTCCTCCACATAGCCCCAGATGACAGCCCACCCGCTGTTTGGAGCTGGCTGTGATCTCATCTTTGAGTCACATCTCAGCGTTGCCTCCTTCCCTTGTAGATCTCTTTATTCTCTGCATTGCCACAAAATAACCTGCATGTGAGAATGACGAAATTACTTCGTGAAAAGGGTGGTGAAATACCAGGTATTGCTGATGCCCAGTATGTAAGTGCGTCAGTGTATGCAGAGTTATCACACATAGCAGCAGCAATGTGATGGAGAGAGCGAATTGGGACTTAACTCGGGAGCCTCTTCAGTGCCACAACGACTCGGTAGCAGTGGCCCTGCCTGGTCTAACTTACAGGACACACAACGCGTCAATCCTCATGTGTCCAGAAGGTGCTAGAATAACAGCTGCTGGTGCTGCCGTGCTGCCACCCACCTGGAGATGCAATTCCCTGGCGTGAGAGGACGTCTTATGTGACATTTGCATAATAAAACAGCAAATAACTCTTGACTGTTCGGATTGGGAGTTTAATGCTTCTTTCTCCTTAGAAAAGTCAAAACTTTTATGTCTGGGGAAGCGAAAGAGGAGGAGGACAAGGATATCACTTCAAATTTTAATGGAGAAGACAAGGAAGACAATTCGTAAAAATCATGTTTTAATATTTACAGAGAAAAATGTCTGGCAGGAAATACATTAAAATACATCAAAAGGAGTAAGATGTCCTGGTTTTTTTTTTTTTTTTTTTTTTTTTTT
>NW_016803657.1:8352706-8378056 GCF_001698545.2 Rhinopithecus bieti | reverse complement strand
TGCTTGTTGATTATAAAATGAATAGTTATTTGTATAATAAGAATTAACAAAAAGAATGAAAACAGCCTGAAGAGTAAATGCTTTAACTCTTGGAAACAAGGCGGGTTTCCCTGTGTTCGATTTCTGGCTGCAAACAGAGCAGAGCTTTAGGACCAGGAGCCAGCAGCCTGGCTCTTCACACCTGCTGGGGCCGGGAGAGGTGCAGCCTCTCACTGTCAATCATCTCGTCTCTAGCGGCTTCTTGAGTAACTCGCCCCAAATCACCTGCGTCAGTTTCTCCTCCGCGAGAGCTTCTGCAGTAAAATTTGGCCCCAGGTGTGTTGTATTTTGTGGCTTTAAAAGGCTCCCCATTGCCCTTCTCTGAACGTCAGCTTTGTCTTCGGACCACACCCACCTGAAATCCATGTTCCTGACTCTGGCCTTGGCTGCCACACATCACCATGTGATTTTTCTCTTCAATGGAACAGTTGTGAAGAGATATTTTTTCTTTGTTTTTGGTGTCTTACTTTTTAAAGGGCAGCTACAGGAACTCTCACTCATTGCTGGTGGGAATGCAAAATGGCACAGCCACTTTGGAAGACAGTTTGGCAATATCTCAGGAGACTAAACATGCTCTGACCGTAGGATCCAGCAATCACACTGCTTGGTATTTGCCCAAAGGAAATGAACACTTAGATCCAGAAAAACCTTCATGTGCCTGTTTATAGTAGCTTTATGCATTGTTGCCAAGCTTGCAAGCAATGATGATGCCCTTCAGGAAGTGAATGAATCAATCGTAGGACCCCCAAACAAGGGGGTGCTGTTCAGCAGCAGCAGGAGCGTGGAAGGGGGCGTGGAAGGGGGCATGGAAGGGGCTGAGCCACGGAGCAGGGTAGGTGTGGAGGAGCCTTCCAGGCAGGGCCTGCTCCGTGAAGGAAGCCGGCCTGAAAATGCTTCCACCAGCATGATTCCAAGGACGTGACATTCTAGAAAAAGCAGAAACATGGAAATGGGGAAAAGATCAGTGGTTGCCAGGGACTTGGGAGAGGAAAGGATAAACAGGTGGAGAAGAGAGGATTTTAGGGCAGTGGAACTCTTGAGTATGACATGATTATGGCAGAGACGTGCCATTGCATGTTTGTTGGAACCCAGGGATGCGCACATGGAGGCTGAGCCCCGGTGTGCACCGAGGACTTCAGTCAGCAACCACGTCCCAACGTCAGCTCACCAGTGATGACAGCTGTGCTAGGCCACACAGGATGTCAAGAATAAGGGAAATTGGGGTGCGGAGAGGGGTACATGGGAACTCTGTACTTTCTGCACAATTTTTTCTGTGAACCTAAAACTACTCAAAAAAATAAATAAAGCCTATTAGAAAAGTGGGAGTAGGATGTACTTTTAGCTACCAAGGGTGTGTGTCCCTGTAAATAAGTGTTAGGGAGGGAGGAATTGGCTGGGTGTGGAGGCTCATGCCTGTAATCTCAGCACTTGGGAGGCCGAGGCGGGTGGATAGCTTGAGCCCAGGAGTTTGAGACCAGCCTGGGAAACATGGTGAGACCCCGTCTCTACAAAAAAAAACACACACACACACACACACACAAATTAGCAGGGCGTGGTGGCTCACGCCTGTAGTCCCAGCTACTCAGGAGGCTGAGGGGTCACTGCACTCCAGGCTGGACGACAGAGCTGCCAGGGGAGGTGTCAGAGCCCCATCATCAGAAAAATGGTCAGCTCGTGGGTGGTAGGTAGTAAGAAGAATCTACAGACAACAGCATAGGTTTGAGAAAGGAAAGTTTTAGGAGAAAGAACGCTGCAGAGGAGAGCAGTGAGCATCTCAGTGAGGGGACGGAGTATGCAACAGTGGGTATTTCTTAGGGGCATTTATGGACCTTAAAGCAGGAGCTGAGGGTAATTTAGGCCGCACTAGCCATGGAGGTCATGATAAATGACTACATCTGTGGATGTTTTTGTGCCCTGAGTCAGCAAGGGTTGCCCAGTGCGTTTCAACATGCATGCATTCCAGAGATGCATAGAAATCCTAGTTACCGATGAATTCTTGGAAAGAGGCCTGGAACCAGATGCCGGCTTTAGATAATAGGGAAGCCCAACGGCTTCTGAATTTCTCAGATAAGGAGATAAGGAGTGCTGTCTCTGGATGGCCTGCTTGATGCTCACCAGGTGACCTTTTGCTCTCCTCAAGAGCAAGACCTTGTCTCAAAAAAAAAAAAAAAAAAAAAAAAAAGGGTGGGGTGAGTAGAGAGGGGAGGGGAGCATTTTGAAGACTTGAAGATGAGTTAATAGGCAGTGACAGGGCTGTCTGAGGGTTTTGCCTGATGGTTGCTCCCTGGGCTGTGGGCAGGTTCTAGCCAGGCGGAGGGAACCCCCGGGCAGGTGGCACCCTTGCTCCAGGGGTGGAAGGAGGTGTGAATGGCAGAGGCTGCCGTTCCTCGGCCAGGGCTGATCTCTGCGGGAGGGAGGACATGTGAAGGAAGGAGGGGGAGGAATGGAGGACGGAGGAGGGACGAGGGTGGGACTGTGCCAGACCCTCCATGTCGGGGCTGGGTCAGGTCTGGTGGCTCCTGGGAGAAAATTTCCCCCTTTCATTCTCAAAAGACGACATCAAAACAACTTAAAGTCTTTCCAAACACAGTTCCCTGCACTCACCACTGAAGGCCATGCTACAAGGAGAAACATATGAAGGAAACATGTTCCTCTCATGCATCCCTAACAAGCAGGCTGTAGGAGCTCCTCTGTTGTGAGATGGAGCAGGTCCTGAAGTCATTCCTGATGGCTGGAATTTTCACAAACCTTTCTCACTGCATAGCACTAAGAATCCAGTCATTTGAAAAATCGTGAGTTATTTCCTCAACAATTTGCAAAGGTCAGAATTATTATTTCTTTGCCATTCCTTTGATAACAAAAGTTTTCTTCCTTGTCATTTGTGGGATGTTTTTGCTGGGTGACAGGCAAGTAACATGACACCACCCTATGAGCTGTGTTTTAGCAGAATTTGAAAAACAAGGGGCTGGGCACAATGGCTCACGCCTGTAATCCCAGCACTTTGGGAGGCCCAGGCAGGTGGATCCCTTGAGGTGAGGAGTTTGAGACCAGCCTGGCCAACATGGTGAAACCCCATCCCTACTACAAATACAAAAATTAGCTGGGCGTGGTGGTGGGTGCCTGTAATTCTAGCTACTGGGGAGGCTGAGGCAGGGGAATCGCTTGAACCCAGGAAGCAGAGGTTGCAGTGAGCTGAGATTGCATCACTGCACTCCAGCCTGGGCGATAGGGCAAGACTCAGTCCAAAACACAAAAAAATAAGGTGGCTGGGGAGGAGGTGGGAGGACCATGAGAAGGGAATCTGCAGTCCTCTGAGGCCTGGCCGGGCTGGACCGATGCCACCTGCACCCAAATAGCTGCTGGCAGGATGCCCAAGGTGCCCACTCTGATCTGAGCATCCTCTCAGGGAACATTTGCAAATTGAGGCCAACAAGAACCCACTTACCAACAATTTTGAATTTTTGTGTTGTGAGTCAGGCATCCTCTCACCCCAACACAATAAGGCTTCTGTATGACAAAATCCAATTATTTGCCTAATAAAAATCTCTGAGAACATTTCATGCTGACCTTTCTTAAAAATAAATGTGGAAGCTGGTAGGGGTTTGAGAGAGCTCTCTTCCCAGCGTTGGGTCAGGTTGACACAGTTGGGATGTGGAGTGTCCTGGTGATATCCGCCTGCTTATATTTATATTACCCACCTGCAGCTTGTCCCAAATGCTGTCAGCATAGGCTGGTTCCCTTCATGACTGAGAGGCTTTGAATATTTGGAAAACATCCAGTCACGTATTTCTGTTCCCAGGAAATATGTAACAGTGTTTTCACCATTTCTTCATTGCACTAGGTCTGGAAGATTAAAAATTTTGTGTGAGTTTAACATTTAGTAACAGAATATGAACAGTGTTTTCTTTCTAATTACTGATTTGTTCATCTCACCTCAAAATTTAACTGATTAGCACGTTTAAACAAATCAAAATTAACATTTAAGCAAATCAAACTTAAGATTAAGATTTTAAATCTTAAACGAAGCAAGATTTTGCAAACTCAATTTTGATTAGTAAAACAAAACATGTTTTTATTAACTACAGCAACCTTCTGAGTCTTTGCAAATACTGTCTCGAAAGGTAGAGGCATGCTTCTAGAACATTTTGTGAAGATAGTTTTCGTAGCCATCCAGCTTTGAAAAGGCTCTTGCATTTGCACCTGTGTTCCTGGGAAAGCGAGGCGGGGAGGGAGGGAAAGAGGAATAGGGGAGCTCTGTGAGACATGGGCCAGGCTCAGCGATGTCTGGAGCCATGAGCTTCAGGAGACTGTGCCCTCATCATGTGTCCAAGACCCCCAGAGAGGAGTGCTCAGGGTGGGAGTAGGTGCCTTGGCCAGCCTCCAGTAGACAGTGAGGATGTGGCTTAAACTGGAGAGAGAGGGGTTTACACTTCTAATTCCAAAGAGTCAGTAAACAATGCCCCATTCTTGAGTTTTCCAGGGTACACCTGACCTCGTGTGGAGGGCTCGGTTTTTTGCCTCACAGACACAAGCCGCAGCCATGAAATCAGTTTCTTAAGGGCTGCGGTGACAAAGGGCCACAAACCCGGCAGCTTAAAACAATGGACCTCTACTGTCCCACAGCTCTGGAGGCTGCAGCCCAAAACCACGGTGTGGGTAGGGCTGTGCTCCCCTAAGTCTCTGGGATTATCCTGCTTGCCTCTTCCTGGTTCCTGGCATTGCTGGCGGTGCCTGGTCCTCTCTGACTTGCAGACACACTGGTCCAAGCTCTGCCTTCCCATCACGGGCGGTCCTCTCTGTGAGTCTCTGTCTCGTTTTCTCTCTAATGAGGACACCATCATATTGAATTAAGGATCCACTCTATTCCAGGTGGCCTCGTCTTAACTAATTACATCTCTGAAATGACGTAATTTCCAAGCAAGGGCACATCCTGACGTCCTGGGGGTTAGGACATCAGCTCTTTTGGGAGAGGACACAGTTCAGCCCGTATGATACATCCCTAGGACATTATTCTTTATTTCAAGGTTGGGGCTGCTGTCACCAGGACCAGGGTCAAAGGGAGGAAGGGCAGAGCCGAGGGAGAGAGGAAAGGCCATTTTCCAAGCTAATGTGATGCGTGCTGCCTGTTTCTAGGGTAAATGCAGGAGTTGGCAGCACTGATCCATGGGTGGAGGGACGTGGTTTCTCCCAGACCAGATCGACTTTCTAGCCATGTTTTCTAGGAACACACCTGCATTCTGACCCACCTGAGCCAAGAGATTCACTGTAAGAAGACTCCGCTGCCAGCCGATGGCACTCAGGCCTAACAGGCAGCCCCGCTGGCAGCTAGCCCTGCATCGATGACAAGGACGCCTCACTTTACCTTTTATATGGGCCCCACCAGCTGCATAGGGTGACAGTTCCAGCTTAGCAGCAAAGTGGCATTATCAATGCCATCAAATACTGGTAAGCGCTCTTGTTCCAACGGAAAGAGCTCTAAGTGAAATTTAAGTACCGCATTAGGGAGATGAGGCCAAGCTTTCCACATGCCCGGGGTGGGGTGCCTGGGAAGGATGGAGACCCCACTGAATTGTCTTCTTATCAAATAAAGAATAGCAGCAAGTGGGAACCAGTGTCTGAGGTTTCACTGAGCTCAGAATCAAGCCAGATGGAATTCTTCTCTACGCTGAGATCTAGAGTGGGGAGATTTCAGTAAGGCAGCCTTGGAAAGTCAGCAGGTGCCCAGGTAACAGATACACAGTCACTCAACCGCAAAGCTTTAAGAACACTGTCCATGATAGACGGGCACCTCCATAGTATATGCACTGTGCCTTTCTGGCTACCTCTGGCATAATGACTATTTTTTATTTTTTTTAATTGATGGAGCTAAGTTTTTAAGATGTGCTATGTCGCACAGTGATGCCTTCAGAATGAATAAGGTACCTGTCACTGAATGCTCCCACCCTAGGGGCTCCAGACGCTGTTACATGAACAAAAATTCCTATTATCTTTCATTTTAACTTTCTTCCCCCTTCAGTATCAGCCCATCAGTTATCACTTCTTGACATGATCAATATTTCTTCTCTTGCCCCCTTAATTTCCTTTTTCCAGTCTGCCATGGCAAACCAGCTCAAGAAAGGCTATAAGAATAGAAGCTTAGGTAATGGTCAATTGGCTCTGTGTGTAAATGGTCAGTCATACCTAGCTGAGTAAAATGAATGACCTTTGTACGTGAACTTTGGGGCCTTAGAAAAATTATTCAGAGATATATTTTCAGCCCACTTCTTAATTCTTTGTTGTGTTATGGACAGCTGAGCTTCTCTAAGAAGGGACTTTCAGACAGGATACATGTCATCTGCAGTGTCTCAAAAAAGACTCAAATCCAACCTGTTATGAAATGCAGGATGGAAGCAAGTGAGCAATAAAATGAATTCAAAGAATGTTGTCTCAGTAAAAGCCAGACATTTTTATAACAGATTATTATATCCTAGTGACTTAGAGTTCCTAATTACTGTGGTTAAAAATTAAAATTTTATATTGTTTTCTATTTAATAACTCTGTAAACTTTATACAGCATGACTAAGTGTCATACTCAGATGTCATCATACTTAGGAAGGCGTGTTTGGTACCAGCAGAAAGGGAAAAGAGAATGCAATTTTGGGTGAGGTTAAGCATTTTCCCACCCAAATCCTATGTCAAATTGAAGATTCATTCAATTCAATCAACAGTTATTTACTGAGTACTCACTGTTTGCCACCATGTCCCCAGCCAAGGGGGCAATGTCTCAACCCCAGACCATACACATTTGAATGACAGAAGATTGCCACAGATGAACTAATGAATGTATTGTTGATAAATTGTGATGTTGGAAGGGAAATTGGTAGAAAGTTATGACGGAAAGTAACTGTGGAACTTAGATTTGTTATAGAAAATGGGTGTTTGACTGTGGCTGTGAATGAGTTCACCAGTCTAATCAATATGAAAATGTGTAGACTACTGTCATACAAGACCACAGATCCCGGAGTCTAATCAATGTGAAATTGTGTAGACCCCTCTCTAGAGGACCACAGACCCCAGATCTAATCAGAATGAAATCATGTAGACCGCTCTCATAGAGGACCACAGACCCCGGAACTAATCAATATAAAATCATGTAGACCCCTCTCTAGAGGACCCCAGACCCCAGATCTAATCAGTATGAAATCGTGTAGACCCCTGTCTAGAGGACCACAGACCCAAGAGTCCAGTTGCTTTCCTGCGGGCCTCCAGCAGACATCAGTGCAGCCCCAGGAAAGGCTGGTCACCAGGACCTGCCGAGGGGCTCAATCCATGGGGGCCAACAGGGAAGAAGCCAGGATGAGTCAGTTTTCTGAATTCGGTGACGGAGCAACCAGTAGGCTGCCGTTTGCTGATGTGAGGAACACGTGAGGAAGACCAGGTGGATGAGCATTCCAAGATTGAAGTTCACCTTGGTTTATGTTACTTTTAAGACATTTGTGAGATATCCAATAACTCAGCTAGAGGCAGCATGCAGGGTTCTGTGTGGACCCCCGGACCACATACATTTTGATGGCAGAAGGTTTGTAGTAAGGGCCTGGCTGGGGAGGCCTCATCATGCTATGACTGTTCCCTCCATGTGGCCAATACAGCAGTGGAGGTGGCTGCTACCCCTCAGATGTTCCCTGAGGAGCTATCAAAGGGGGCAGAAGAGGCAGGGAAGCTTCCAGAAGGAGAGGACTTAGGCTATCAGGGTGAGCAGGAATCGCCAGGTCTTGGGGGAGTGAGGGGACAGTGGTTTACAACATGGGAGTCCCATGGCTGGTGTCTCGAAGGGAGCCCTGTGCAGTCAGAGAGGGAGGGGTCTGTTCAGTTCCTGGGGTTTGTGGACCTTTCCCTAAACCCTGCCTTCAAAATGAAGGGGGTTTGACTGGATGTGATTGAAAGAGAAAAGCTCTGGTTTAAACCTCCAGTTGTGACAGATGATAAAGAGGCATGCGAGGTGGTGGAGGGAGCAGTCAGTGCTGTCCTGCTGTGGCTGAACTGTCCTAACCCCTGGGACCTCGGGATGTGGCCTTGTTTGGAAACAGGGCCTTTAACAAGGTGACTTGACTAAGGGGAAATGAGGTCCTTCAGGTGGGTCCTAATCCAATGACTATTGTACCTTATAAAACACTATATAGTTTATAATGAATAATCCTATACAATTATAAAAGAGGAGGTTTGGACCACACACACACAAGTGCACACACGTACGTGCATATGAGCACATAAGCACACCCATGTGTACACATGACAACCGTGTGCATGTATGTACACGCGCACACACACACACACACACCTGCTACAGACTGTCCTCCTGCGAGACCGAGATGCAACCGCCCTCAATGAAGTGTCTGTGAAACCCTGCAGCACATGAAAAGAATCACTAACTATGCCTACTCTCAGATTATCTATGTGGCTTAATATTGGGAAATCCCTTAATCGAATACAGTTTCTCAACAGAGTAAAGGATTAAAGTTATAGGGGTGTTTTGACAGTTGCTCTAAAATTACTTGTAAGAGTTCCCAATATTTTCATGATAGAAATATTTGACAGATTTGGAATAGAATGATACTTTCCTAAACAGAAGATTCTTTCAACCAATGAACATCATTCTTGACAGCAAGATACTGGCCATAGACCCATTAAAGTGAAAACAGGGTGCCTCTGACTCTTACTGGTATATTACATTGTTCTGGAACTTCTAGAAACACCATAAAATAAGAAAAAGAAGTTATTGGCACCACTGTTAACAAGGAAGACACAAACATATAACTGATTGCAGGTGATATAATAATTTATTTAAGTAAAAATCTAAATATGGTAAGGAGTTCAATTCTTAAAAAAATAATTCATAGATTTAGTGAATTTCTAACTAAAATATCCAATTGAAACATTTAACAGTGAACACATAGATGAAAATAGCCAAGGAAATGCTGGAGGAGGTGGACAGGGCACAGCATCAGCAGAGGACAGACAGACAGGGTGGCAGCTGATGGGCAGAAGGCGCAGGTCCTGAGGTCAATGAATCCACTGTGTGGAACGTCATGACGGGCAAAGCAGTCAGAAGAAGGAGGGTCGTGGAACAGGCAGTGCCAGGAGGACCACTGAACATAAGGAAAACTTAGACTCTTATTTCATGCTATACACTAAAATAATTCCCATCATAGTCAAAGAGTTAAAGATGTAAAAAGTAAGCCACAAAACAATAAAAAGTAGTTAGGAGCACTAGACATTGTTCAAGGCCTTAACATGCATTCACCCAGATATTTCCATAGAATGCTTCTTGCCTTGCTGTTTTTATGATTACAGAAGTACAGAAAATATTGACAACCAACAATGGAGACTTAGTTTTAAAGTACTTCACATCAAGATGATAGAATATTTCTGTAGATTATAAAAACTGTATTTTATAACATTGCTTTCACATGGGAAACTTTCATTTTATGAAAGTACAGATATAAAAGTATCATATAACCCAAATCTTATGTTTCATAAGTGGAGAGAAATACATTAAAGTGTTAGCAGTCATGATCAGAACATAGAATTTTGTTTTCTGTGTTACTTTTATAACAAAGAAAAGTCCAGAAGTCAAGTCGGCCTCCTTCCCACGAAGGTGTTGAGGCAAAGCTTCCTTTGGGGCTTAAATGGATGCCTGATGGCCTTGGATCTAGAATTCTCTACGTGTGTGGACCAAACAAATTGCTGTCAAATGGGAATGTGGATACTGACTTAGAGACCTTTCTATGTGATTTCTGCCGAACCATGGCTACAGCAAACCTGTGACGACTGTGTGCGTGTCGCCGTGCCGAGACTCGGCTCAGAAAATTGGGCAGCACCTGATCTCGACAACCAGGGCACCTGCCACGGCCCTGACGTGGTTCTGGGATGTGTGCTCTGCCAGCTTTTGCCTGTAAGTAACCAACAGAGGGTTGCCCGAGCTTGTGAGGAGTACAGCGTTTAGCCTTATCAGCAGCAACACTGGAGAGTGATTCTTATTTACCACTAGAGATTTTCCATCTCTCAACATTTTGTATTTATGCAGATGTGATGTATTTACACTTTTGCATAAACCACGGGATCTGCTTGGATCCCAGAATGACTTCTGTTCATTGTGGCAGGAATGGGAGCCTGCAGACCCACGACGTGGGGTGTGTCGGAGGAGTGCAGAGACACACACATCATTCTCAACCTTCGCTGAGGCCTTCTATGTTTTATCTTTTTTCACCCTGAACAAAAGTGAGTTGGTTAGAAGATACAGAGAAGATGTGTTAAGGGTGAAACAGAGCAAAACAACAAGAACCAACCCTAAACCAAGACCTCATAACATTGGTGCAAAAACCAGATGAGAGAAACGTACAGTGCATGGTCACAATGCCCCGGCAGCGAGTGTCCCGGTGCCATTTGGACAGTTTCACGTCAGTTTCATATCATCTCCAAAACAGGAAGAATTCCCCTCTGTAAGAGAGAGGCCACGTCTCCAGTGAAGGAAGCCGGCTGGCAGGCACTGCATTCTGGGGAAGGACAGGTACCGCTACACTCCCGGAGAATGGGATGGGGAATCATTTCAAGACGTCTAACCTGGTGATGGTACCAGGAATAACTGTTCTCTGGAAGTGTTGTATTTGTCTTCCTGTTTGCCACCTTGTGGTCCAGGAGACCAGGTCAGGAAAAGAGAGTGAGAGACAAAGACTGATGGGCAGCCTGCAGGGCCCATCCACCCATCTACCCATCCATCTATCCACCCATCCACCCACCTGCCATCCATCCATCCATCCATCCACCCACCTATTCACTCATCTACCCATCTAGGCACTCATCTATCCACCCACCCATCCATCCACCTATCCATCCATCCATTATATGTCATCTATCTATCATATGTAATCTATGCATCAATCTATCATATGCTGTCTATTATCGTCACCTATCCAGTCCTATCATATATCATCTGTTCATCTAGCACCTTCCATCTATATATGTCCATTTCTATCTATGCATCTATGTATCTATGGCCTTTCGTTCCATCCGTATGATCATATGGTCTTTATCATCAGTCTCGTATATGCCACCTGTTGCTTTGTGTAACATGTATCATATGCCCGTTATTCTCGTATATATCAAAGTGCCACCTATCATATAAGTAGATTTTTAAAAATCTGATCTATCTGTAACCATACTTGTTATCCATATGCCCACCTATTCATATGCATCTGCCGTATGCAGCTAGTAGCCATTGTCTATCATATACCATCTGTCTATCATTTGCCATGTGTCTATCATACACCATCTGTCTATCATATGCCATCTGTCTATCATATGCCATCTGTCTATCATACACCATCTGTCTATGCAGCATGTGTTTCTTTGTCTGGGAATTAATGTAGGATCTATCCCTTTGGATCTAATGTAATCCACAGGATTCTGGAGTTCATGTGGGTCTCGAAATATCTTGGAGACTGAAGGGAAGGACAGGTGTGATTCAGGAGGGGATGGAGCCAGGGGACCTGTGCTGCTAGCCTGGGTCATGGACACCCCCAATCTTGTGAGGGAGAAAGTCGGCGTTTTCTGTCCAATGTCCTCTTCCCTGTGGTCATGGGACATTTGCTCAAGCAGGCAGGGGCATCACCTCCCTCCCAAGCCGGATACATCTCTCTCAGGGAAGCCCAGGCTTCACTTTTGCTACAAATGACCAAGTCCCTCTTGACCCAGACAGGGCTTCCATTGGAGTGATATCAGCCTCTCTCTTCTGGTGGGAGACCCACCAGGTCCTGACACTGGTCCTATCTTCAAGGGGGATACTGGTGGTGTCCCCGAGCACTGTGCTCCCTGGTAAGGCCAAGCCCATGGCTTCGACATCTGCCTCCTGGAGTCCAGGCCACTCGAGGAAGGCACTGTCTTGGACATTCATCACCCGCTGCAGGCAACCCAGGAGAAACCTGGGAGAGTGTCCCCAGCTGGGCCCGGCAGCCCACAGAGCTGAGAAGAGGAGGCGTTGTTCATGGTCTCTGTCCACGCTGGGCCTGGCAGCTAGAGGAGCAGAGCTGAGAAGAGGAGACATTTTTCATGGTCTCTGGCCACTGAGATGGTGGGACAGAGACAGAGCAGGTGATTTGCTGCCATTCCATGATGCTCAGAGCTCATGAATAGCCAGTTACACTTACTCCAAGCATGAATTCTGGTGGTTGTTCTGCAGTTTTCACTTTGTGGATGACAGAACCAAGGTTTAGGGCTGGAGCTCACGGTACCCCGAGATGCAGAGCAGGATTTTCCTGCTGCGCCATGCTCTCTCCACAGGCCGAGAGTGTGCTGTGAAACCGTGAGGCTGAAACCACCTTCACATTGGGAGCAAACAAAAGGACCCGCGGGTGAGGACTCTGATCTGTCTCCCAGTGAGATGTCAAAGGTCCGCTCTTCAGAATGAGTCAGCCGTGAGCAGCAGCTGCTGATGGGCAGAGTCCACGAGTGAGCCCGGGTACCTGTCAGCCTCCAAGGCACAGGAAATACCCTGTTTCTCAAGTGTGCACACACATTAAGTTAATAGGACAAGTTACGTATTCCCACGTTGTTTTCCGGTGGCCTGTCTAGGGCTGGGCTTCACGTGTTCCCTGTGCTTTCCGCATGTTGAAGGAGGCCTGTGTTTCTCTCCCTGGCTGTCAGCCTCGGATCTGATGGTGGTGTGGGAGGGGCTGGCTGCCTGTGACAACTCCACAGTGTCCCCAGCTCCATCTGCGATGTGATAGGAGATTAGGAGAGCTGCCGCGGGGCCAGAGGGCACTAGGTTCCAGCCTGCCCAGCGTGTCTAGCAATTATTGACAGTTTTGTGTCCTGTTTTCCCATGGATCCAGGACAGCAGAAGACAAAACCAGGTTCTCTTCCAGAAGAGCAGATTCAGCCAAGGACTGTCCCCATCATGAGCAGGGCAGGGGGCAACTCCTCCACCATCGTTCCGACTCATCCAGGCACCTGGGACTCCTGGGACCACAGACCACGCTGGGCAAGACACGAAACTCCCAGCACATGGGAAGGCTTCTGAGGGCAGCAGTTGGAGCTAAAACATGTTTTATTCTGAGGTTGAGTAGAGTGATCTGGAAATTGAAATGAAGGCAGTTTGAGAGTCTGAGTGACTGACAATAAAATACAGATTGCAATTGAATAAAAAAATAATTAATTAAAAAGTACATTTTATTCTAGGGTTACAAAGGTATGTTTTTCAAAAATAATCAATTTTTCATGGAATTATGGGATTTTGAGACAAGATTGTATCACTGAGGTCCGAACAACTCAATTATCAGTGCCCTGTTGCACCCAGAAATTATATTTTAATTTTGCAAATTACCTGAGAGCCACTAAGCTGGGTGGGCTCATGGCGCCCTCTGTTGGTCACATGCAGAGCTGTCCCGTGTGTTTTTTTTTGACTCCTTTCTTTGGGTTGACGTTTCTGTGCCAAAATCCTCTTTTCCTCCTCACATCACGCACAAACCTGACCCAGGCAGGTGTGCCTGGGCTGACCAACGAGATGGGACGGGACGCATGTGAGGGTTTGCCCCAGAACCTTGCAAGGCCAGAGACCCAGGAGATGACCTCTCCCAAAGCACCTGGCTCAGGGAATGTGGACGTGTTGGTGGCTGAGTGTGGGGCGTGAACGGTCAGCCACGAGAAGCCCACTGGTTGGCAACCCTGACAGCGTGGACACCGTGGGCCATCGTGGCTGGGACCATCTGGAGACGTGGCTGCGATCAGCCTTCCCTGAGGAAACCGTCCACCGGCACCTGCCAAGGCCTGTGAGGTGGGGGGGGGGGTGTGCAGCCCCCAGACCCTGGCATTTCTTCCCAGTTCTTATCTGGCCATCTGTGTGCTCACAGCAGTTAGTGACAAGGGTCATGATTAACTGGGCTCCACAGCTGGCTCAGGTGTTTCAACTTCAAAGACTTCAAAGACTCGAAACAATTAACCCCCAGGTCAGCATCTGAGCTGCGGGAGAGGCAGGCGGGGTTTGACCCCAGGTCAGCATCTGAGCTGTGGGAGAGGCGAACGGGGGCCTGTCCTGCCTGTGCTGGGGCAGCAGGGGGTTGGCGGGAGCTTACCCACATTGGGCCTTGCACTGCACCTTGGAGCCTCCCCAGGGCTTCCTGCCGTCCTTCATTCATTCATCAGGCAGTGAACGGCACCTGCAGTGCTCCCCTGTTCCAGGGAAGCGAAGGTGATTTCCGCAGGGTTCTGTCCTGTGGGGAGTTCATCTCAGCAGCAGGGCGGTGTCGGAGGAACTCCAGGGTGCAGGGGAGGTGCGGAGCAGCAGTGGGAGCTAGCAGGGCTATGCCTATGGGAAGAGCAGCACCTGACAGGGTGCCAGCAGCTGTGCCATGCACTCTATAGACACAGCATCATGCCTTGTCCATGGGTGACATGCACCCCTGTCTAACCGTATCCCCACCCTCCTCAAAGGAGATCTGCTGAGGACTTGTGGCTGAAGGGAGCACAGGAGGCAGCTCTCACAGGAGGCCAGAGCCCAGCTCAGCACCTGTCCTGGCTCCAAAGCTCATCTCCAGGTCAACCCCATGTGCCTTTCACCCAATCTTCCCAGTTGCTCCTACGGCACCCTCCCTAACCCCCACTGCCTCACACCCCTGGGTCTGTCCCTGTCACTTCTTTATCTTCACTACCCTTCCTGTGAGCAATGAACTCCTACACATCCTTTGAAACCCAGCCCAAACATCCCCTTCTGTGAACCTTCCTGCCCTGCTTCCCCACCTGTGCTCCGGGCCTGTCAGGCTGCCTGGGAGCTGCTCTGTTGATTGCCAGCCTCCTGTGATCATAAGCTCCCAGGTCAGGACTGAGGTCTCACACTGTGCCTGGCTCATATTCAACGCTCCCCCTGCCATTTTACAGCAAAGGCATTTACATGGAAAGGAGGCTCATGGAAGTGGCTCAGTGAGTGCAGGTGTCAGGGCCGAGCGGGGAGGAACTCTAGGTCTCCAGGTGGAGGTGAAGCTCGGTTCTTTCTGCAAGCAGGAGGCTGGACCCAAAGCTGGTCAGCACCAGGAGTGTGGGATCTTCTGGGGCAGCTGAGACAGGTGTGTTTTGGGGAGGAGCCTATGGTCAGCAAGTGGGAGGGTAGCCAGAGGTCACATAGATGCGGATGGAGAGGCTTCTGCTGTAGTGAGAAGGTCACTGTGACCTTGATAACAGCAGGTTCAGGTGAGTGGGGGACTGAAGCCAGGAATGCGTTGGGGAAGAGTTGGAGGAGAGAAATTAGGAGATTCCTGTGTCCGAGGAAGGGATAGTTGTCTGTCCTGTCTCTCTGCCCGCCTGGCTCCTGCTGCTCTCCTCCCTGCCCACTAAGCTCTGGCCACACTGGCCTCTGTCTGGCTCTCTCCCTCTCCACACATGGAAAACCTTCTTCCTGCCTCCTCAGCCACCTGATCTGAGTCCCCAAGTCTGCACTTCGGGTCACCTGGCTGTCAAAGGAGGGCCCAGTCAGTGTCTTTGACCCTGCATCCTGTCTCCTAGAACTGACCACACCTGCAGTTACCTGTTGGCTGTCTCACCTTCCCCAGTGGTGGGCACCAGGGCTGTTCTGCTCACTGCAACCCCATCTCCAAAGCTGCCTGGCATACAGCAGGCACTCAATAAAGATGCATGAGGGATACAGGATTCTTTAACAGGAGTTGTCCGTTGGTGGCTCAGCTTCTTTTCCTGTGAGATGCAAACTTGTTTCCTGTGTCTTCCTCGGAATTTCTCCTTTCGAGGCTGGAAGGGAACAGGGACCTTCACCTCAAGTTGCACTGGGATCCTAAGGTTTCACCTCAGTGCTTTTGCATCACAGAGGGCGACTTACCACCTTCCGCCTGGAACTGCTGTCCCCACTCGGGGCTGTACGCACTCCCCAGAATCAGTCTTCCTGTTGAGGAGAAACAGCACGTCTGTGTTTTCCAGTCGTGGTTGATCCCTGTTGAGATCAGCGCATCCAGCCCATGGGCTGCACCATTTCATCCTGCTTTACGACTGTTTCTCAAACTTCAGCTCTGGGGCTCAGGGCTTGGGAACAAGCTGGGAGGGTTTGCTGAAAGCTGCACAGTATGAATCACCCCTTGCCTCCCTCAGAGACGTTAGAGCCGCCTGGTAATAAGACTACTGGTGGGATGCGAGGTGCAATGCGGTGCACATCAGGGTGCCGGGCGCGTCGCCTGTCTGGAGGCCCCTGTGCCGGTCCTGTTCGTCGACTCAACATTGCCATCTGGTGGCTACTTGGTGCTTTTCCACTTACTGGGCTTCCAGGGTTTTCCTGGAACCATCCTCTGATGTCTGAGATTCCAGGTGAGCAAGGGGTCCCTTTCTGTATTGATACTGACAGTAACTCAGGAAAAGGGACTTTGGAAGAATTAATTAAAACATTAAAAGTATAATCGCTGTGATTTGCAATTGATCTCAGTGATAAACTCTGAACGTGACTTGTAAATACTGCATGGTCACTGAAGAAGGAGGAGCTAAAGAGAAAGCAGCAGCTGTGGGGTCAGATGGAGCTCACTGTCACGGTCATCAATCCAGCGCTGCTCGCAGACTGCAGGCCGCCATCCAGCAGCTGAGTCAGGAAAGAGCAGCCCGCTGGGCCTGCCTGCAGCACCACCGTCTGGAGCTGGCTAGGAGGCCAAAGGCTCAGGGTCCCCCAGGCTCCCTGGATAAGCCTGCGGATGCCTACATGCAACTACATGCCCACACACAGAGGAGGTCAGGTCTGCAGGCCAAGCTGTTCCTCTGACTCAGATACCCAGACCTTCAGGTACTGGGGGAAGAAGGCTGTGGAACTCAAGCTGCAGTTTCATTTTCTGCAGGAAGAGTAATTATCCAATAATAATTGGCTGGGTGACAGAGTGAGACCCTGGCTAAAAAAAAAAAAAAAAAAAAAAAGAACCAAATCTCAACTGTATAGAACAGCTTCTGTTGGCAAGCTCTCATCTGGTAATGAATACTGGGAAAGCGTGTCTAGGGCTCCAACGGACATTATTGCTGGGGACACTTGCTCACATCCTCAGGCAGAGCGGATGAACCTGCAATGGGGACTCTCTCTTTCACGTGTTCACTGTGCAGTCAGAGCTGCCCCCTGCTGACCGGCTGGTTCTCAGCTCCGCTTCCTGCACCAGCATCCATGAAGGAGTCCACTGCAGGTTCCTCCTGGCTACTCAGAGCTGGTGGCCCTGCGGGTATGGCCTCCTCCCAGTGTTGCACCCCTGCTGACTGCCCCTTGGTCTGTGGAGCCCTTGCTGGCTGCTGAGTGTCAGGTGTCTGGAGAATTCAGTGACACACTGAGGTCTCAGACCAGATGCCCCTGAACTGGTAGGCTTTGGGTGGAAATCCAGCCCCTGTCCGTCCTCTGGACACATGACTGGGATGATAAACAAAGAGGGGTGAAGGTGACATAAAGTCCCATCCTAGAAAATGCCCTGAACCCTGGAGAGCATGGAGCACAGCCTCAGGTACCTCTCCTAGGGTGTCACAGGGGCTGAGCCCCCCAACCGGCCACTCTCCTCTCCTTCTGCACACTCTGGACAGAGGCCAATGTGCAGCTGCCACCCCACGAAGCTCATGAGGCCCCACGAGGCTCTGGGACGTGGGATGTGGGCTGAGTGAGGGGTGGACACTGCAGCCGCTGGGTTGAGGCCACAGGGATCAGAGAAGTGTCTGCACCTGCAGGACCGACCTGCATGTGCTCTCTCCACACATCCCAGGACCCAGGAGCGCCCAGGGGAGGGCTTCGCAGCCGCTGGGGATAGGGCAGGTGCATTTCCAATGATTGCTGTTCACACGACGTTGTTTGTTCCTAAACACTGGCAAAGCCTGGAGAAATTTGGGTTAGGTAGGCAAGAACCCAAATTGATTTATAGACTGTTTTTAACCTGAGGCCAGCTGTGGCCTTGGTGTGAGGTCCTGCCGCTGTGCTCACTCCTGCTAGGGGCAGTCCCTGCAGGAATAGTCACATCCTCCATTCCTCACCTCCCGACGAGGCAAGTGAAATCCCTGCAGAAAGGACAGCAGGGGAGGCGGGGGTGGACAGCGGGCCTGGCGCAGAAGAGGAGCCCTGTGGCCCGTGATCTGAAGGAGGTGGAGGCATGCGTGCTCTAGCACGGACGTCCAGCCGTCGGATGCAGCCACTCGGTGGTCAGGCAGGCCCCGTCAGTCCCTGTAATGACCGTGCAGCCCCACTGCTGGGCTGGTCTCAGGGCTGCAGCCTGAGAGTCCCTGCTTCTCTGACTCTGGGCCAGAACGGTGAGGGGGTCAAGCCTGACCCAGCCTGGGTGTATGCACAGGACTCCGGGGTGCAGGGGTGGGAGTCATACAGGGTGGGGTGTGAGGGAAGTGAAATAAGTGGTGTGTATGTCTCCATCCATTCCCACTCCTAATACCTTAGACTGGGTAATTTTTAAACAACAGAAATTGATTTCTCACAGTTCTGGATGCCGAGAAGTCCGGGATGAAGGTGCCAACGGGTTCAGTGTGGGGTGAGGGCTCCTCTTTGCTTCCGAGCTGGCACCTATGCTTGTGTTCTGATGTCACAGCAGGTGGAGGGGCGTGGAGGGGTGAACCCTCTCCCTCAGGCCCTCCTACGAGGGCACGGATCCCATCTGTGAGGGCAGAGTCCCCAAGACCTAATCCCCTTCCAGGGGCCCATCCTCTAATACCATCACCTTGGGGCTTAAGTTCCAACATCTACATTTTGGAGGGACACATACGCTCAACCCATAGCAGTGTGTGAGCAAGGAGGACCCAAGCTTCCCTTGAAATCCCTGGCGTGTCACAACTTTATTTTAGGGGAGGTTCATGACCCTGGAGAGCAGGTGGCAGGCACTCGGTACAGCCTGGCAACTTGGACTGAGTGACACACTTGTCCTTCACAGACCAGTCTCTCCCACACAAGGCCACAGCCTGGGCACCGCTCAAGTCAGCATGTCAAAGAGACACCTACACTCCCCCGTTCACTGCAGCACCACTCACAAAGGCCAGGACGCGAAATCAACCCAAATGTCCAACACTGGAGGAGCGGGCAGAGAAAATGTGGATATGTGTAGACAAGAGAATACTACTCAGCTGTGAAAAGACTCCACTCCTGTCATCTGAGGCAGCACAATGAACCAGGAGGACATCGCATCATGTGAAATAAGCCAGGCACAGAAAGACAAATACCATGTGATCTGACTCACGTGTGCAAAAGCTAAAAGGTTGTTCTCATGGAAGTGGAGAGTAGAAGAGTGGTTGCCAGAGTGTGAGCAGGGTCGCGGGGAGTGGGGACGGTGGTGGGGAGGGTCGCGGGGAGTGGGGACGGTGGTGGGCAGGGTCGCGGGGAGTGGGAACGATGGTGGGGAGGGTTGCGGGGAGTGGGGACGATGGTGGGGTGAGTTGAAGGGAGCGGGGATGGTGGTGAGCAGAGTTGAGGGGAGTGGGGAGTGGGGACGGTGGTGGGGAGGGTTGCGGGGAGTGGGGATGGTGAGATTGGCATAAGCACAGAGCTACGGTTAGGAGCAATAAGTTCTGGAATCACAGGGTGGGATGGCTAGAGATAATAACAGTGTACATTTCAGTATAGAAGAGAAGGTTTTGAATGTTCTCATCATAAAGAAACGATACATGTTTAAGATAATGGGTATGCTAATTTCCCTGATTTGATCGTTGTACAACGTACACCTATCCCAAAATATCATGTTGATCCCATAAATATGCGCAATCATTATGTCAGTTATCTTAAAAATTAAAAGTGTGTATCTCTCCATCTAAATACAGCCAGGAGTCACTTCATAATGGGGATACGCTCTGAGAAATGAATCATTAGGCAATTTTGTCTTTGTGGGAAGATTATGGGGTGCGCTTACACAAACCTGGGAGGCCCAGCTCCCCACTACACACCTAGGCTGTCTGGAACAGCCCATTGCTTCCAGGCTACACACTTGTGTAGTGTGTGACTGCACAACTCTGTAGACAACTGTAACACAATGGTAAGTACTTGTGTATCTAAACACATCTGAACATAGCGGGGACAGTAAAATGTGGCATATCAACTTATTGGACCACCATTTTAGATGCAGTCCATAGGCCACTAAAACAGGATGTGGCACGTGACCATATTGCTTTAATAATTTCACTGACAGTTTCAGTTGCTACTGCTTCAACAGAGCACCAGTTCTCTGTGATAATTACCAAAATCCATCTAGAATTACAATGGTTCCATAAATGTTGTCTGATTTGTTATTACTCTCAATGGAACATAGATTGTGTGAGCATCCTAATTACAGCAACTGAATTAGTATTTGTTGAAAGAAAGGCAAGAAAGAGTATAGAATAAATATATAATTATTATGTTTATCTGTCCCCATGTTTATCCAAATATCACCAACCGCTCAACAAATATTCAGATTTGTGCTATAATAACTAAATTCAGTCATTTTTGATATTTTGTCAATGTTTTAATTTTATGAAACCTATATCTTTAAACACATTTTTAAAAATTTGTTATTATAGAGGTTCACCTGTCAAGATTTTAAAAGGAGAGAGTGCGACTCGTTTGCTTTTCTTTCCATAACCTCTATCTCTTTACAGCTGTGGCATGTGACCTTACAGAACCCTTGTCTGAGACACGCCCCTCCTAACCCTTCATGCAACCAGACTGAGCCTTTCACCACAGAGCGTGGGTGCTTACTCCCTTGTAACACATATTTCGATGTCTTCCCAATTTCAGGATTGCACCTGAGCTCTGTGATGTGCCCATTTGCTGGCCGAGCACCTGAGCTCTGTGATATGCCCGTTTGCTGGCCGGGTGCCTGAGTTCCGTGATGTGCCCGTTTGCTGGCCTGGCCCCCAAACTCTGTAATGTGCCCATTTGCTGGTCAGGCACCTTCTTACCATTTCTTCCTTGTTTCAAACTACGTTCTCCTCACACCTCCTGTAGCTGGGGGATCATGTCCATTTCTTTTGCTATTGGACACCCAGCACCTACCACAGAAGACCTCACGTACCACAGAAGACCACACCTACCCCAGAAGACCACACACACCACAGAAGACCGCACACACCACAGAAGACCGCACATAAACTGTGTTGAATGGTGGCTTCGTAAGGATTACACTTTGGGATGCAATTTTGCTGAATTTGTCATTTATTCAGACAAAGTTTGTATATTCTTAATAAGTATCAGAAATGACTTTTAAACTCCCACTTTAAAACATTTAAAAGATGTTATTGCTTTTCCTTGCTTCATTTGAGTATATGATTCATGGCAAAACCTTTGCATTTGGAGATGAAACAGTTATGTGCATGGAGGCATTAACCCTCACCATCGGCAGAATTCACTGTCAGACCAGGACGTCTAAGAAGGAAGAGGGGAACAATCAGAAGTAGTCAGGAAACGAGAACATTGTAAGATTGAAGGCATATTCCTGCATAAAAGATCTGGAAATGAATTCTGTATTTTCTTCAAAGAGAATCTTAGTAGTGTTGAGCAAACTGTTTTTGGTGACACTTGTTAAAGCGTGCTGAGGAAGGCTTCACTCAGGACCAACGCCGTAGGTACGGGGACCACGGCAGCAGGAATTGCAGTCAGGAGAGAGATTGGGCTGCACTCAGAACACAGCACGGACGAGTGGGAACTTACAGCCAAAAGACAGGCGGGTGGTCCCGGGATAGACAGTGACTGAGAGGAGACATTAGGGGTCAGGGGATTCTGGCTAAATTGACCCAGCAGGATTCTTGCTGAAGTCCGGGCAGGGTGATCAGATGCCACTTGGGAGAAGGTGTATGATGAGGACACGGATTGGATATTGAAGGTCATCAGATATCAGGGGTGAGGACTCTTGCCAAACTGGCTTTGCAAGGTTCTTACTAAAACTGGACCTTGCAACGAGGTGCACGGTGGTGGGCCTAGAAGGCTCAGGAGCCCAACTAAAGTGCGCCCAAGCAAAGGCTCTCTGTCAGTAGTGAGGAGGGCCTGACACCCATGGTAGAAACCTAACACGAGGAGGGAACCTAGAGGTCAGTTCATCCACCTCTTGTCTTTCTGAGACATGGAGGGATAAAGAAACCAGGCCGTGAACCCCCAGGGAGCAGTGCAGGGAGTGGCGCAGGGGCCGGCCCCAGATTCCAGAGGTTCTGTGTCCTCCAGGCACTCAGCTGAGCCAACGTCACATTCACTCTCAGAAGGCGGCTGGTGGCCTCTGCAGTCTGCGGCTCCCAAGAGGCCTCAGCAGGACCCTGCCCTCACTGTGAAAAATGACTGGCAGAGTTTAGGGAGGGTGGCCCCCACTCCCAAGGGCTGAGGAGCCTCCTGAGGAAAGAGCTCATGCTCTAGGGGTGCAGTGTCTACACAATTTCCCCACATTTGCTTCATCTACCCATAGTTTTTGTTATTACATAGGATTTTATAGCAAATCTCAGATCCTGTGTCCTTTTACTGCCATGTCATTCCATCTGCTTCTCTAAAAGACATGGACTTTTTCTTATACAAACAAATTGACATGATCACACCCAGTAACATTATCAACAATTCTTTTATATCTAGTAATTCGTCCATAATCAATCTTTTCTTTTCTTTTTTTTTTTTTTTGAGAGTCTCACTCTGTTGCCCAGGGTGGGGTGCAGTGGCATGATCTCAGCTCACTGCAACCTCTACCTCCCAGCCTCAAGCAATTCTCCTGCCTCAGCCTCCCAAGCAGCTAGGATTACAGGTATGTGCCACTATGCCCAGCTCTTTTTGTATTTTTAGTAGAGTCTAAGTTTCGCCATGTTGCCCAGGCTGGTCCTGAGCTCAAGTGATCCACTCTCCCTGGCTTCCCAAACTGCTAGGATTACAGGTGTGAGCAACTGTGCCTGGCCCATAATCTATCTTTTTTGATGAACTAAAAGTGTCTTTTAATGATTGTATTCAGTTTTAAACTTATACTGAGAAAGAACAAAAGCAGCTGGAAGAACCCTGGAGCTGCCCTGGAGCTCCCAGCTGAACCTGCTGCTTTGGTGGATGGGCAAAAGCTCACAGAAACCCATGTGAGGCCTGGCCACTCTGCAACCCACAGGCATCAAATGCTCCTCTCTGATTAAATGAGTGCCAGCTCCAGCCTTACCCTGACTCCACTCTGCTCTCCCTAGGAGGAGGTTCACTGGCCCTTCCCCCAACTCATAGACTTTCCCCCACTTCCTGACAGCACCTAATCTATGGTGAGGGGTCTAATCTTCCTTAGACCCTCCCCAAATTACTCCAGCAAAGTCCCATCCTGTGACAGGTTATTTCTAACACCCTTTCATTGAGACACTCCCACCTCCCACCAGTGAGAGGTCACCCTTCCTGCGGGAAGTAATAAACTCATTTTTCACCCACAGTGTGTTCCAGACATCCTTGGCTGAAAACTTTCTGCATGTTGACAGCCCTCAGGTGCATTTCACCATGAAATCTGACAAGTCTCTTTTCCTCTCAACCTGCCCTACCCTTTTCTCCTTTTTTTCATGCCATGCATGTGTTGATAACTGGTCAATTATACTATGAAAGTTCTCATTTTCTGGATCTTTCTGTTTGCTCCCTTTTTTGGTGTCATTTAGCTTGTTCCTCTATCCCCCATTTCTGTAACCCCCATTTCTGGAAGTTAGCACTAAAGGCTTGATAATACTCAGGCTGAACATTTTTATAAGAGCACCTCCTGGTGGGGCTGTGATCTTCCCCTGTGCCAGGGTGGAAGCATCCTGTGTTGGATAGGCCCACTCTTAGGGACACTGGGCTCTTGGGACAGCCAGAGCTCTCTGCTATGAGGCTCTGTGTCAACCTGTTGTCCGGTGGTTTTATCTATTGATGAATTAATATTTTTAAAATTAGAAGTGGAAATTTTTTATTTCTGTTATTCCTTAAACATCATTATTAGCTGGTATTAATTTTCAAAAAAGAAATAGTGTCATCATCCAGACTTATTTGATTACGTTGAAGGTCGAAGTACAATTTGTGCAGGAAAGGCAGGAAAATCACTTCTTACTCTATTTGCCAATTTCTGATAATAATCTTGCTTATTTATTACATCTTTGTTTATTTTCTCTTTTTTTGCTAGAGCAGAGCTCCAAGGGGCAGATATGACTGCTCTGCTCTCTGGTCTAATCCAACTGCTGAGAATACATGGGAGAGATTGCTCCATAACAGAGCGAATCCTTCTGAGGCAACCAGGTAGCTACATGGCCTCAAAACTCAGAATAATTCTTCAAGTCTCATATTCTCCATTATTTTCTTTCAAATATTGGGTTCTCTCCTGGAATATAGGACACTCGTTTTTATTTTTTATTTTTTAATGATTGTGGGTACATGGTAGGTATATATATTTATGGGTTACATGAAATATTTTGATACAGGCATGCAATGTGTAATAATCACATCAGGGTAAATGGGGATATCCATCCTCTCAAGCGTTTATCCTTTGTATTACAAACAATCCAATTATACTCCTTTAGTTATTTTATTTTATTATTTATGTATTTATTTTGAGACAGAGTCTCACTCTGTCACCTAGGCTGGAGTGCAGTGGCATGATCTTGGCTCACTGTAAGCTCTGCCTCCCGGGTTCGTGCCATTCTCCTGCCTCAGCTCCTGAGCAGCTGGGACTGCAGGTGCCCACCACCACGCCCGGCTATTTTTTTTTTTTTTTTTGTATTTTTAGTAGAGATGGGGTTTCATCCTCTTATCCAGGATGGTATCGATCTCCTGATCTTGTGATCCACTCGCCTCAGCCTCCCAAAGTGCTAGGATTACAGGCGTGAGCCACTGCGCCCAGCCTCCTTTAGTTATTTTTAAATGTACAATTAAATTATTATTGACTATAGTCAATATAGTTGTGCTAGCAAATACTAGGTCTTATTCACTCTTCCTATTTTTTGTACCAATTAACCATCCCAAGTCCCCCTGCCCCACCACCCCACCCTCTCACTACTGTTCTCAGCCCCTGGTAACCATCCTTCTACTCTCTATCTCCATGAGTTCAATTGCTTTAATTTTTAGCTCCCACAGATAAGTGAAAACATGTGAGGTTTGTGTTTCTGTGCCTGGCTTATTTCACTTAACAAAATGACTTGCGGTTCCACCCATTGTTGCAAATGACAGGATCTCCTTCTTTTTATATTTAAGGCTGAATAGTACTCCATAGTGTATACGTACCATGTTTTCTTTATTCAAAGGCTGAAGAGTGCTCCGTAGTGTATACGTACCATGTTTTCTTTATTCAAAGGCTGAAGAGTGCTCCGTAGTGTATACGTACCATGTTTTCTTTATTCAAAGGCTGAAGAGTG